>NC_139344.1:37798457-38085957 GCF_055883805.1 Amblyomma maculatum
ATTTTCGCCCAGAAACTTGAAGTATACCATGTTCGCTCAGCTTGCTTCGTGCAAAATGTTAGATGTGTGGTGATATCTGCATGCTCTGTTGGTGTTTTTGTACACCATTGTACTGGCTAGGCACACAACACTTTCATTCATTTCCGCTTCATTTCTGGTTTCGACAACTGCTATACTCCGTTTAATGAGCTGTCTGCTGCACTATATACGAAAAGTGAGGGAGGCGAATCAGAATGACGGCGTCACCAGAGTATAGATGCGATGAGCATGTCACCGAGCCACAGATGAGTGTGATGTAGAACCTGAAGCGAACTTTCGAAACTTTTTGTTATAGTGTGCAGCTTGGCGCATCTTAAAAGGACCTGCGCGCAGCTGCAGCGCGCCCCGAGGGACTTCAAAGCTTGAAAAGTACTCGAAACGGCGAAAATTGGGCGACGGGTGGCATTGCCCCTTGCGTTCATTCCCTCGCCACAACCACCGGTAGCCGCAGTGCCGGTCAGTGTGGAAGGGGCTCAAAGATCAAGGTATGTGGCTTTCGCACAGCCATCGTCGTCGCTTCGACACACGAGGTGGCTGCGACGCGCATCCAATGCTTTAAAGGGCCACTGTCCAGGGAAGGACCTTTTAGGCGAAGGAGCCCAGTTTTTTGATCAGGTACAGGAGATAGTCTGTGCAAAATGCTACAGTGACACGCGCGCCGCAAAGCAGCGAAAATAAAAATCAAAGCTCTCTCATGCTCTCCTTTGGGAAGCCAGCTTCCCCGTTTCCTGCGCTGGCCCGTCGAGCCACAGTGATGACGTACTTCCCGCGAACGACGTCCATTGGTCCGTCTCGCTGTCTGAGGGTGAAGGATGGGTGTCTACCGCTCGCTGCGCGCTTTTCCCTCGCCACGGCCCGACTGAATCCAGAGGCGCGCGCTCCCTCGCCCGTTTTCTTTTTTTTTTTTTCGCGCAGGCGGAGTGCCACGCCCCACCTCCCGCCAAACGCGGAGGAGGAAGGGGAATTTGTCTTGCGGAGGCTAGACGACCAGGTAGGAGAGTGAAAAACCTTTGCGAGGGAACGGAAGGAGAGAAACACGACAGAATCGGGTGATTGGGGTGGCTGTAACTGCGTTATTAGCTACTCTTTTCAAAACATTTTGTGGCCTTGCGTTCTGGGGGCGAAGTCTCACAGTCACCGGGGAACAAAATAGTTTAGACCGGAGGGTGGACAGTGGGCCTTTAACCTTTTCCTGCTGCCGCTTCTGTCTACTCTCCCTTCTCTGGCTGCAAGCAGGCATGATAGTGGTTCGGTGGGTGTCACTGGAGAGGACCGTGCAAAACCCCTCTCTAACCTAAATGTAGCGCCATCTCATCTTCCCTGCCCCGGCTCTACCACTCTTCCTCTTTATTTTCGACCTTTGCTCCTCCTACGCGGTGCGGAGCTAGCAGACACTCTCCGGAGTAAGCGCTGACTCCGGGGTTTGGCTCCAGTTTTTCAGCGTGTATTTTTGGCACAATACGTTCGTCTTGTTCTATGTCTGGCTGCCGAAACAACAAGAAAGAATGTAGAAGCGACACTGCGCTTGAATGGTTCTGTTGTTAGCTGCTAGAAGCTGTGCCACTCTGCGCATTACCTCAGGGTAGAATCATCCACCAACTCGGCCTCCGTGCGTCAGTCGCTCGTCGGCCGCCTGCCAAAGCGCTCAACAGGCTTTCAGCGCTCTCATTAGGCAGCAAAGGCGAGTCATCCACCAGCAGCCTGTACATAAAATTACCTTAGAGGTGTCACTGAGCTGTGCGCTACCGATAAAGCTGCGGAAGCAGCCTGCTGGTTAGACGGCCACAGTGAAGTAAGCGCTCCACTATTCAGGCCGCACTCTCGCACCTACCGCGATACTATGTGTGTGTGTGTGTGTGTGTGTGTGTGTGTGTGTGTGTGTGTGTGTGTGTGTGTGTGTGTGTGTGTGTGTGTGTGTGTGTGTGTGTGTGTGTGTGTGTGTGTTTGTGTGTGTGTGTGTGTGTGTGTGTGTGTGTGTGTGTGTGTGTGTGTGTGTGTGTGTGTGTGTGTGTGTGTGTGTGTGTGTGTGTGTGTGTGTGTGTGTGTGTGTGTGTGTGTGTGTGTGTGTGTGTGTGTGTGTGTGTGTGTGTGTGTGTGTGTGTGTGTGTGTGTGTGTGTGTGTGTGTGTGTGTGTGCGTGCGTCCGTGCGCGTGCGTGCGTGTGCGTGTGTCTTTGTGTGTGTGTGTGCGCGCGTGCTTGCATGTGTGTGTGTGTGTGCGTGCGTGCGTGCGTGCGTGCATGCGCGCGTGCTCAAGGATAGCGGCAGCAGCCGTCTGTCAGATGCGTGCAAGGCTTCTACTGCAGATCACATCAACGTTTGTACTGTAGCCGTTACTAACGTCTATAGGCCATGCGTTCGTGACGGTTAGAAATTCGGACATCACGCACATGGAGTAGGCAGCGATCTCATTAGCCGCCACCCACACCGAATCCTCATACATCGTTACCGACTCCTAAATCACCAACTTAAACCCTGCAAACTCTCAACCCAAGCCGGACACCATACCTCGCTCAAAGAAGTCATATGGGTACCAAGTCATCAAGCGGTAGAGGGAAATGAGCCTGCACACGCCGCAGCCTGAGCATTCATTTCCCAGGATCCCTCATTATTACCTTTATATGGCCACCCCAGCTACTCATTGCATACCGCGAGATACCCAAACACGTGCACGTCCGCTTAGCGAGACAAACATTCCCGGGACCCGCTAAAGGACTGGACAAATCAGAGGACTGTCATCTCAGGCGTTTACAAACGTCCTCTAAAAGAGCCCAGCTAGACTGCACCCTATTTGCTCAAGATTCCTTTTCAACTTAATGCAAGTTTCACGGCCAGAATGCACACCATTACCATATGATATCACCTTGCCAAGCAATCGAAGCCATACTTCGCAAAGAAAACCCAACATATGGGCGGATTGGGTGGCGGCCCTGTCTAGCTCCGACCTCGCGGCACAAAGGTCCTTGGGTTGAGAGAGCTGTATTTTCGGCTTCAGCGAACGAAACCCGGACTTAGGACCCGACCAACCGGCCCCTAAAACCGTAAACCATTTTCCTTAAATAAATGTTTTCTACTAATACTTGATATACACCGCGCTTTGATTGGAAAAGGTTTCTCTGCACCAAAACGTAGTAAGGTAATTAAAATCATTTGCATAAAATTTAAATATTGAAATAAATATTGAAATATTCTTTTTGAGAATTTGCGGGGAAATTTCCTGGTAACTGATTCCCGCTAGTTCATGTAAAGCACAGTGAAATCCACTTTGTCACCTCTGTGGGTGATTTAAGATGCCTTCGTTAGTAGAGGGAATTTGCTCCTGCGATAGAGAGTTGCCATTTCCTGGAACGGCCCATTCTCCCTGAATTTGTTGCAGCAAGGAACAAGCTTTAATCGCTGCTCGTGTGTTGCAACTCATATTGAGCGTGATAGTAAAGTCTACAGACTTCAATTTTCGCCTCACGTCATGCGGAAGTTTCATCCCCAAATTCATGAATACCCAGCTGTAGAGCTGATTAACGCAAAACAATTTAGAACTTTATTTTTGCCTACGATAGTCTCATTTTGTTTACCGTATACGAAGGCCGCAAACCGTGACTTTGTGGATACGATACTAAGCTACTTTATGGACATGGCGACTGTCGCGGCGCCTAAGGGGCGTGCAGATCATGGCATTATCGAAGGTGCACAAATTTTGTTAAAACTGTATAATTGAGAGCACTAAAGAAGCTTTAAACTGAATAAGATGAATAAATGAACCAGGTGATATCTACAGCAGGTGCCAACAACCGTTTTTGCCGGTGCCGATGGCATGCACCAATAGCTGCATATTAGGTTGTGTGATTTCTTTTCTGAAAGCATTTTAAAAGAGAACGAAGGAAGGTTAAATAATAAGAACAGCTGCAATTCACTGAAAGGTAAAAATGTAGGCTGCCTTATGTTGACAGGAACAAAAATCTCTCTGTGTGTACAACGCTGTGGAATACTCGTGAAAGAAGGTACATCCACTTCAGACGCTGCAGGCCGCTACCATATTAGATTTGCCGAAAGCACGTGGCATGGCGCTATCATACGCTCAGACCTTACTTTCTTAACCGCTTTAAAATATCAATACCCACCTAAATCCCGAGTTCTCTCCTCGTTACTGCCATCAAATAAGCATCAAGTGGTGATATCTACCAGAATATTCCAATATTTTTTTACTCTTCTCCGGCAGTAGGCTGCCGTTTTAAACTAATTGTGCGTTTGGGCAGGAAGAAATGGATTCAATTGAAAAAAAAATTTTCCTGTTCTTTTTTCATCAAGAGGGGGCTTCCAGATCGATGCCACCCTGCACTTAATTAAAGGGAAGCTGAAACGCTTTTCGCAAAAAAAAAAAAAATGAGTTCTGTGTGGCATTTTATAATTTTTTTCCCGTTGAACAAGACTATCGTGCTGAAAAATGGCAGAAATAAACGCAAATGCAGTTTTTACAAGACAACGAGCGCCAGTGGGTCCGCCCTTCAAGCAAACGCCACTGTTGTCGGTAATTGGCCGGGCCGAACATGGTGTCATTCGCGGTATGCCATGCTGGCGCCGGCGGTGTTGCTGCGTGCGCGTTGCTTCAAGTGACTTGACACCTCGATTAAAAATGTGATTGATTATTCTAACAATGTAAAACACCTTGGACACTTACCGCACGCGTTCGAGCAACCAGCAGTTGCAAAAAACGAAAAGAAAAGAAACGTCACTACGAAAGTACATCGACAGCGAAAGCTAAGTCAGCACATTTGCGTGAGTCGAAAAGCGCAAGAGCTGGCCCGCTTTAACAACTGCCTTTTACACACTAAAGCTCGTTTCAGTAGCAACAAAAGGAATTTGCATTGTATATGATGCAATCCTAGTCTACAGCGCGTTTATACAACTTTCGAGTATCGCCCAACGGCGCAACGACAAACGCACGCGTACGTACTGCAGCTGTAGCTCTTCCCGTCTTTAAAGCTTAGTTGGCGTGTTGCGCTGTTCAACGCAACGCCGAAAATGGTCCGGCTTCAGCTCCATTATGTAATCAGACAGGTTCGCAGTACCTGCAACGCAAGATGAAGTAAGCTTACCGGAACGTTGCTGGCAGCGAGCGCGGCGGACGGGCGCTCTGGCCGAGCGCGCCTACTCATAGAACTGCCTACTGTATATCAGTTTGTCTCACAATGAAATGATGATATCATTAATCACGGCGCCGCCTTAGAAGATGAGCTAATGTATACAAGAAGATCGGATGAACCGTGACGCGCTGCGGCGACTGCCGCTCCACACTTGTGAAGAGAAACTTGCTTGCATCGCAGTAACACTCCTACCAGCATCTCGGTACGGGTCAGCGATCCTCAATAGAGGTTAATTTTTGACATTCCGTTATCCCTCGGCTCATTATTTAAGATAATAATAAATTTGAGCACGCTTTCTTGACGCTAGCGCAAGGGATCCACGGACAGCTGCACAAGGCGCGGTCGGCGCGGCATGGCAGTGCATGCTGCTTTCGGACGATGCTTGAGCGCGCTGTTGCCGCGCGAGCAGCACGGCATTCCAGACACTGCGTTATAAGTGACTACTGCAAATGCAGCTTCGTTCTACCGATCGTGCATTTTGTTTTGCTGTACCTAATTGGTAATTGTTGGCGTAGTCGAGAACGGTGGCGAGCTGTGTAATAAATAAGCCGCGAATGGCGTTTTAAGTTCGATGTCCTCGGTTAAGCGTAAAGACGGTGAAGCCAGCCGTGCAACAATGGTATTAAACTAATTAGGTGCAGGAGCAATGAGAGAACGGCACCGGGCTTCAGTTGCACTGATTTAATTGGGATCCCTAGTGGCTGCAGTCGCTGCCAAGATTCGATGATCGTCATCGGAACGAAAATCATCAGGGCAAAACACAGTTGATTCTAAAAGCAAGAAATTTTAACTTTTCATGAAAGAGATCCACAGCTGAGCTGAAAGTTTCTTATCCTTCGGGAAACTATAAAGCCCCATGTCGCCTGGACCACTAATGTACGTACAGCGGATCGCCACTGGTCGCTTCACGCACTCACAAGAATGTTTGTTTTTAATGACACGAAGAAAATATTTTTCGAACGTCGAACGACGTTTATTTTACAACTGAGCAAAAGAGGCTCACAGTCAGAGGGTGTCGAAGGGCGTGGCGCACCATTCCGCAACAGCTGCGTATCTACTGATTGACCTTGTGTAATCTTTTAACGTACGCGGAACCTTCAGTACAGAACGAACGAACTGGAGAAGACAAACGGCACCAGCAGCAGATTGCGCTGATCCGTCGATCACTCACTGAAGCGCGGAATGGAGCGAAGCACGCGTGCAAAACGCGCGGCCGGCCTGCATTCCGAAATTGACTTCACATCCGCCTGTTCCCCAGTTTCGGCGCCCCGCCCCTCCTGGCAGCGAAAAGGGCGTTCCCGCGGCGTGTTTTTAAGTAGCGATTTCGTCTTTTTTTATCTAAAGAATTCAGAAAAAATTGGCACACATGATTAATAAAGTACCTTCTTTCCAACCATCAAATTTTAGGCAATTTGAAAAGCGTTTCAGCTTCCCTTTAAATAAAGTTGTTCAAGTAAAACAATCACAAAATTTCAGGTATGACATTTTACAAAAATCCGCATATGATCCGCATGTCGGCAGCTTTACAGTCAAAGCTTCCTGAGCTCTAAGCGTCCTTAAAGTGCTCTCATGAAAATTGTGTGGCTCAGATAGAGCATGCCTTTTCTGCAGTCATCGTTCGCTTGCACGATCTTGTCTGCGTAGGTCAGCGCTTTTCGTACGAAATATTCAGAAACTAGCCTATAGTCAGTCTTGATGTGGAAAAACAAAAGATCTCATTAGAAGATATAAGAACAGTACTCACACGTGCATATGTTATTAAAATTAGGTAAAATACAAAACATATTTTGCCTATAATCATCACAAATTCTCCCTAACGAATAATCATGTCCTGCTTTCTGGAACGTCACTTTTATTTGTGAGGCAACTGTTGAATATTGTAATATACCGTTATTAAAATACTGATGTGAAGGACCAAACCTTTTGATGCGAAACAAAAGCATTGTTTTAATGTTTATCCTGCGCTTACACGGAGTATAAAAGTCCCATCGAAAACCGTTGCGGTAGAGTTATTCACAATAGTTTTGAGGCAACTGTGCAATATTGTAAGACACCACGATCTTAACGCTATTTGTATAAAACCGCGCCTCTTATTTGACATCCCTACGAGGGGCATTTCAAGTAATAAATTGAAATGAACTGAACATATTGGTGGCAACGGCCTAATTTTCAGATTGTAGAACAACCTCGCTCTTAAGATTTTTTCTTGATCTTGCATCGAACATTTAATACTGTCATAAACAAAAGCAATGGAGCAGTCTTAAATACTGAGCGTCATCCCATGACCCGCGGCGGTAGCTCATAGGTTAGGAGCTCGGCTACTCAGCCGCAGTGCTCGAGTTCGAACCCGGTAGCGACAGTGGCGTTGCAAGGCGCCCGTGTGCAGTGTGACATCAATGCTTATTGAGGATTGCCAAATGGCGGTAAGTAACCCTGAGTCTTCTTTCGAGACATCCCTCACAGCCTGAGTCGCCTTTGGGACGTTAAACCCCACATATCACAACGAAAACAACGCGATGATTTTTGGAGCCGTAGCTCTACTGCGCACTTTCAGTGAGTTTGGGGGCCCTCGACATTATCGTTAAAGCAGGCGTTTGCCTCAGCGTTGAGACAGTGTGCCTACTACGTCATCTCAGGCATACCACGTGATCCCAACATAAAATGTAAGAAAGAAAAAGTTTCAGCTGGACATGCATAGGGAAGCATGCTCTGTAATACTGGCAAATGGGCAAAGTGGACAACGCGATATAAGTGGTGCGTGTATGCATGCCGTCATGAAATTGAAGGCAATCCAATGATTCTCTTTGGAGACTTTAATAAAAAAGAATAAACTTTTCCACATAGGATGCGGCAAAATTTCTTCTTAATATTAGCGTCAGATCCATACGTGCCTACTACACAGTGAGGTAATCAACCATCGCTTATCAAGTTTCAAGCACAAAATGACGTCAAGGTGACCGCCAACCACTTCACCGGTCATCGCATGGTCTTCACGTCGATTCAACAAAAGAAATAACAGTTACGTAAACGTATTAACAACGTGTCGCGTCTTCATTTCTGCGACATGTATGACATCAATTTTCGCAGCAATGCTACCATCGAGGTGTGTCCTCAACGACGGTGTTTCATGAGCTAAAGCTTGATGTTCATGTTCGGCAGGGTCAAACGGCTTGAAATGTTTTGGTAACAAATAACAAAAGAAAGTGGAGGCTCCTGATACGTGGATACGTGGATACGTGGAGGTTATACGTGGATACATTAATTGCCCGGCCGAAATTTTAAGCTATGAAAAAAAAAAAAGATGAGGCTCGTGAAGGACTTCGAGTTGATAAGATCCGCTGGTGCAGAATTTCTGGGTATGAATCGTCATAAGCATGAGACACTTGCCGCGAACTTCATATATTGACAAATTGCCCTATATTGCTCAACGCAGCGACCCACGGGCCCTGTGGTCGATTTTATAGACCGCTGTGATCTCACTCTTACACGATTCAGCAAGAGACAAACCACAACAGAATACATGGCGCCCGAATGTTTCACACTCTAAGAAAAAAATGTGATTTCTCCACAGAGCATGGGCGATTCAAAGACAGGAACTTACTCTGCAAGCGCAGTGAAGAAAACTCGGAAGAAATAAGGCTTCTTCAATGTACATGGATATTTAAGCAGAATGTTGTTCTGTGTTGGTGACTATAAAAAAAATGCGAATAACATCGAGAACAGCATCATCTACATTGAATTCATTAGCGTACTTACAGCACTATTTGCCAGAGATACATTCATGCCGTTAATTGGTGATGTAATACAAAAAGCAACGAGGATCACACGCAAGGACAAGCCATCGATTTCTACTGGGTGCGAAGCCACTTTTGGATTTGGTGTATAAGAGAGTGAATATGTATACTCTGCAAAAGCTCGCCACAAGGAAATCGAGAAACTATAAACATGATCCACAAAGCCTACATATAGTTACGTGCACTGGTCTTCCACTTCGAATAATGAAATAAACAATATGTTACGCCTGGTAAAACTTAATTAAAAGAGTGGAAATGGTGCACACACTAGGAAAGTTGAACAGAAGTAATTTTATGCCGTCTGCTCGTTACATACGTGCATACCTTGCAAATAACTTTTTGCTATTGAAACGAAACAGAACTACCTGCGAAGCAGTCAAAGAGATGGCTTAAGTTAACTGCGTTTCGCATTCACGAAACTTGAGAAACTACGAAGATAAGGTTTTACCGTATTTGGCAATCATTGGATTCCTTTCCGCTCCTGCTTACTGTTGGAAGAAACCGTAATTGTATACAGACTGGTGATGTGTCTTTAGTTCTCTAATGGAAAAGTTTGCTTTACTACAGGAATGTTCTCGCAGAGTTTTAAGCAAATTATAAGTTTTAGCCCTTTCATTTCCCCCGATATAAGAAACGAACACTTTAATTGTGCTTGGCGCATTACAGCCTTTGTTGCTCATGTGTCATAAAACCCACCAGAACACCACGGACAAGCGATAGCGTGTACTGTAAGCTTTGAAACGAGGCTCGAGTTTAAGTAAATATTATCCTATCGCTTCCCTACCGAATTATGCGACCAGCTCAGCAAAATAATTGTATGAAGTTTAACTTGATAAGGAGTCATCGTTTAGTGGTTTTCGTTTCTTGTTAAGTTAAGCATTTGCGCGGCATTTTCAGTTCTTTCGGCAACAGTCAGTGCTTCCTCCTTGTCCGTGCCGCGAGCCGTGGTCACGCTGATGGGAAAGGCTAGGGCATCTGCCAGCTACGGTCTCGTTTTATGGGCCAAAATTCGTTCCATACAAATTTCATGCCATAATTTTTATACCGGTCATGCTCAATGTTCTGCGTTAGTAACTAAACAAGGAAGAAACCTAGAAAGAGAGAAAAAAAGAGAAGGAGGACTCACAAGCGTAAAAATTGGAGGCTCCTTTACGGAACCGCTGAAGCTTTTTAAATTTTTCCTCCCAATGTTTGTCCTTTTCTTTCTCTCCTACGTTCCTATTGTTGCCCGCACCTGCTCCTACTGGTTCTCGTTTCACCTTTAATCTATGATCCAGTCTCACAGAAAAGTATTGTGCCGGGAAAGCATCATCAAGGAAAAGCGAACAAGGGTAATTAGCCGCAAGCGCCACACTTAAACGCGTCGGACGAAGAAAGCGAAAAAATTTGGGGGCAGAATAGGTAAAGGAGGAAGAAGCTTAACACGCAGTGGGGGACGATGAAAGGTTTCCCACGAGTTCAGTCCCACGGTGACACCAGAGATGACCCCTTACCCGTTCCTCAAACAGGCGTAAGTGATTCTGTATGGTACATCTAACAGTGCAATCGCAGCGATGTTTACTGAATAATTTACGGCGGCTGGCTCAAAATTATGAACGGCTACTCGGAATCGCTATGTTACCAAGCGTTTATGTACCATTGAGAACATTGAGTGTCACTGATAGTCATAATGTGCGCGTTTATTATTTTTTTTTTCTAGTGCTCATGAGTACGTAGAACGGCGTTGTACCATCCGATGATCGCAGTAAATGTGACGAAGCAAACTTCATCTTGGCAACAAGCGCGACTGAAAAGATTACGTTGAAGACACGGATGTTGATGAATGACGCAAAATTATAGGCATACAGTCGAATGCCTCTACAGCGAAATGACCTGTATAACGAAGGATTTTCTAGGTCTCGGCCGCATTCCTATCTTTCATATGCGTTGTGAACGCCTCTACAGTGAAGACTAGTGCAATGAATTTGTCTATACAGTGAAGAAATTTGGGCGTTCCCGACGGCTAATTCGCTCCTTTACAAAGAGCATATGTAGCGGCGCTGTCCTTGTCATCCGAAGCCGCCACTGATTTACCGGAGCGTGTAGGGAAACACCGCTGCTAAAACCGCGCCGGTCTTGCAGCGTTGCAGCGGTCTTTGCAACTCCAGAGTAGCCTTGGTACCAGCACACCAAAGCAAAAAAAAGAGCTACCGAAATGTTTGACGAACGGCGCCAGTGTAGTCTGCCTGCAAAAAGCAAATCTAAAGACACGGCAGTCCTTGCGCTCCCTTCCGGGGGAGCTGCAGTGAGCTGTAGTAAACTGTGGTTCACCATGCTGTGGTTAGCTGTAGACATGGAAGGCTACAGTGGCGACCTCAGTGAACAACAAGCTCTAATACGGTCAAGAAGCCGGTGTCTTCAGCAACAGATTTTGCTCCGTTCCAATTAGGAACTTACGAAATGACGTCATCTTCGGACGGTAACATTTGAATAAATGTTAAATAAAGCTTTTGTTGTTCTGAACATGTTTAACTTGCTCTATTGCGTGTGATACGGTCCGTCACTTTTGCAGCGAAGGGACGTGGGTCCCAAGCGCTTCGTTATAAGGGCTTTCGACTGTATCATATTAAGGGACATACTGAGGGGCTTTCCAGGTTAGTCAACTCCTTATTACAGCAACGAACAAAAGCTCCGAGACTACTTTGTAGTGCAAATGAGTGGACAAGCACAGCTAGAATTTTGCATCGGTGGATCAGTGGCTGGGGCGTTCTACTACTGAGCTAGGAAATACGGATTCAATTTCGGCCGCTGCGTCAGCGTTTCGATGAGGGCGAAACTCAAGGCCCCCGTGTGCTATGCGATGTCAGCGCACGTTAAAGGACCCCATGTGATCGTAATTTCCAGGAACCATCTACAACGACGTCCCCATATCCTGAATCGCTTTGAAGTGATAAACCCCATAAACGCATAAACGGTGATACGCCTGTCCCCATATGCATCGGGCATTGTGGTAAACGCCGTGATATTCAGTATTAGTAGTATAGTGAGGAGTAACGTAACAAGAAAAAAGATGCCTGTGCCGCTTGTGTATGACTAGCTGACCCAGATTTATCGATTGGTTGGAAGATAGGACGAATTAGAGTGTTCTCTCAGCTTGACCCACTGCGCCAGGTTCAACCTGCCGTCATGGCACAAGCCCAGAAATGCACGGGAAGTTTTTGATTTCAAAGCAGCGACATAAATTTTCAGGGAGCCCAGTTTCCAAAGCAATGGATAGGCTGGAGTTTAAAGTGCCCTATCCAGCGGTCATTGCTTAAAAGGCCGTAAAACATTATATAATGAGAATTCATTGTGTTGGCTTGTTCGTTTTCAGGTATTATATGCCGAAAACAGTGATATGGAGCGTTAAGGTTAGGACGCCAGCTTTTAACATAAAGCCTTCTTGACAGGAAAAAACGCACAGGATAGGCTGTCAAAACTCTCGTCAATTATAACTGCTTTTCTATAGGAAAACGAATATTTTTCCATGTTGTGTGTACTGAAATGTCATCACTTAGTAAGGTGCATTGACAGTAACCCTAGTTTCGCCAAAAAAAAAACATCGCTTGCTTTAAGTTGGTCCGTTGTTCAGTCGCAAATTAAAAAAGCTCCTAGTTTAACCGGTATGTGTAAAGGTAATTCCATTTTAATTGAACAGGTTTTGTTGAGTGATCTCGTTTGATGGGAACTATTTTACCCTTACCGAAGACGCCTGTCATACCCTGGTAGCTTGGCGTACCATGGTGAACCGAGCGCGCCGAGATGTGGCTGATGCTGCTTTATAGAATCCACGCAGCCCGGTTTCCCTTAGCACTCTGGAAGTGCGCCAGGGCGACAATCATAATCAGCATAAGGGAAGGCAACCAAGTAGTTCTATAAATTTCTGGGAACAACACGCAATACGTGGCCTGTATTGTGTGCTTCTTATCAGTGTCAACTCGTCTAGAAATGGCACCACACTGAGAAGCCTGAAGTAGACAACATCAAGAGTAGAGTGCCAGTGCATCGAAGCCAGCGCTTCCGTTATCGCGTGCAGATGACGCCCGGAATCGCAACACGCTGTAGCTCCTTTCCGCGAGAGAAATAAGGAAGCAGCTAGCTAGAGTTTTTAAGTTTCTAGCACCGCAACCGAGTTCGAAGAGTTCTACCCCATTGTGGGATGGGCACCTCAATTTTATGCCCTGTATCAACATGATTACGGAAAGCAGCATATTAAGCTCTTTCGGCCACATTGCCTTATGTTACTAAAGATAGCTACACATTGTGGTTTCATTTTTATTTCAGGTAGACGATTAAAGGTTTGCGTCCCGATAAGAGGTCTACGAAACCTTTGTACTCACGAAAGACGCATTTTGATCGAGCCTACTACGCTGATTACACCATTTGCGAGCTACTCATAGGAATGCATATAATCCGATTGTTTCATGGGGCCAAAGATTGTACGAAACTCACTCTCACTTATCCTGTTGGTATCGATATAGAACGGTACATGCGTTACTTTCTACTGCATGCTTGATACGGCGCACTGACGCAGTGGCGAAAGACAGCACTATTAGCGAAGCACACACAGGAAAAAAATCAGTATGATTATCAGAAAAAATAAGTTAAATGCTGAAACGAACACCACATTTCAGATATTCTGAAATTAACGACAACAAATAACAGCAGTTCTTATTTATCGCAGCTAGCTGGTGCTTTGTCTGCGAATCTTCGCGAATCAGCCTCAGCAGGGGGCAGCCGGGTTTCGAAACAGAGTTTTGAAGCAATGATCAAAGAGCTGTGGATCCAACCAGCGCCTCCTTGATGTTGGTGGCGACATCCTGAGCGATGGCGCTAGCACTGCGGCACCATATACATAATGATTAGAATTTTTTGTTTTTAAGTTTCTAAAATTTCACGGACCCTTTCAGAAATTATTTCGGAACTCAATGTTCGTTTTCCTTTTCGACGTTTCTTTAGATGCTTTTCCTACAATTTTTTTTAGCATTTAACACAGTCCTGTGCTTTTAGATTTACTTTCGATATTAAAGTAGCAAAAATTAGACTTTCGCCTGTGACTAATTATGTTTAAAGCACCAATTTCTCAATAAAATAAGCTGACTGTTATTTGAGAGCTTAAAACCCGACTGACCTCAATCTGTTTTGTTCTAGGGAACAGTCCGCAAGAAGTTCACGCTAAGTCTCTTCTGGGTGATCCTTCCCGTTGTAGTGGTTGTGGCTGTTGTTTTTACCATTTTCACGATCATAAGAGCTGTACCGCAGGTAAGTGCCTTCCTAGCAGAGTTCAACTTCTTTTTTTTTTTTTTTTTAACCACAGAAATGGAGGTTCTGATGGTATGGCGCTGACAAGATATGAGCTGCAGTAAAACTGCCAGTGTTGCCGCCTTTGATTTTTTTTTTAATTAATACGAATGCATTAGGGTCATGTGCGCGTTTTTTTTTCTTTGGCTAGATCAGTGATTGTACTATGTGAATATCGCAGCAACAAGAACGATAACATTCGGCTTGGTTAATCATACGGCTAAAATCCGCATGGAAAAAAAAATATCGGCAAGTTCACCATGCACTGACCTTTTTTCTAAGCGTAATTAAATGGTATTCCATTCTTTGCATGCGTAGGGCGCTCTCGTAGCACTGCACTAATAGTTTAGTGTGGCGGTTCGAAAAAAAAAAATTGAACTGGTTGTGGTATGCAGGAATACGATTGAGCGGTGTTAACTTTAATACAAAATGATATGCGACTAATGGTTCCAATTCGCCAGGAAGCGGTTTCATGCACGATGTCAAAAAAAAAAAAGGAAAGAAAAAAAAGAACATTACGAAGAGACCTTCTCGAGGTAATATTAAACATGGAATGCGACACGTCAGTGTTTACTTGATCTATGCAGGGTAAGTCGGTTGAATAGAGTACAGCTGATGATCCAGTCGCCCTATTTCCGCGGAATGGGCAAGCAGATACGCTCTTATTCAATTTGCTCGTGACCTGCGGCATTGCTGTTGCCAAGGCAGAAAGCTGGGCTATTTAGTCCCTCATGGTTAATTAGAAAGACTAGCCCATAGGACGAGGATATAGACAAAGAAGGACGAGTCCTAATTCGCTAGCGGTTAATTGTGCTGTCTTCTATTTATTAGTTCTCGCCGTATACGCTTTTTTTTAATTAATTGCCGTTGCTGAGCGTACCTGAAAGAGAAAAGCACGCTGTCATTATCAAAATGAAACTTAGCATATTTTTGTGCCAATAAGTTTTTTAAAATTACACTAGTTGTTAGAGAATAAATAATTCGTAATTTTTCTGCAAGATTTAATTGGGATTCTGTTCACAGCTTATTCGTGGCATCTCAAACCTCATGTAAACACGGTAAGAAGGCGGATGCTTAATTCTTTTAAAACGGCGAGTACGATTTTCTCAAGGCAGTAAACAAGACTGAAGACGTACGTTGCTCTGCTTAAATTTTGCGAGTGAGCATTCAGTTGTTTGCACGATTTCTCACGAGGAACAAAATCTTCATGCTATAGTTTCTATGGACACCTTCTTGGGATGTGGAGAAGCATCTCTGCTTCGAGCACGGTGGTTTGGATAAATGCGAGGGAATGGTGCTCGCGAAAAAAAAAAAAAAAACAAAAACAAAAAAAAAAACAAAACAAAACAAAACATAGCTCAACACGTTTCGCCCGCTGCACAAGTATACGTCTGAGTTTGGTTCCGGAAAATTTGTTATTCCAACACGCGCTTTTCCAAAAAGCGCTCCCTGTGCGCCGCCTAGTGCTTGCTGAGCTGTTCTGTGTAACTAGGGGCGCACGTGTTCGAAATAGACCGCAGAGTACGTGCATGTACGTTAGCTCGCACCTGATAGAAAGGTGATAGGCGTAATTCAAAACAAAAGATGCAGGGGTGAGAACAAGATGCAAACTGAATTCGGCTTTCAGGCGATGGAATACTCTTTCACGTGAGGCGGCAGATCTGTGACTGAAAATATCGATCCAGCTGCTCATACGTGAGGATAAGCCGCCGGGTATAAGTGCGCACACATATCGACATTATGACTAAAAAAAAGCGGCGCATCTAAGAACTCGGTTCTGTATTTTCATGTGCGTTTTCGAGGGTTAGCCTCGTACCCCAGTTTATTCTGCAGGGGTGCCCAAAAAATGAAGCCCCTCATTTTTTTTTTTTTCTGTAACACTTTTTATTCAAATTTGTGCAATTTACAGATACTATTTCTGCAGGTCTTATATTGCCCCTGCGTGCGTTATCGATCAACTTGTATGGCTTTGACAAGCGATGAACTCATGCATGCATTCTTTGTGCTAGCTTTTTTTTTTTTTTTTTTTTTTTTTTTAACTCGACAGCGCTAGGTGCACCGTTCTTCAGAAAATTCGGCTTCGGCGTTGCCGGCGCCGACGTTGTGAGCGAAAAATCACGGGCATGCCTCTGGCAGGGGGTAGTTGGCAGGTGATATGGCCGGGTACTGTGACGTCACGAGACCACGTGAAATGGCCCATCTGGCAGGCGTTGCAAGCTAGGGCTTCGTTTTGAGGTGTGAGTGTGATTTGAGAGAGCCGTCCAGAACCCTTGGATCCTAAGTGAGACACGCTGCCAGTATAGGCCACGCTGGCACGTTCGGTCGGCTTTATTAAAGCAGGGCTTTATACATTGCGTTGCACAATTACATGTGCACTGTAGACGGCTTCTCTCAGTTAAACTGCTCAGTCCTTGTAGCTCAAATTTTCTAAAGACACGGTATTTGATCGCCAGTAATTTTTACACTAAATTTGTTTAGGTTACTTGCCTGATTCGATCAAAAGAAGTCGAATGTTCCTATCCTATGTGGCGGCGGAGAAGCAAAACGAGCCGCTACCCCAACGGTGGCCCCGGTAGCGCCATCTTATGCTATTTGCAGCAGCCTTTCGCCACAGAGTGAGGGCAAACAGTGCAAGATGGTGCCACAGGTGCCATCTTTGGGGCAGCGGCTCGTATTGCTTCTCCGCCGCCGCATATGATAGGAACATCCCACCTTTCCTTGATGAATCAAGCAAGTAGCCAAACAAATTTAGTATAAAAACACTGCCGACCAAATGCCGTTTCTTTGCGAAATTTGAGCTGCAAGAATTCAGCGGTTTAGTTGGGAGAAGCAATCTACGGCGCACATGCAATTGTGCAACGCGCTGTATCTAGGGTAGTATTTCACTTGTGGTAGCTTATGAGTGCCTGTTAATATGTATTAGATAATAGAGGTGCAAATTAAATGATTAGTGACTAAACGAGTTGCAAATTGAGTGTACGCGAACGAGTATCCGCGAGGGGACCCTTAAGACAGAACTTTTATAAAGGGCCCTTGACAAGCTATTTACTAAAACGAAAAAACGTGCGCGAGAAATAGGTATCCCATCAGTCCTTTCCACATAGCAAACATTTTTAAGCTAGCTTTATTAGCGCCGATCATGTCGGCGATCGAAAATGATTCTCCTGCTTTCCCCCTCAACTCAGCACACGCCGACGCTCAAGAAACAATGAAGAGAAGTTGAGATGGCGCCCCACCACACATCCCATCCCGTCCGCTTCACTTCGCAGCGTCTAAAGATTAAGCGCACCAAGAAAGTCCCTATGACGTCATCGGGACAGTTTGAGCGCGGGGATGTGTCGCCAAAATCGGTTGCGAGCGGTCGCCAGAAGCACTTTTTAAATATTATTTGTAAAACATAGACTCCACGAAAAGCTTTTAAATTTGACTAGAATACTCAGGAAGACCATCTCTATGGGTGTCTTGAATTATAATAGTCCTCCAAATAGTGCTTCAGGAGCCCTTTAAATTTTTTCCCCAATTTTTTTTTCTTTCTGATGCAGCTGTGTCCTACCACAGCGAAAGACGCTCAAGTCGTTCTTAAATCTGAATTCGCGAAACGCAAATATGAAAACCAGGCTGTGCCAAGTGAGGGCTGTAAGGAAGATGAGGCTGTACAGTCTAGGGCGATTTGGTGTTAGGGCGGGTGTTTACGTACGTGTTGATGCCGCGAGGAAACAAAAAAGTTGCCACAAAGAAGACGTGTAAATGTGCAGCCTACGCAATGTTAAAAATTTAAAATTCTGGAAAATTTGCGCTAACATCTACAAAGCTCTCCGCGGGCAGCCTCTTCGCGTTTATAGAGTGTATGTATGTAACCAGTAAACGCCCTTGTATTGACAGCTTCGGGACGAGTGACTGCAGTTTAAGCACAAATTAATCGCTTCGTTTTCCCTCTTACAGGAGCTTGCAACTACGAGGCCGACGGCTGTGAAGTGCATTTCCGACGAATGCATTCGCAACTTGCAACATTTGAATCAAATCATTCATTTCGGCGTGGATCCTTGCGCGGCTTTTCACTCCTACGTATGTGGGCGCTTCACGTCTCCGGAAAAATACATGCTCGCCAAGGTGCGTCCTGCTTAAGCGCGGTGCGCGCCTCGTTCTGAAAAATCAAACAAAATAAAGGCTGCGTACAATGAAAATACTTTCTTCGCACTGAGGGCTATTCTGAGCCCACTCTTCCTTCAGATGCGGGAGAAAGGAAGTAAAAGGAAACAACAGATAAAGGCCAAGTCTGACAAGAATTCTGGCTACATTCTGAAGTCACAAGGTGTTTGATGCACATGTGCAAGAAATTCGTAACATCACTTAAATATTGAACAAATGCTCTAGAACACATCTTAAACTGGGAAGAAAGGACAGAAAAGACAAACAGGGGCCACCAATGTTTCTGGCTGTGCTCAGAAAAATGATACAGGCTATGAATCTCAGTGTAATCCGGCAGTTACTACCAATTTACACCAAAAATATTTTTGGGCAACTTTTTGATAATCAAGCATCAAAATAAATGCTGCTTTGAAATTATTCTATAAAAGTCAGATTCCGAATTATGTGTTTCTTCATGGTGCTTTATTCATGGTGCTCCTATGATCTGTCTACCCAGACAATATTGGACCGAGGATGAGTTTTTAATATGTCGTGCTCGTCCGAAATACTATGCTTGTTTTCCCGTAGTATTCCACGTTAGAGGGCAGAGGACGTGTGCTCAAGTCTTCCACTTCACTTCACTTCACTTCACTTCACTTCACTTCACTTCACTTCACTTCACTTCACTTCGCTTTATTACCCTAAAGGCCCCCAGGAATGGGGGTTTTACATAAGGAGTAGGTGACACTTAGAAACAAAAAAGAAGCAGTTACATGAATGGAAGATGCGAAAAATTTTCGCGCTTAAATATAGCAGCTACAGAGCTGAAAAATGTAGATGGACAGGTGATTGGGACGATGTCGTGTGGAAGGCCGTTCCAGTCGAGAGCTGATTGGGGCAGGAATGATGCGGCAAATGTGGTAGTGCGGGAACATGGCCGGGCAATTCTTGAAGGGGATTACCGATGCGCAGCGAAATGCGTGCTGGAGGGTTGATATAGGGCGCGGGATGAAGTGAACTGTAAAAAAAAACAAAAAAAACAACAACTTGTGAATTAAGCAGATACTTGCGATTCGATCAGCGGCGACAAGCAGTGGGTTGTTAGTCCGGATTCTATTTTCAATGACGATATGCTCGCGTTGTACGAATAGCATGAATAATTAATCTAGTGGCTTGATTCTGAACAGATTGTAAGAAATTTGTTATACTTTGTTAGGGCTCCAGATGGGCGAGCATATTCAGTCTTAGACAGGACAAGCGATTTGTCCAGGATGCTTCGATAGCTTTTCGAAAGTTTTCCAAATCTGTTAGTACCTCTGTTAACTTAATAAAACTTTTTTATTTTGGCGTGGCACCCTAATAAAAGCTGCTTCGTAATAAAGACGTTGCAGCGTAACATTTGAAACCAAGGTAGGTATCGATAACATTGGGGACGCGTAACCTTTACATTTAGTGCAGAACGCGATTGCCTTATTGGGTTCCGTTCACATCGCGCGTTCACTACGTCTACCATAATTCTGCTCGAATCAACGAGCCTTCAAGACCGCATTTCTGCATAGTGGGTGGTCACCAAGCCTGCGGTTTCAAAGGCCGCTCTATCAACACAAACATCTATCGAATGAAGACCACCTACGAGGCGACGGAGCTCGGAAATTGCCATCTTGTCCTTGTTCACTCGCTTTCAGGAAATTGTGCTATCAGATAGACCAAGGTCTACTCTTCGACATCCCCCCTTTGGTGGAATCGGTAACGCCCTGATTCAGTGGCTAAATATTTACTATGCAGAGACCACAACATGCATACTTCTTAACGAAGAGGCGGGCGCGCCCATTAACATCCAGAGATTGGTACGACTGGGTGGTCCTGTGTCACCTCTCCTTATACTATGTCATATGGTCCTCGCTTCTGCAGCTGTGTAAGGCTTAAAGCACTAGGCGCAGAAGAACTTTGTGTACTAGCGTACGATGACAACGCGTCTTTTGCCTGTACCTCAGCATCCCAGGTAGAAGCGGTGACACGCCTCGCCCAGTGGTTCTGTCGCTTCTCCGAGGCCGATCTTACTCTAACAATATTGAAGGGAGCCTGATGAAGGCTGAAGAAACCCGTCAACTTCCTCGAGATTCAGTGAGGCGATACATTTGGCTGGGACCTCAAGGTTAACCTTAGTCTGGACGCTGCAATTGGCGGTCGGTAGATTCCAAAAATACCAACAGCAGAGAGGAAGTTTCAGGCGTGGGGGGCACGCCATGTAGCTCCTGACATCCGCGTTTCTAGGAACTACCGGGGCTCCACTTCCCTTCACAGGGAGCGGACAAATGTGATGGAATGCGTGCGCAGTCCCAAGCCCGCTTGGCGGCACTTCAAGAAAGTCGAATAGGAATTATGCGCGCTTCAAACTGGAATATTTTGGAAAGAGTTACTGGAAAGATTTCCTCGGAAAGAGTTACTGAACGCAATTTTTTTCACAGATATTTTAACATCATGTTAACAAAAAATTGGAGGGTATCTTAGATCTCTCTTAAGAAGAGTACGGCAAAAGCCTACCCTTCCTGTCCTATAATTTGCCTCTTATCATAATGAGTCATGCTTAGTCATTCTAGTCATTGCCACTCATGCTAAGCATGCTTACTCATTTCCAGTCAGTTGCGGCTAACACAAGTCGTCGTTTGGCATATTGGTCATTCCATAGTCATGCTCAGTCATGCCTAGCCATTGTAGTCATTGCCACTCATAGTTAAGCATGTCTACTCATTTCCAGTCAGTTGCGGCTAATACAAGTCGTCGTTTGGCATATTGGTCATTCCATAGTCATGCTGAATAATGCCTAGCCCTTGTAGTCATTGCCACTCATAGTTAAGCATGTTTACTCATTTCCAGTCAGTTGCGGCTAATACAAGTCGTCGTTTGGCATATTGGTCATTCCATAGTCATGCTCAGTCATGCCTAGCCATTGTAGTCATTGCCACTCATAGTTAAGCATGCTTACTCATTTCCAGTCAGTTGCGGCTAATACAAGTCGTCGTTTGGCATATTGGTCATTCCATAGTCATGCTGAGTCATGCCTAGCCATTGTAGTCATTGCCACTCATAGTTAAGCATGTCTACTCATTTCCAGTCAGTTGCGGCTAATACAAGTCGTCGTTTGGCATATTGGTCATTCCATAGTCATGCTGAGTAATGCCTAGCCCTTGTAGTCATTGCCACTCATAGTTAAGCATGTTTACTCATTTCCAGTCAGTTGCGGCTAATACAAGTCGTCGTTTGGCATATTGGTCATTCCATAGTCATGCTCAGTCATGCCTAGCCATTGTAGTCATTGCCACTCATAGTTAAGCATGCTTACTCATTTCCAGTCAGTTGCGGCTAATACAAGTCGTCGTTTGGCATATTGGTCATTCCATAGTCATGCTGAGTCATGCCTAGCCATTGTAGTCATTGCCACTTATAGTTAAGCATGTTTACTCATTTCCAGTCAGTTGCGGCTAATACAAGTCGTCGTTTGGCATATTGGTCATTCCATAGTCATGCTGAGTCATGCCTAGCCATTGTAGTCATTGCCACTCATAGTTAAGCATGTTTACTCATTTCCAGTCAGTTGCGGCTAATACAAGTCGTCGTTTGGCATATTGGTCATTCCATAGTCATGCTGAGTCATGTCTAGCCATTGTAGTCAGTGCCACTCATAGGTAAGCATGCTTACTCATTTCCAGTCAGTTGCGGCTAATACAAGTCGTCGTTTGGCATATTGGTCATTCCATAGTCATGCTGAGTCATGCCTAGCCATTGTAGTCATTGCCACTTATAGTTAAGCATGTTTACTCATTTCCAGTCAGTTGCGGCTAATACAAGTCGTCGTTTGGCATATTGGTCATTCCATAGTCATGCTGAGTCATGCCTAGCCATTGTAGTCATTGCCACTCATAGTTAAGCATGTTTACTCATTTCCAGTCAGTTGCGGCTAATACAAGTCGTCGTTTGGCATATTGGTCATTCCATAGTCATGCTGAGTCATGTCTAGCCATTGTAGTCAGTGCCACTCACAGGTAAGCATGCTTACTCATTTCCAGTCAGTTGCGGCTAATACAAGTCGTCGTTTGGCATATTGGTCATTCCATAGTCATGCTGAGTCATGCCTAGCCATTGTAGTCATTGCCACTCATAGTTAAGCATGTTTACTCATTTCCAGTCAGTTGCGGCTAATACAAGTCGTCGTTTTGGCATATTGGTCATTCCATAGTCATGCTGAGTCATGCCTAGCCATTGTAGTCATTGCCACTCATAGTTAAGCATGCTTACTCATTTCCAGTCAGTTGCGGCTAATACAAGTCGTCGTTTGGCATATTGGTCATTCCATAGTCATGCTGAGTCATGCCTAGCCATTGTAGTCATTGCCACTCATAGTTAAGCATGCTTACTCATTTCCAGTCAGTTGCGGCTAATACAAGTCGTCGTTTGGCATAGTGGTCATTCCATAGTCATGCTGAGTCATGCCTAGCCATTGTAGTCATTGCCACTCATAGTTAAGCATGCTTACTCATTTCCAGTCAGTTGCGGCTAATACAAGTCGTCGTTTGGCATATTGGTCATTCCATAGTCATGCTGAGTCATGCCTAGCCATTGTAGTCATTGCCACTCATAGTTAAGCATGTTTACTCATTTCCAGTCAGTTGCGGCTAATACAAGTCGCCGTTTGGCATATTGGTCATTCCATAGTCATGCTGAGTCATGCCTAGCCATTGTAGTCATTGCCACTCATAGTTAAGCATGTTTACTCCTTTCCAGTCAGTTGCGGCTAATACAAGTCGTCGTTTGGCATATTGGTCATTCCATAGTCATGCTGAGTCATGCCTAGCCATTGTAGTCATTGCCACTCATAGTTAAGCATGTTTACTCATTTCCAGTCAGTTGCGGTCATCCCAAGTCGTCGTTTGACATATTGGTCGTTCCGTACTCATTTTTAGCCGTGTTATGGTAACTTTATTCGTCATTATATTAGTCATTATCATTATTCATTAACTCTGTCGATATCCATCATATAAGTTTTATTCAATAGCAATCACTATCAATCGTTTTCATTCCTAATTTCCCGTCTCATACATCCGTTATTAGCAAGTAACACATCAGCGCACAGATCCCATGCACAAATCCGGCGCACAGATCCCGTACGCGGGATTTCATTCGAAGGGCCTAGGAAGGCTATCATCGCCTTAACAGATATGTTCGCAGTGCTTTCCTCAGCAGACTCCTAGTTTTTGCTATTAACTTTCGAAAACGTGGCAAATAGATTTTCTATGGTAGTCTGACTTATTTGTTTTGAGTGCAGGACAAGTATCAGCGCAAAGTGTTGGCACTCATAGGAAGCTTAGACCATCCTCAGAATTTGTCATCACAGTGATTTAAAAACGCTACTATTGGTTTTCAGTGGAAAGGCTAAATAGCTTATTGTGAGCGCAGGGTGAACTTCTGATGCAAAATTGGGCAATGAATCGGAATCTTACGCCATGTATATACACTAACTATAAGATGAAAAGTATCTTACAATACTCCACAGTTGCCAACAATTGTTACAAAAAAAAAAAACGCAGCTCATAAGTTTTCTATGGTAGCTTTAAATATTCGCTGGGAGCGCGACAAGAAAAAAAAAAACTAAAAATTAACCATTCCCATCAACGTACCCATAGCAGTACCTTATAAAATTTCACAGTACTCTGGCAATTAAAAGGTGTTCTAAAATCCTGGACCTGGACACTCCGGACTCGGACTCGGCACTCGAAGCAAAATTGGTGTGCGGACGGAAAACAGTTGAATTTAGGACGCGCCAAACCCGTCGTTTGAAGACACACTGACAGAAGAGCCTGTCCCTGCCGGGCGACACTCGATCCAATTCGCTTAATCTTCATCAAAAGGTCTCCCATGACTTATTCTGTCTTTCATCACATTTGCATAGTTCGGCTCTCTGTTATTTTTCTTTTTTTCTGACATGTCTTACAAAGATTTCCTGTCCTTAATCGTCTCTTATTTCGGTATTTTCATGATTCAAACCTTAACCTTTCCTTAAACTTCCCCAAATTACCTCTTCTCCACTTTCATGGCCAATTTTTCCCCGCTGCCTGCGGGACGCAACCCATTTGCTTTCTACGATACTTTCCCCTAGTTTGCCCTATTTCTGCCCCAAACGCTGATCCTTTTTGCTCAGCGCCGAAAAGGATCCGCTCTACCGTAGTTGTTCGGTGGTTAGGGCTGCTTTTCTATGGAGGCGAAAAGAAAGGCTACCGTGTGCTGCGCGATATCAGTGCACGTTAAGGAACCCCTGGTGATCGAAATTTCTGGATCCTTCATAGACTGAGTCGCTTTGGGACGTTAAACTCCATAAACCAATCCTTTATCATCATTCCCGGTCCCTTGTAACTATACATGTATATTGTCTCGTTCTCGAGTGGTTACTTTTTACTTGTGTATCTGTCTACAAACAAAAAAACGTTAGAATTGGAAACTCCTGTTTTCTCTTTTTATCTCTGTATTATGTCTGGTATTGTAAATAGACGTGTTTTGTTTCAAAGAAAAGGGAACCCTCTTTTGCCTGTAATAAAGAAAAAACAAACCTTCTTTTGCCTGTGGGTAGCGGGCCCGTCTGGCAGACCGAAGTTGAGTTTGATTGTGAAGCCGAACACTTGATATCGAATTAGTTTTGTTTCTATAATAATAATAATAATAATAATAATAATAATAATAATAATAATAATAATAATAATAATAATAATAATAATAATAATAATAGTAATAATAATAATAATAATAATAATAATAATAATAATAATAATAATAATAATAATAATAATAATAATAATAAGCTATGCACTTCTGTTGCGGTTAAAGCATTACCGACGGGTAAAAAAAGATAACTCGCTTCATTCGCTTATAATTCTGTTTCAATATTACCTGGCCATAATAGTGGCGCATCAAAGAAAACAGTTCGTACAGAGTAGCAAAAAAAGAAAGAACCAATAATGACAGGTATGAATTTGTTACGATAGCGGCGCTAATGATTAAATTACTCAAGAGTTGCTGTACGTGCCATGTAATGTCTCTATGTTGCAAGAACATTGCGTTGCCGCTTGGCGAACCATTTTCACTTGCCCCTGCCGTGGAGGTCACGTGCTCCTAGTACGTGTCGTACGAGAAGCGTAATGGAAGCCCCTTCGAACGCTGTCGGGAAAGAAGAAACAGCGCGGTCTCCATGGCGTAACAGACAGCGCTTTGCTCCTCTGCTGTGCCACGTTCGTGCTGCTCAGTGAAGATTGGGAGCGGTCTAATTCAGGTTATGGCCGCGCTTTGCCCAATGTAATGGCTTTGCCTGTACCCTAATGCGACCGTGAGCACAGCGCCAACGTATGAAACTGTTTCTGAGGCTCAGTGTAAGCGAACGCTTCGTAGGACAACTGTTGTCCCTACTTTTTTTTTTCGTTCTTACCAGAGGTTCGAGTTAATAACTTTTCTAGCAGGTTAATTAATCACACTTGTTGTGTCTTTCTTGCCGGAAATCGTAAGAAAACCGCGTGACTCTTTCATGGCGTGCGGGAAGGTTCAGAAGCGCCAATTTCTCGTTTTTTTTTTCTTTCTTTCTTTTTTTTTTTTTTTTTTTTTAGCTGGGCGCCGCACGAACCACTTTTAATTTGCAGATGAACCACAACTTGGCAACGAGAGCCTACGAGGTGGCCCTGGACGCGAAGGTCCCCGCCACGCCGCGGAGTGCTCAGGACAAGGCATACAAGCTGTTCCACATGTGCCTGGACTTCCACCGCGCGAAGCGGAAGCAGCCCGAGGGATTAATCAAACTTCTGGACGAACTTAATCTGAACCCTGCCTCTATTAAGGAGGAGGAGAGCGAGGACCCTCTGGATCGCATGATGGCGTTGTCGTTCACTTACGGGGTACATGCGCTCGTCGAGTTTGTCGCCGACAGCGTGGTCATCGTCAAGGAGAAGCGACTGCTCAGGGTATTCAATAATCAGGATCGCTGGTACACAACGGTGTCAGTTCGCGAACAGAAGCCAATGGAAGTTTGCAATTCATAAACATGCACGCCACCGTGTCATTGAACTCTGCGTGCTTTCGGTGTTTTTAAGCAGGAAATTTAATTGAAGGATTGAATATAATTTGGCTTAAAAAGTGACGATTTATAATAAATAGAATATAAAGAGTTGAGTCGTATGAATGGACAATCACATTCACAATAATGGAATTGGCTGATGCGTGTTTCGCAACGTTCGTTTAAATCAGTGCTGGTAAAGTAGTTCAATAGAACATTGCAAATTTTGTGGCCTGCACCTTTTGCTACGAGTTTTAGCCACGCACTTAGGAAAACACGAAGTCTGATATTAAAAAAAAATTGCGAGTTAAGAAACCTTTTGGATTTCTGCAAACGTTCACTCTGTCGGAAATAGTTATGAAGCCGAGGGCCATTTGTGGACCTGCTGGGGCCCTGACACCATCTGAATGCCTTATGAGGAGACCCCTGGGCCTCCAGTTTTCGTAGGACACCGAGGGCAGAAATTGCTATAATCACAAGTGCTCAGATGTATACAAGACGCGTGTGAGTGCTGGCTGTTGTTGTGCCCATTTACTTTTGTTCTAGCGAAACTGAAGTTCTCGCTTCCATTGCTACTACTGCAACGTATTCACGCCACCGATGTGAGGAATCAACACTGATTCCATTGAATCCTCATGCCGAATGACTAGCCAAGTGCACTCATAAATATGCATAAATACAGAGGTCGAAGCACGAATGCATATCGATCAATATTTTCTCGTACTTGGTTAAACCGTAGTCTCTCGCCACTGATTAAACCCCATGTCCGCCGTGAATCGTGTGAGTAATTTATGCACGGTTACAACCTTTGACGTTTTGACGGGGCCGAATTTGTTGTGCGGAAAGCAACAGAAGAAGGAGGAGGTTGTTAGTGCACAGGGTGCTTTTGCGGCATGTTCTATGCGTATTAGCCTGCACTCCTGCCGTTGATGAGCTAACGTAAATCTTGAAACGACTTTTCAGGTTTCAGTCGCCTCGGAGGAAGTCCTCTGGCACGAGGAAAGAAAGAACTTGGTCGAACAAAACGAACTGGCTGCTTATTACACGAGCCGCCTGGTCGCCGTCGGCGTCTTCAGCTCAGAGGAAGGAGCCAAAGCGTACGTGCCTAAAATGGCAGAATTGGAGAGTACCGGTGAGTCCTTTTCTCCGATCATGTTTTACACTTCTTTGTCGACAGTTTTCTTTGTTCCTTTATTAAATACGAAACAATCAGAAGGTGGGTATTATTAACCACTCGGAAACTGGCGCGTTCTATAGTGCACTTTAATGCACGGCGCGCACAAATCTGTACGCAAATCGTTCAGTATCCGTTTCAGTGGCTGAAGCAATACAGTGTGCCGCGAAGGGCTGGAGCTTCTTGCGATAAGCCAAGCAGAACCAGTTTAGGTTAGGGGCGATAAATTATCCTGGAAAACATTTTTGGATATGCGCGCCCCGGCGTTCCCTGTAGGCTCCGGAGTGGTTCCGGAACATGTATATTTGGCCCCTTCTTTAGCAGACATCAGGGTTTTCAAAAACTCTTCGACGAGGTGAATTTTTCTCAACAACTTCTTAAAAGGTGAGTCAAAAGAGGATGGGACCTGACAGACATTGAGAAATTGACTATCAGTGAGAGCCAAAATAAATGTCATTTTGCGGCATCTGCATGTTCGTTGCGAAAATCTGAAATTTCGAAAGTTTTCGTCGCACAGTTGCGCAATTCGCAACTGAAGAGGCTAATTACGTCACTTCTGATCGGCTGTCGTTTGAGGACAGAATGGCAATATATGGTAGCCATAATGAAACACCAAGAACGGACCCATCTTTTGAAGACGAACACTGCTTTCGAGTACAGATCCAAGCAACATGAAAGGCAACGCTCAGCTAGTCTTAAGTCAGCCATCTATTACTCCCTCAATATATGAGTGAGAAAGATAATTTTTACGACGATAATGAGGCTATGTAATAATATAATAATAAGGGATATAAGACGCAGAAAGGACGTCACCTCATGCGCCGTATGTAACTAAAAAAAGCAACATGCTCCGGCAAACCTGAGCTACAGTGGCCAGGGTGGGCTCTTAAGATCCCTCGAGAACCTCCGTCATGTTCGTAAGGAATGGAGCATGGCTAGGATGGGAGAGTATCTTTTTCAGCTACGGTTAAAAAAAAGCAGCTTGGAACTCCTGCTGTCGATAAACAACGATTGCATAAGAAAACCTGGAAGTATCAATCTCATCATTTGTGGTCCGTCAGGATGACGTAAAAAAAATAAATCGCTATATTAACATGATATGCAGGTAATAACCTTTTATCTCAGAGAAGCTAGAAAAAAATGGCGCCAGGATAGGCGGAAGCATCTCTAAAAGTAGTTTTTTCCCTTGTATAGCTAGTATTTGTTTCACATCCACGATAAAGAAAGGAAGCCGTGTGGAAGCATTTTTTCTTCTCGCTTCCGCTAAACAGAAAAATTTTCGTCCTTCCTGGTATACGGCTGATTACGCCCAGTTTTACGTCATGCAGCCGCCGTGCTCACGGCGAGTTCAGCAATCTTCAGACAGTGGCCCGGAACCCAATTTTGCAAGGCGCGTGTTTCATAACTCCAATTAGCGTGATCGAAAGTTGCGCTGCAATAGACGAGTGAAAATGCTTTGCACCAAAGCACCGAAATTAGGCATTACTGAGGCGTGTCGCATGTACACCTTTTCAAAAGTTCCAAGTCCAGGACTGCTTTTGAGCCACACCATGCGGCTTGTAATGCACTCCCACTGTTGTATTAAGCTGAAGGTAAGATGTTTGGCCCTGCCCCCTCCAAGGGGTAGGACTTCCACAAATGCTGCAGGACCCCATTACATGGCTGAGAAGCAAACCTCTCTTGGCTACAAAAAGTTCTGACGACAAACTGATTACTTTTTACTGTAACTGTCAATTCCAAAGTGACCTCTTTTCCTCTTGCAACGCAGCCATAATACACCTGGCGGAATCCGTTGGCTCGGAGTACACAAAGGTGCTGGACACTAAATCGGTTGCAGTGAAGGACATTGCGAACGACACTCAAGGTCAGATAGATGCAGGTGAGCCCTGTAACTGTTTTTAAACTAATGCAGACTAGCGAAGAAAGCTGTAGGCATGCTAAAGTTGTGGGCGATTTTTACAACCAAAAGGAGGCGCCGCCATCGACTTAATACGGCGGCGCTGTACGGATGAGAGACCCTTGTGTCATAGAATCGTGCCTGGTTTAAAATTTCGCAATAAACTCACGTCTGTTTGTCGACTATGACACCCTCGTGCGATCCAAAAAGTCTATTTTATTGAGGGTGCCGGAGAAATGTTCATCACACAATAAATAAAAATGCTTCCTCGTTTTAAAACGGCCGGCGTGAAAGTGGTGCGGTCGACGCGCTCTTTCAGAAGTTATTGACGATGAAGACTTTCGTACAACGGGTGAATGGCAAAACCAAAGTCTTAAAAGACTCTTTGGCAAGAGCCAGGGACTGTCACTTCGTAATGCTTTTGCGCAGAAAACAAGCTAGAGACGCTGTTCAGTCACTTCCGCTTGAGCGCTGACTATTGATGAAAAGACTGCCTCTTCTGTCCTTTTTTGGGCTCGTAAATTTCATAAGCCATGGGGTAATTCAAATATAAATGTAGATTTATATTCGAGTGTACACTGGAGGAATGCCAGAACAACTGGGCCGCCTTTTACCTCGCATGTCTTCACGGTGCAATTATCCGCGCCTTGTCTCTCACTTTGTACATATGCGAAGGATCGAAGACTTGCAATAAATCTAAAGTCGCTTTATTCTGCCATACTCCCTTCTGCCTGACTAATTGTAATGACAATCAGTGCATGTCGCAATTAAAGGGCACAAGGCATAACAATGAAATAGAATTCGTATGAAATCATATATCCCCCTCCCTTCGCTTCCCTTAAAAAACCATGTTATCATACACGCATGAGTAAAAATTAGGAGGACGCTTAAGCTACGCCTTAAGGTCAGACGGGATAGAGTGCGCACCCTTTGGCCATCTTCTAATCTCGTACCTCGGCATCCTGCCTTCACCGCAACCCTCTGGCTGCCTCATAACGACAGTTCTTTTCTGCCAGAAATCTCGGCATCCGTTTTACGAAGCTTCTCTTATAGTCACACCCACAAACGAAGCCCCAACACTATTGCACGCATTTGGCACAAGTCAGACGACGATGCCGTACCAGTACCAGCCACAGGTCTCACCACACGTGTTCATACTCAGCGACACACACACTAGGTTATTCGTCTACATCACGCTGGCTTCATTCACTAATCACTAGTCACTACTAATGAGACAATCACACTGTCAACCACCGTCAAATCAATGGACCAACGCTACATATATGAGCTTCATGCAGGTCCTCAATCATATTGTGGCACGTTTTTGGACTCGTCCTTGAAGTAGGCTGTAGTGTTGACGCACAGTTTGAACTAGCGTCATCTATCAGGAGAAAGACGTATCAGGTCAGTTATGGTGGCCGCCGCCATGAAGGAGTCGGTGCCACCCAATCGTTATCGCCGTCAGGAGTTTGACACGTTCTTGTAAGCTCCCTTTCAGACTCGTGCGGCTTTTCGGCACAACGAGCCCAATAAGCTTGGTGTAAAATGACAATGTTGCTAAAAACATTCCCGTTTGGAATACGCCAGTCATTCAATTGCGCTCAGCGATGTTTATTAACGAACGTCGCCCCACATTTACATTCTAGATTTGGCAAATGATCTTCGCAGAAGAATGGGTTACCCGCCTGATGATCAGAAGCTTAGCTGGCACGGTCTTGCGAGTCTTCCACTGCAGTGTGGAAACGTGCTTTTCCCGTGGTGTCTCTGCATTGTTGACACCATAAAACTGAAGTATTGAAGCTTTGCTGCTCTTCTACATCGGTGGCGTGCAAACATCCACGCGAGATCCCTTCCGTTATTTATTGGTATACGGAAAAACACCGAAGGTAAACCTGAATACGCCGATAAAGCCCTCAGGTAACGTAGCAAGCGACGGCTGCGTCTTCATAGAAGCTTTCGACTAGGTGGTCATCTTGGGTAGACGTAGGCCTTTGCAACCTTAAATTGATACCTCTTGTTAGATTTAATTATGATACCTGCCACCCTTTGCTAAGGCTATAAAACTGCTTTATGTTGCGAGCTATAAGCTTAGGAATCTCACATCTAGTTTTGATCTCTCCGTGAAACCCCGATAACATAGTACGTACTTTTTATTCACTGTAATATAGGTTTCATTCGTACTTCTAACCTCTCTGAGTCCTATGATATCTCCTTGAATTCCCACTAGTTCCTCGATTAGCGCTGCTAGACTGGCCTCACTGTACAAAACTCAAGCGGTAAGCGTTGCCAGGTTAAATTTCTAAAGTCCGCCTGTCAGAGCCCGAGGGTCTTAGAAGTCTTCACTGCTTTGCAGGTTAGGCCACCACCATGGTCAGTTGTTCCACATCCGCTGGGTACTGAGACCGTGGGGGTAATTGATATGTTTATGGTCATATAGGAGTTGGTGGCACCGGGATTCAAACCACAGTTCTCTCGTTTGCGTGGCAGGTGTTCTACCTCCACGTCCTCGCTGTACGATCCCACCAACAACATGCTTAAACAGAGAGAATAACATCATAGCGGAGACGCACTGGTGGAGACATATACCGAATAAATCCTCGGGTACGTACGCTCAGTAACCCTAATTAGCCACGCTCCAACTACTTTGTGTGCAGTCCCGTAATTCAGAGTACATCTGCGGTAATACGGTTCGCCATGCTAAATTTCGCTCCACTGTATCAGCCAAATTACGTTAGTCCTGACAGCGAGTCGCTGTGAGGCGGTGAGTCATGATAGGAGGAGTCTGACGCGTTTGCACGTAAGTCATTAGGACATTTATAGCATCTAAGTTAAGAATAACTTTCGTAGGGGCAAGAAAGAAAGTTGCTCTTACTTGGATTAGAACTGAAACATTCGCGATGCATAACGGTCCACACCACGTGGCCCAGGCAGAACGCCCCTTGGCCTCTTTTCTTCCGACAAAGGTTGTGCTTTCAAAGCGACCTAGTGCTACGTTTCATTTTTATTTTCCTCCAAGGGCGCGGCATGGAGGGAGGAGAGTTGTGAGGGACGCAACTCTGCTGGTTCGCAGGCCGGTGGCAGAGCCTGCTAGCCAAGCACGCAGCGTACGGCGGCGAAGACCGGGCCGTCGTGCAGCCAGCCGCGCTGAAGTTCCTGGCGCGGCTGGTGGGCCAGTCGGGAGCCGAGGGCATGCGCCGGCTACTCTCGTGGAGCCTGGTGCGCCAATGGGCGCCCCTGGCCGACGGCAGCCTGGACAAGCAGGGGCCCTTGGCACGCAACGTGAGCTGCGTCGACGCAGTGTTGGCAGTGCTCAGGTTACCATTCCTGTCGCCGGTCCTCTTCGACTGTAAGCGGTCCGTGAGCGATAGTCTCATAAGTCTGGTATAACACAGAAATTCTCGCGTTCTGCTGTCGATGACTAGGGCGAGGGTTCGAGCCTTAGATGGGGTGACCAGATTTCAGGGTGACTAAAGGCAAAGAAAAAAAAAACATATTCCCGAGCTCTGTAATTTTGCCTGGCCCTGAATGAAAGACTAGTGGCGAAAACTAATAGGGTTTCTACTGGTTTGGGGTTGATTGGGGCTCCCTTCGCTAGTTATCATTTAATTGAATAGTATTTATTATTAATAACCACATTTCTTGCTCGCAATAGTTTATCATAGTATATCGGCGTCTTCAATACAGCCCAACAAATGGTCATATATCGAAGAATGGTCAGCGTACGTACATCCCAACAACGTTCTTTGTGTAGGTGACAACAGATCGTAATTTTATCACTGCTGTTTGCTTGAATTGTTTCAATATGTCTTTGAGGACACTATTGGTGCACCCATTGCAGCTGGCATAATACGCGCTGATTATTATTATTATTATTATAATTATTATTATTATTATTATTATTATTATTATTATTATTATTATTATTATTATTATTATTATTATTATTATTATTATTATTATTATTATTATTATTATTATTATTATTTTAATCGCTGGCATATCATCCGCGCAACCATAATTGTTAACATCGGTCATCTCTGATGATCTTGCAAACGTCCTGTCAAATTATAGAGAGACATCGCGAAAGGAGTGATTTTCGGCACCGGCCGATGCACTACAGTATTCTTTACATTTTTACCGTTGGCTTTGGCGAGAGAGAGAGAGAGAGAGACTACAGAAGAGCCGTTTAATGAGAATTAAAAAAAATCCATAAAGTTGCACACGTTCTGCCGGCAACGGGTGTTGTGAAAGCAAAGTTCACGATAGAAGGAGGGCGAGAAAAAAAAAGTAGAAACGACTAATAAAGTAAAGTGCACTTTGTGCGCTTAATCGATGCCAACAGGTCTTAAGGGAGGTCGAAGTAATAAAAAGCACTCACAGGCACGAAGTGGAAGACGTTTTCGCGTCTCCTTTGCTCCGGAAATCATTGCAGTTTTCAGGAAAGACCGCTTCCCTTGTTTTCAAGAGCCGTTACTCGAGGCAGTGGCGGCAGCTAAAGGCCCAAATTTGCAACGGCAGGTGCTCACTCGTTCAAATCGCTCATTTCAGTGAGGGAAATGCTCTTTATGGCAGCAAAAATGTACCCGTTAGCGTGCTAACCTGCACGCTAACGGGTACATTTTTGCTGTCATGCAGCACATGCGGGTACATTTTTGCTTTGTACAGGTTCTTTTGCACCGCGGCGTAGTCCGCTGGTGATATAAGCAGAAAATGCCGCCTATCACTTGAACTCTGCTTTCTCGACAATAATATGCATAAAACAAATTACGCGGTCAGTGACAGGAATTTCGTTTTCAAGTAAGACTGAGCACTTAAAAAAAAAAAAAAAAGATGAACTGAGAAAAAAAAATAGACAAAAATCTCGGAGACACCTGATTGCATTTGCGTTGTCAATGCGATAGCATTAGACGCTGTTGACGATTTCACGTCTAGTTTTATGTCATTCTCTAATGGTTGGGTTTGTGGTCTCTGCGCACGCAGACCAGACGTCTTATAGGCTCAACTAACTGGCCGTTAGATGTTTTCTCAAGGTGTCTAGAAATTGCGACATAGACGCGATGAAGGTACATCGAAATGTAGAGCTGTCACTTCTAGTCGGGTGACGTCACTTTTCTAGAACCAGGGACCGAAACGGTCAACGCCGCATTTTTCCCTCGATAAGGATTCTTATGTCATCGCATCGAAAGTACCTGATCCAAAAAAGTCTTCGTACAGCAGTCGAGAATCAAGAAGTACAAAATTTAGCTAGACAAAACAATTTCTAATTATATCAATAGAAATAGTACTATTGGTGTTACTATGAACACTAAATGATATCCACCACTCGAAGTCACCGCAGCGTGAACTTGGTTTTCCTAGTTCATAGCGCGAAGGTGGTGGTAAGTATGGCAGGACTAACCGTTCTCGCAGTCTGCGTAGCAGCGAGCTATACAGATGTACCCTGAATATGCTTTGAAAGAAGAGCGGTACATGAAAAAATGGCGGCAAAAATATTGAACGAAGCATTCTTTTTAAAACATTATTTTCTTTCATATATTTGGCGATAATTGTATTTTATATCGTACCTCGTGTCCTCGGCATTCCGCGGGGGATGAAGTGCTCTTTATGAGACGGTGGCGCCTGCTTTCCTTTTAGGTAATACTAAAAAACTTTGAGTGGTACCATTCAACCGCTCTTTGTAAAGGTAATGTATAGTAGATAGGGCGCTACAGAGAGCTCTTAAAACGCGCTTTGAGCAAAGTGCGCAGTATTAGTTTTGAAGCTGGATATTACCGAGAAACAATAACTGGTCAGTGAGGGGAAAAATTGTGGTCGTACACGTGCACGTTCACTTTTAACTGTGTGCAGTGCTGGACAGTGAGAAGATTACCTCCGGCGCGCACGCCTATTTTCAGCCAAGATACTGAATGCTGCGCTCATAAAGAACCCGGTTTAAAATGATTCTGCAGTCCACACCACTACCCTACCAGTGAATGCAGATTTGTGTTAAAAAACAAAAACAAAAAAAACAAAACAAAAAAAAAAACATGGGGAAGGGAGGGGGAGGAGGGCGTAATAAGCTGGCTGGTTGGCAGATTCGTCCGATCTGGAATTATTCAGAAGGCGACGAGTACACCAGGTGGTTAAATAACTTTTGCAGCGTCCCCCTAATATGATTTCTATGCTTCACATAAGCATATGCGTTGCTTTTAGCTAGATAGATTCAGAGCTAGAGGCTTTTGAGGAGTGCGCGGCCGCGCCGGCAGCCGTTGAAACCGCAATGCCAGAAAATGGGCACTAACAGAACGATCACGTGAAAAAGGAGCCGGCACCGTGATCTCGCGCTGTAAAGCGCTTATACCAGAGCATTCGACCTAACCCAGCTAGAAATACTCGCTGTAGACTACAGATAATATATGGTGATTCGTTATACTGGCCTGGGCTGGCCTTTCTACAGGGTCGAAGAAGATGGGGCACAGGTGTGGAGCTACTCTGTGGTTAATGCAGGCGCCTAGCTTCTCCACTTCTTTATGCAGTCCTGTCCGCTATAGGAAGCCGCAACTTTCTCAGTGGGCGGAGGCGCTGGCTTCTCTACAGTGCATCGGTGCTTTAATTTGAAGCACCGTGCTTTGGAATTAGCCGATCTCGTTTGGCCACTAGACGCGCGAGAAGCGCAAAGAAAACAAACGCGCTACTCTGCTTCTGTAATAATATGAGTAATATGGGAGTAATGATGAGAAGAGCGTCGATAGATAAGAGCGCCGACTGAACCGAGAAAAGTGCACTGCTATTTTTGTGGTAGTTCGACTTCTATTGTATAGATGGCGACGCTGCGCAACGCTGCGCATAAGATCGGTATTTCTCATCGAGGTGCCTCCGGTATTCACCGTTATGGAGAAAGTGAGAGAAAGCATAGAGATAGAGACGCCGTCGTGGAGGGCTTTTGATTTATTTCGAGCACCCAGGGTTCATTTTAACGTGCACTGGCGCCACACAGCCCACGGGCGTTTTTACACACGGCCTCTGTTGAGAAGAGGCCGCAGCGACGGGCTGCACAGCAGCCACCTGCAAACGCGGTGGGTTGGTTTGCAAGATACGTGGAGTAGGAGCTCCTGTCTTCGGCATATATCCCCCACCAACTGGCCGAAGTAGCATATTGCACCTGCCCATATACTTTGGACCAAATCTCTCCGTTTGGTTCATGAGGTTTCGCGTTCTAAAGCGTCATGGGTAATGAGAAATATCCGTATACCGTAATGGTCAGGTTCGATCTCCTGAAGTTCTTTAACGTACGCTGAGATCGCGCAGTACACGGCGCCTTGCATTTTGCAGGCATCGAAACGAGGCAGCAGCTGCCGGGATCGAACCCTCGTCCTCGGGCTTAGCTGCTGGACACCCTAACGACAATAGCCATCGCGGTAGAGCTAAACTGTCAAATTTTTGGGTCAGCAATCTACATTACCTAATTACAATCAAAATAGCCCACAGTTTTGAAGTCACTTTTGAAGCGTCCGCCGTAGCCAGAAGTGAAGTCGCCTTACGTTCTGCTAATTGCGCCTTGCTATACCAGCTAACAAGTACCTTGGTGGGCTTTCGATTTGTCGTTTTCCGACCACGGCAAATTTCACCCGATAAAAAGCTTCCTCGTTCTGCACTCCATATCAAGAATGGCAGATAACGACCTTTATGAGGACGGATATTAGGGTTGCCGAGGTACTAGTAGGGCGTAGGAGGCTCGGAGCTTTTCTTAAAACAGAGACATATCATCCTAAAGATGGAGTTTACAGCAAGAGAAAAAATAAAAATAATGCGAAAAAAAAAAAAACTAACTAACCTATCCATAAGTGCGCTGTCTCAATGAAGCGAAATTTTCCCACGTTTCGCGCGCAGCGAACTTTTTCGTTGCTCAAAATACCCTGCTATTTCGTACAACCCATGCACCATAAAATGTCGCACAACGCTTTCCGGCACTTATTCCGCGCCAGTGCCTTAACCCCGTCATTTTGCGCAGCCGTCTGGCAAATCACTGTTCTGGCGCAGTAGAGCGCACCCGCTCGTTTTCTTCTTCGGATTAAGCGAACTGGATAAGCGGGGGCCGCTGAAATTACATCGCAAACACGGTATATTGGTTGTCGAGCGCTTCGCAGGCCTCTTTTCGCGCTTCTTTCGGTGTAATATTTGTCAGTGGATTTTTTTTAAAACATATCATAACGTCCCATCTGCTATGTTAAGACAGGGTTTAGCAATAGAACCTTGCTAATCGCTAGGCTGCTTTTGCATATTGGGCTCCGCGAATTATTGGAGCGCCAGTGTGATTACAATAATGCGAGAATAACTTTCTTAACATTGTTTTCGTTTGAAACAGCGCATTTTTTTTTTTGTGCAAGGTAACTTGTGCACGGTTATACTAGTCAAAAATTTACTTTCAGTCCTTCAAGGACGAGTGATTTACAGCTCTTAACGAAAGTCGGAACATGATTGAGCCTCACCAAGACGCACTATAAGAGAAAGAAGCCCCCGATGCTTTGTGAAAGAGAAGCGCTGCCATACTTGTTTACTTTTGTTTTTCTTTTACTACAGCAATTTCGAAGGAACGAGTGAGAGACGCCACGAATATCGCGATGAAGCTGCGCGACACGTTCTTCCACTTGGTAGGAAACTCGTCAACTTTCAACCAAGATTCAAGGCATAAAATTACGGAGAAGCTCAAAAGGCTCGTGATCACGATTGGGTTTCCCGAAGGCATGGATACCGCCGTAAAGGTGGACGCACTTTACGATAAACTGGTTCTTTCCAAGGCCACCCTGTTCGAGAACTGGCTCGAAGCCTCCAAGTACAAAATGACCCTCACCTCCAGGAACAGCAAAGTCATGCTATTCGACGCCACGTCTTCCGCGGTGTTTTACGAAGCAATGAAGAATGTGGTGGTCATCCCAGCGGGGGCATTGCTGCCGCCGCTGTTGTATAGTCCGCATGGGGCTACTGCCTACAATTACGGCAGCTTCGGACAAGTGAGTTGCACTTTCGTGTGCAAGCGCTGACTTTATACTGGCCAAAGAAAACCAGTTCGTCATTTTAGTTTTTGGCACTGTGTCTTAATATAGCAGATCAACCTTGTTCTATTTATTATATTCATTACGCTTGACTTTCCGTGTGACGACGTTGGTCTTAAAATTTAGACGCTAACTTAAATAAAAGCTATTATTTTAGAAGTCTGCAGGATGGCTCCGTATACCTATAGGGGCAAATCGATCGATGGGTACATGATTGCGATCATTAAGAAAACATTGCGTCGGAGGCTAATTGGTGCCGTTGTACTGTAAAACAAAAAAATTCGTTAATGAAAACATTTTGATTTCAAGGAAAACTTCAAATAAAGCCAATATTCTATAATACCGATTCGTAGAAAGTAAAGGAAACGCTTCCGGATAAAAACTTACAGATTATGATCTTTTTTTTTTTTTTCGCGTAGTGCGCTGTAGGGAAGTGAAGTGACAACATACTATACCGTTAGCGTGATACATCAAAATATCACGATGCTATCGTCAGCAGAGGATGGCAAAAAATCACTTTGAAAAAGCAAGTGTAACTTATCCAGCCTGAGCGAGAAATTGAGCTTGAAGGTAACAGGCCTGAGTACGCACTACGTGCGCCCGTTCTTCTTGCTTTTTGTTTTTCTTTTTTTTTGGTCAAATTTTTATTGAGCTAATTAAAAAAAACATTGTGTACGCTTTTACTTCGTGTTGATAGGAATGTTACGCTCCAGTCTTGAATTATAACCACTTGCACTCCCATAACCATAATCACGAGTGGCCGCGCTAAACAGCCAATCAATTTAACGAAAGCGGAAAATCGGGTCTTTGCCGCCTACGTACTGTACGAGACGTCAGGTACGAAGTTTTGATCTTAATGTGCTCGGTCTCCTTTTCACTTACAGCATGTTGCTGTGGAAATGGCTAGAGGTTTCGGACAGAGAGGTAAAAATTCCAATTACGAGGACGATTTGAATCCTTGGGTGAATTCTGAGCTGCAGAATTACTATGACAGCGTCAAGACCTGTCTGAAAGAGAGCTGGAATGTCGTCAAGGTGAGCAATTCTAATTTCAACACATCCGTTAACCACTGCAACAAATGACAGCTAAACAGATTCAGCGGAGTCGCAAATTTGCAATCACGCTGTTTATAGTTATAGTGAGGACGCTCCGCACTCGCTCCCCGCGAGAATTGCTGCAAATAGGTTCGAATTGGGTTGGACAGTTCTGTCTCTCTCTCTGTCTGTCTCTCTCTCTCTCTCGTTTTTCTCTAGTATGAAAGATAAGTTGAATTACAAGCGTGGGACGACTTTTTGCATTAAGATTTCATGGCGCAGAACCAGCTTAATGGCTACGAACTTCGGGCATCCTCATAAGCTGTGGAACTGCCGTGAAGCCACACAACGCTGCGTAAATATTTCGTCGATGAGCACTTCGTGAGTAGGTATTTCAAGCGGATTAGAGAGCCACCCGATTATTAAATGGTTGCTGCTGACACTCACTGTTAATCTCCTCGACATATCCGTAAAGCAGCATACAACGCTTTAAAAAGGGTCCTCAACCACAATTAAATGCGAATCATCACTTTCTATGGGAAGAGTACATCACCGAGGACATTTACTCAGAGTTGACAGTCTTATGCACCGTGCGGCGCTCACACGAGAAGTGCGAAACACCCTTTTCACCTTCTGTTAGAGCCCCGACGGGGTGGCGCAGTGATTACGGCGCTTGACCACTGTTCCCAAGAACGCGGGATCGAATCCCGGCTTCGGCGGCCGCTTTTAGATGGAGGCAAAGAGCAAGGCGCCCGTGTGCTGTGCGATGTCAGCGCACATTAAAGAATACCAGGTGGTCGAAACTTCCGGAGTCCTCCACTACGGCGTCTCTCATAGCCTGAGTCGCTTTGGGACGTCAAACCCCACAAACCAACCAACCAGAAATAACGGTAAAGCGTTAAACCTATGCGATTTTGCACTACACACGAATGTTGTGAACAACCTGTGTTATTTTTGAGACAAGAAAAGAAAACAAAAAACGACGGGCTTCTTCAAGCGTCAGTGCGATTTGAGATTTTTTTTTTTTCCGGCCAATTTTTTATTTATGTAACATAAGTTTACTTTCTCACAGTAAGCAATTTAAATTTACCATAAGCGTCACTGTGAGAACGGGCCCAGGCCTGATCCCATGCAGTACTCTAACTGAGGCGCCTTCAAGCCGCTTGGTTCACTCACTCGTCTTGCGTCCCAATCCGAAAAGAGGATATATGTGGCTTCTTGTCCAAACCGCATTTTCGCTGGCGCAGTGAGACGAATTCATTCCTTGGACACTTTCCTTTCTTTATGATGCCCCGACGGGAGTTTTTGGTCATAGCGATAGCGGAGCGGTGCCCCTTCACCCGAGACATCGTCGAAAAGTGCGAAAAAGACTATGTCAGAGAACAGGAACTTATCAATTCGAACGAGTTTCCACTGCTGGGATGCGGGTAGAAGTTGTAATACTTTTGTTAGGGCTACCCGCGGAGTAGATAGTGGTGACTAGCTTTATAGCTTACCAAAAAAGGGTTAGAAGCCGGAAACTCGTGAGTTTTACATGTAAAAATATTAATTAGTACAGTTTTAACCCTATTTCACATTTCTCTTGTTTTTGCCATTAGGCATCTGGAAAAGCGCCGGCTCCCCTAGCTCTGTTCCAGCCGGATTCGGGAACCTGTTGTAGCGGAGAATAAAATTAAATAAAAATAAACATTTTGGTTCAAAATTACCATAATATATGGGCTGCGATGTTTATATCTTAACCCTATGCATGTCGCATCGAGTAGACCCAAATTACAATAAAAACCTTTGTAATGGTTGCTGCACTTGAACATGTTATGTTAATTAAACAAATTCAGTTTTTCTCCTCGAGTAAATGGAGCAGTTAATATATCAAGCTGTGTAGTTTCTGGACAAAATTGTTCGGAAATGTCCCTTTAGGACGTCCAGGCCGACGAAGGGAAACGGGCACTCAGGAGTGACGTGGCCATATTGAAAATAAAAATGGCTGAGGTTCAACTCGGCTGAACTTGGTTATACTTAGCAAAAGCTCGGTTATGCATGGATAGACACACTTATGTTTTGATTCATATTTTGCTGTTTTGCCCAGTTTATTGACCAAGACTGGGTAAAGCTTGGTCTTTCGTGCGAATTAGCGAATGCTGTCCTATGATCGGTGAAGTAGTTCTTCGCCGCAGTTTGAACGTCGCGAAACTTCCAGGTCACATACAAGCGGGAACTTCTGTAACACCAGGTTCAAAGCTGATAACATCAGCAGGATGGTTAGATTTGGCCTCTTGTCTTCGATTCACAGCCCAACGACTAGTGCCTTGAACCGATTCTTCCATAGCTCTGCGGAGCACCGAGCAGCGCCCGTGCTTGTATCAGTCGCATGGTTAAGCGCGACCGCGATGGGAAGCGAGCGCGCGGCGGCGAGCTACTAGTGAGTCACGTGGTTGGGCGCACCTGCCAAGCGACCAAGTGCCGCCATCTCTCCGTGTCGCAGTCGCGGTAGCGCAGCGCGGCGAGTCACGTGGTTAGGCGTATAGCAAAGAGCTGCGCACTTTCAAGGTCATTTTCTCAACGCGACATGACATTCAGCTTTTCATGCTGAAGAGCGGAGCTCCAAAAACACATGAGTCGAGTTCTCCAAGGAACCTTGTTGATTGTAACTATTTCAAGCATGCGAACTCTCTCGCCTTTAGAAGTTGCCAGTTCTCTTGATTGAAATATGTTAATGTAATGATATGAAAGGGAGTAAGGTTTAATTTCTATGTGCAGGCGATTCGTTTGAGTTGAAGAGGGGTAGATTGTTGGGGACACTTGGTGCACTCCGCGCAAGAAAAAAAAATTGGCTGTGGTTTGACCAATGGCCACCCGGAGTAGAACTGCGGAAGCAACGAATTACGAAAATTTGTTCGCCTAAGGCGATCGGCCTCTGCTCGGCTCAACTTCTCCATGGCTGACTGCGCTGATACCGGAGCGGTGCCACATATGTACACCCCGCGCATGCGCAGTGGCTCCAGCGTATTGGAAGAGTAATGACGTCACTACGCATGCGTAATGCGGTGGCGGCACCTCTGAGTCACCGTGCCACGGAGGAGTCGGCGGTGGCCCAGAAGTGCCAGCTGTGCACTGTGTGACCCCACTCCCACCTGGCGCATGCGTAGCTGGCGCAGCGGCTCTGAGTCACTCGCGCAGGGGAGGAGTCAGCGGCGGCTCCGACGTGGCTCTCCAGCTGTGCTCCGTGTGACGTTACTCGCTCCTCGCGCATGCGCAGCTTGGCTCATCGGGAGCTCCGCGAAATGGCTCAGCGACTAGTGTAGTGTTGCTTCCGCAGCAAAAAATAAAGCTGAAGGGCATTTAAAAGGACACTCAGGCTACTGGTGCAGCTGTAATGTGTGCAGCGTTTTCCTTTCTTCTCTTCTTTTTTTTTTTGTGCTCGTGTCATTTTCCGCTGGCTTTCCATCTAACGATTCAGTAGGGGTTTGTGCTACGGCCAGCGTGCACATTCTCGAAACACTGTTGCTGTCCCTGACCGTTAATGCGAAGACGTTGTGCCCCATGCCTGAGAAATCAGCGACAATATCAGAAGCGATCACCTGTTTACACTTCTAAGATATGTGTCTCAGTGTTGGCAACAAAACACCGCGAAAAAGGTTCAGAAGCCCAGTGCTTCAGGGGTGGTGCTGTATTCTTTTCTAGGTGCAGCCCCGTGACCATGCACCAAACGAAATTACTGTTGCGATATAGGAGAGCCAGTACTGATTTGACAACACTGACGGGTCGATGTCAATTATCTCTCGCAGAATGACCATCTGCCTTTTCACAAGCCGCCCAGCGAAGACAGTTCTTTCGTTCTAGACGAGGAGACAGCTTTTTCCGACCTGTTGGGCACAAGGGTAGCCTACGAAGCGTACAGGAAGGTTGACGTCCGACTCAGGATAATGACCGTGGACCCCGAACGTCTGGTTCCTCCCGTGAAGCAGTTTTTCATAGGGAGCTGCTTCAAATGGTGCCTGGATGCCAATAGCAATCTCGTGAACTACGCTGGACCCTTCCGCTGTGTCCTCCCCCTGGTACACATTGGAGAGTTCAACGAAGCGATCAAGTGCGAACGGAACAGCAAATACGCTTCCATGATCAAGTGTTCATTGCATTGAAAGAGGAAGTCTGTTGGCTAGAGCAGGACGTGGCGTCACTGGTGCGCACTCGTAACTGCGACGCTGCTGACAGGCAAAAAGAACGCGTTCAAAGAGTCGTCGTATCTTTAGGTTTTTTTTTCTATGTGAGGGAGATACCAGCAGCCGCCGTTGTGGTGTCTACTTTAATAGACGTGCCGCGAAGTGTAATTAGCTGCACGAAATTCTCGAATCTTGCAAGCTTGAGCGTGCGATGTTGCGAGTTTTCGCGGTGCCTTGTACACTACTGATAATTTTATTAGTCTCGAAATTAGAGTAAGTGTATGTACGTAGTACATGTATGCGCTAATGAGAACTCTTGGATATATGCTATCATTTCTGGCCAAGAAGGGAGCCAAATATACGCATGTGCATGCCTGAGTTACATACACCAGAAAATAATTACCGTACAGATCAACACTCTAAGCAAGCAAGTTTATCGTACCAACGGGCCGAATGTATACCACGAAGTGCTTTACTGATACTTATGCTCGCTTTAAGGGTAGTAATTTGAGTTAGCGGTGGAACACAGTTGCTTAATCGGTTGTTTAACTAGCCCCTTCGGCCCGACGCCTGACCTCGGAATGATGTATCGCAACAATTGCTCAAATGAACTGTCTTAGCCGTGTATAAGTAAATGTATACGTCCAATGGTTTTGGAATTGTTACACATTTACTTCGCTGATTACTAGGCTCTCTACGGTAGATATTTGTTTTTAAGTCTTAGTAAAGAAGCTCGCAAGGGCAGTGCATTTGGGAACTACTTCCAGGTGATGAATGGAAGTTTACTAGTACACCTCGAGAGAAAAGTAGATTGTTCCAATGTTAAAGGAATCCGGTAAGTGGGAGTAGGTTTCTGATAAGTCACTCGTTAGCATTATGGCATATGTAACAGATTTACGGCTGTATCGTACCCATACTCACGGATGGGGCATGGACATTGAGGCGAACGACAGTTGAGGATAACCAAGAGAGCTGTGTGGGGAAAGGGAAATAGCGGTTTAGCTTGGATAAGCCCGGATATACATGCAGAAGCATTATTTAGCACTCATATGGCTAAGTTTTCCTTCATTTAGCGGTCGTTTGCCATATCCTGCCGTGTCTAGGTAATCATTTAACGGGCGCTTTGGAATTTTATCAGGATGAAGGATGCCTAATTGAAGAATTTAGTAAAACTTCGTCAGAGGACGTGAAGACGACGACATCCGAAGCGCAGCGTGAAAGACTGACATTTTAGCACGTGAATATATGAAAATGAACGACTACCGAGATAGCACAATAGTCTACCGCAGTCTATTTAACCTGTATGCACTCTGCATATAGGTTAAATAGGCAGGGCGACAGTATGCAGCCTTGCCTCACTCCTTTCTCAATCGGAAACCAATTAGTAAGACCATGCCCAGAGGCCACAGTCAGAACTGGGCATGGTCTTACTGATTGGTTTCCGATTGAGAAAGGAGTGAGGCAAGGCTGCATACTGTCGCCCTGCCTATTTAACCTATATGCAGAGTGCATCATGAGGAAGACCGGTCTGGACGAGTCTTCAGCGGGAGTGAAGATTGCTGGAAAACGTATCAACAACCTTAGATATGCGGATGATACCACTCTAATGGCAGAAAGTGGAACTCAAGAGACTGCTGATGCGCGTACAAGAAGAGAGTGAGAAGTTTGGGCTTAAACTGAACATTAAAAAGACAAAGATCATGGCGTCTTGCCCTATCAAGTCCTGGAGCATCAATGGACAAGAAGTGAAAGCTGTGACAGATTTTCCCTTCTTGGGCTCCAATATTACCTCGGAAGGAGACTGCAGCCGTGAAATTAGGAGACGCCTGCTTCTGGGAAAGAGAGCAATGGTTAGCCTTGACCGCCTAGTAAAGAGCAGAGACATTAGTCTGCCAACCAAGATCCGTATAACTCGTGCTATGGTCTTTCCAGCTGTGATGTATGGATGCGAGAGTTGGACTGTGAAAATGGCTGACCGCCGAAGAATTGATGCGTTTGAATTGTGGTGCTGGCGAAGGCTCTTGAGAGTTCCTTGGACTGCCAGAAGATCAAATCAGTCAATATTGTCGACCATAAACCCTGACTGCTCATTGGAGGGTCAAATTCTAAAGTTAAAGCTCAGCTACTTTGGTCATCTGATGAGAAGAGAGGAGTCGCTGGAGAAAGATTTGATGTTGGGAAAGGTTGAGGGTCGCCGGAGAAGGGGTAGGCAGCGAACGCGACGGTTAGATGGCATCCTCGAGGCACTGCAGATGAAGTTATGTGATGTTAGGAAGATAGTGAGAGACCGGAGAGCGTGACGTGACATGGTCCATAGGGTCACGAAGAGTCGGACACGACTGAACGACTGAACTGAACTGAACTACCGCAGTGGCCAGTTAAGCTGATCTCTCTGTCTTGGTCTATAAGTACGAAACCTACTGACGGCGAGCTTTAGGGGGAAGATAGGAACACTCGCGAAGTCTAACCGCCCCTCCATTCCCTGCACCTTTTACTTGCAGAGATCAGGAAGGAAAAGATGACCACCGGAGCGGAGCGATGCAGATTCGAAACCAGGAATTCCTTGTGAGAATCAACGGAGTGTCGTAGCTAATACCAGTCAGTCTACCACTACGCGGGCTTTACTGCCACCCTCTCGCGCTGTGCATTGCAGTCGCCGCCTTCACCGACTTCCATCCGTGTGCAATGAATCTAAACAGTCTCCGACGAGAATTTAGGCCTGCGCATTACATTCTTTCCCAGCAGCGAAACGTCACGAGTGCGGATGGGCGATAAATGGTCAGCAAATGAAATTGCGTGCACGCGTATGATGAGCAATGGGACGAGGGTAAGCCACATGACTGGACACAGATCTGTGCTCGCAGGTTCATTTACCGACCATTTACTGCCAATCCGCAATCGTGACGTAGGCTGTACGGGGCGTTGGCTTAGTCAAGATATCGGTAGTTCCGATCCAAATATACCACTGACAATTATGTGGAGAGAAACGAGACACTGTTAACCTTTCGTTTTTGCCCGTGAAACCGACAAATCTGTGCTGAAGGAGAAGTGTGAGGGCGGTTTCTTCAAACGATTGCTTATCTGGTCAAGAGCCAAGCGTTATCACTGATGACTGTACATCCGCATTTTAGTATGGCAAATTATCATACGCACCGTCAAACCAGAGGGGACTGAGCTTCCTGCCGGGTGCCCAAGCCTCGCGTGCGTAATTAGTTTAGGTTGAAATTCAAGCTCGTGTATCTCAGGACAAAGGCGCGTTACTAAAATTCGGCAAGAATCAATGGTCATCAGATGCCATTATCTCTAAGTATTCAGTAAAAATATGCATGCCAAGTGCAGTCAGTAAAAGTTCTTATTACATGTAGTTAATTACTGATATTACGATGGCAATTATCCTCACAGTTTGTGCCCGCCTTGCCGCATATCCTACGAAAAAAAAGACTTTTTACAGTGCTCGTTGTGTTTGTTTCGAAAATCTATTTAAGACTTTGAATATCCTTTATAGACACCCCTAGTCTCACCCCCGACTTATCTAAACTCAGCAGTTAATGTATCATCCAACTTTGTGCACGCATTGCTAAGGAAGATTTTTGAGTTTTAGTGCAGAAAAGTCGATATGTCTGAAAGCTGTCACTGATACTGGATGGCCTCTTTATATTTATTCATTTATTCAAAGTAGGTCTAAAGGCCTTCGAAGGAGCCTACTACATAGTAAGCGGGGGCAATACATAAAATTTGTAGTACGTGAAACCACCAAACAAAAATAAAAATCGAAGATGACAGGGCAGTACAAGAGAATAAAGAAGCGGCAAATCGGAAATCAAGTTCTCTGCTTGTGCGTAAAGCGACGCAGACATTTCCATATTTGGTAGTGTATCCGAATGTAAGAGAACGCATAGCAGGTACACGCGCCTGTCACATGCACAGGTACGTCACGCCATACCGGACGTTGGCCATCTTACCATCCGCTGCTACACATGTACACGTCCGTTGTATCAGGTAGCTCTTTCCTTTAGCACAAAGGCCGCCTGTACCGCTGACGACAGGATGAGTGGAGACAAGCACGCGGTCCGGATGATGGACTCGTCTTACGTCCGTGGACCGCCCGTAACCGCAGCCCCGCACAGCGTCACGTGGTCGAGTAGAGGCGTGCCGCGGGACAGTATAAAAAGGGCGGCCGCCGGCTGCCTTTTCAGTCGCAGCTCCTGGTCCTGACCAACCTTGGAAGAAGGAAGAACTGCTCAACCGGAGCCATGAACGCCTTCTGCTTCGTCTTCGTGGTCCTGCTGGTGACGGTGGCCAAGGCCAGCGACGAACTTTGCGGTAAGTCCTCGCACGCTCTTTCTTTGCCTTCTCCGAATTGCACGGCACTTGATTTTTCTGCTCGAGACGGTGGCAAAGGGTGACGACGAACTTCACGGTAAGTCCTTGCATTATCTTTCTTTGCCTTCTCCGAATTGCACGGTACTTCATTTTTCTGCTGGTGGCGGTGGCAAAGCTTAGCGACGAACTTTGCGTTAAGTTCTCGCACGCTCTTCCTTTGCCTTCTCTAAGCTGCACGACACTTGATTTTTTTAAGAAAATCATAGCGTAATGCTTGCACTATAGAACGATAAAACTTTAATAGCATTACTTATTCAAGAAACGTTCAAATTATGAATAAAAACAGTCAAAGACCTTGCGTTGTACACGTGGATCGTGAAAAAGTCTATAGCTTCATTCGAGAATTCTGCTATTGCAATCCACTTGCCATGAGGGAAATCTTCACTTGAACCAGAATAATGAAAGACCTGCTCCTTGAAAGTAGTGTATCCAAGAAGTAAACTTTGCATTAAATCACCAGTTGCAGTCCACGGGCAGAAGGGGCGAGGGTAAGGGATATCCGTTTCGGGAAGGCTTAACATAGCGTGCGTTTCTTCGAATACTTTCAAATATGCCTCAAAATAGTGAGTCCGAAACAGAAAAGAAAAAGCAATTGCAGGGGGCAAATTCTCAGGAGCAGCGAACACAATTTGCTGCAAAATTACTATAATTATGAAAATAATTAACTAAACTCTACAAATTGACTTGAATTACAGCAATTGAGTGGTCAGTTCCAATAGGGAGTTCAAAGCCGGGAACAAAGCGATGCCATTTGAATTTTGAAAAGCCATTTTCTAGATCCCTACAGAACGAGGAAATCCGAAGCTTCCTTTCCTACGAAACCGTATAGCTGAGCTCTAGAGACGAGCAGGAAAATCGGCACCGATGCGGCATCCGGTGACGACGTGATATGATGGCTGCGGCGCTCAGTTCGAACTTCAAGCGGCATTGCGCCACGTCATGCACACTTTTTTGCCTCACAACATCATTGCACCAAGCTTCGAGGCAAAAGGATGCAGATGACGTGGCGCAATAATGCCTGGAGTTCGAACTGAGCGCCGCAGCCATTATATCACGTCATCACCGGATGCCGCATCGGGGCAGATTTTCCTGCGTGTCTCTAGAGCTCAGTTATACGGTTTCGTAGCACAGGAAGCTTCGGATTTCCTCGTTCTGTAGGGATCTAGAAAATTACCTTTTCTCCGTTTTCAAAATTCAAATGGCATCGCTTTGTTCCCGGCTTTGAACTCCCTATTGGGACTGACCACCCAATTGCTGTAATTCAAAAGTTAATTTGTACAGTTTAGTTAATTATTTGCATAATTATAGTAATTTTGCAGCAAATTGTGTCCGCGGCTACCGAGAGTTTGCCCCCTGTAATTGCTTTTTGTTTTTGTTTCGGACTAACTATTTTGAGGAATATTTGAAAGTCTGTGGAACACACGGTATGTCATGTTAAAACACACCTCAACACAATTACAAAGAAGGACGTTTATCCACTCCACAGGATAGATGATGCCCTCGACTGCTTGTACGGTGCCAGCTATTTCTCTTCGATTGATTTTCGTTCCGGTCGACATATCGTGCGTTTCAGTAGACTCAAAATTCCTATATATATAAAATGGTTTCAAAGATTCTTCAAGAGGGAAAAATAAGAGAGAAAAAACTCTTAGCCGCAACAAACGTAATTTACGGCAAAAGTCTTAATTACATAGCTAATTAACTAAATCTAACTGATCAACTTTTAAATTAATCAAGCTGTGTGGGTGATGTATTTAGAAGTTAGAAGCCTAAGGACAAAACAATGCTACGTAAGTTCTTGAAAGGAAGAAAAAGTGATTTTCTAAAGTCGGGCAGCGCTAGGGAATTCGGTGCTTTTTCCAGCACGAAACCGAAACTGGAAGCTTCTTTCACGCCTATATAGTTCAGTTGAGGTTTTCTGAAAAAAGAAAGAAAGAAAAGAAACAGTCGCACTGCAGAGGTTTATAAAATTAGTTTTTCTTTGGTTTAAACCTAGGAGGATATATAAAAACTTCTGGAGTGGAGGTGACGTCCGAAAAGTGACGCCAACGTGCCGCCATATTGGGGGGGGGGGGGGGGGGGGGGGGCAAAACATAAAGGCGGCCACATTCACAGCAGCAGCCACAGTCAAGCGCGCGGCCCGTTTACAGATATTTCTTTACTGCATGGTAACGCCGCTTGGATTATTGTTGGTGTATGGCGTCATGAATGGTTCCTGATCATATTAGTAGCGTTTTGCGCTAATTGATTACAGCTAATTGCAAAATTGTGAATAAATATAAAATACATGCTATAGCTACAAGTCGTATATCGTTGGATAGCTCATGCCAAGTCCAACAGCACTGGACTAGCTGCACCTTTTAATTATTTACCGCTGGTTGCGCTAATTAATTACAGCTAACTGCAAAATTGTGAATAAATATTAAAATACATGCTATAGCTACAAGTCGTATATCGTTGGATAGCTTATGCCAAGTCCAACAGCCCTAGACTAGCTGCACATTTTAATTATTTACCACTAATTCAGCAAATAATTACTGCTAATTGCATAATTGTGAAGAAATATTAAAGTACATGGTATAGCTACAAGTCGTATATCGTTGTATAGCTTATGCCAAGTCCAACAGCACTAGACAAGCTGCACGTTTTAATTATTTACTGCTAATTGCGCTAATTAATTACTGCTAATTGCAATAATATTAGTTAGTACAACTGTACTCAATATAAGCTACACCACAATATGGCTTGAAAGGATAGAATTCAATTCAGGTTTAATCACAATTGACTAATTAGTGGTAATTAATTAGGATGAGCAGTTAGTCTAGAGCACTTGTACTCGGCATAAGCTATCCAACGATATGTGACTTGTAGCAATGCATCTATTTTAATATTTATGGACAATTATCTAATTAGCATAATTAATTAGGCAATAAGTCAAGCCAGTGCCCTTATACTCGACATATGCTATCTAACGACATATGACTCGATGATGTGTAAAATCTAAAATTCATTAGCAGTTAATTAATTCACCGTGTTTAATTAGGACTTGCAATTAATTAAGACTTGCTCAGCTGGTAGCCCACAACATTGCATTAGAACTTAAAAATCCTTTAAGCACTTGAAACACACAGGCGACGCCCGCGAACAGCGCTTCCAAGCACTTGGCAGGCCAATTCTTGCCCAGCACAAGATGGCCGCCGCAGGCTTCACCCCAGCCCATTGGTCGGTATAGGGGACTTCCACTCCAGCAGTGTTTTTATATCCTCCTTGGTTTAAACTGATTTGGCACGTTCTTGTTCCTGGCTTCGCACTTCTGGTTGGCACTAACCACCTATCCGGCCTAATGAAAAAGGGTTACGATTGTTACCTAAACTAGCCATATTTTAGGAAAGTTTTGTGGTAAATTGGGTTCGCCGCGGTTGACAGTTTCTTCCTGAAGACATTTGTTCCCCATTTTGAACTCCCTATTTTCAGAAGTTATAGATAGTGTTCTCCGAAACATCACGACCTTTCTATGGTGGGCGCCCTGCCGCGGTGGCTCAGTGGTTAGTGCGCTCGACTGCTGTACCCAAGAATGCAGGACGGAATCCTGGCCGCGGCGGCCGCTTTTCGATGGAGACGAAAAGCGAGGCATCCGTGTGCTGTGCGACGTCAGTGCACGTTGAAGAACCCCAGGTGTTCGAAATTTCCGGAGCCCTCCATACGGCGTCTCTAATAGCCCGACTCGCTTTGGGATGTTAAACCCCACAAACCAAACCAAACCTTTCTGCACTGGGCGTTGCCATATTGCTGGCTGTGTGTGTGGAACTTCCACTTCCACCGTACTTGCGTCAGGTGCAAACAGCAGCTTTGCGAGTAATACGGCTGCGTCCATAGAGATTGGAAATGTCTATACGTTTCATCGCAGCGCAAACAATTAATGGGAAATAACCATGCCTTGTAGTACTGCCTTGTTCCTTGTCAAAAAAAAAAAAAAAAAAAAAAAGAAAACGTGCTGGTAAGTGAAAACGTATGACACGCAAGTGAAGACGTGGGAACGGCATAACTGCGCATAATCTCGGCTAGTTGAACTCAATAACCGAGTTTTTGGATTTAAACTCTGCGCCGGTAAAGAATGCTGTCTTCAACGATTGCGTATGGAGCTTGCTCCATGTGTTGAATATTGCTTAGGGAATGGAAATGCTCAAAAATGACACGGAGGAGAAGAGCACAAGGATGGGCGCAAAAAAAAAAAAAGGGGGGGGGGGTGTTAAATAGTGCTGGTTGAAATATAATCTGTTCTGCTTTTACACCATACCTATTCTTTTTTCCTGCTCTCACATGCACTCAGCCTACTGCTGATGTTAGTTATCTGTACGCAGAATAAATACGGAGACTAACGGAGTAGCTCGTTCACTCTTGCGTACAGCTGTAGCAAGTGCAGCGACACATCGGGAGCTTTCCAGCGACGAAGACAAACTATACAGAGCGAAAGTTCACTCCTGAGCTTTCCATTTCAAGCGTGATCGCTGTACGCATGAAGGACCACGAAGGAGCACGGAAAAGCAAACTCAGCGAAAAAAAAAAAAAATCTAATAAACGTGCGCATGCCGACGACAACCGCTCGCGCAGTAACAGTAAGGTGAACGGATTCGGGCTTATTTCGTAACCTTTTGAATGCCAGCGGCGCGAAAACCAGTCGTCTTACATACATCATTTGTCTTGGATTCTTCAAGACACGCCTGCTTTGGCAAGCGCAGAAAGAATGAGTGCCGCCTCCGCCTATTGAAGCGATGCTTTGCAGGGCACTCAGCTCGAAGCGTCTGAAGTGGCCTCCTGTAGGCACGCCCCCTTCACTCGGAAAAAATGCCCTAGTTCCTTCCTGCGTCCATGTTTAAGTGACTTTCCAGGCACTGACAAGAGCGGCTGTGCTTGGAAAGTAAACGTCATAACGAAGTATTGTCGCACCCAAAGCTAGCGGCCCTGAAGTAACGCGCATATAAAACTTGAGCAGCGCCCGCTGATACAGAGATGTTGCCAACGGGACTAATTTAACACGTTTCCCAGAATTCTGTTCCCGGGTCTGTACTCAAATGAGTAGTAAACTGACGTGCTAAATCAGCATTGCAGACAGGTCTCGTAAGGACTCTCTGTCATCAGGGGCAATGCTGCGGCAGGGAGAAGCCCGCGCAAAAATAAATGAAGAATGGAAGAGACGAAAAATATATTCGTGGCAATTCAGTGCACTTATGCAAAACGTTTCCGTCTTCTGTGTGCAGACATGGCCGACACCCAGAAAGTTCAAGCTGTGCAGTGCATCACCAGCCATGTTTCGGCGCAGGTGAGCGAGAGTTTGTCAAAACGGTGTATGCTTGACTTCGCCATCGCGTAAAAAATCTACGCGCTTTTGGTATTAAAAAAAAAAAAAAAAAAAACTTACAGCTCCGCTCACATATATTCAATGTAGATACATTGACTTTCGAGTAGGCGTAATTGAAACATTGATGTTCTACAATTCTCACCACTTAATAGAAGGTTTATTTAGGAAAGCACTGTTTCCATATATCTTGACGACACGTAGTAATAGGCGGACATGTCATTCCTTGTCTGTCGTGGCTACGGTTTACCAGGTGTCTAATTCAACTATGAAAGTTTTGTGAACCTCAACGCTTACACATCATTTTGGCCGGGTAGAAAAACGCATTTTTGTTTTCAATGTGAAGCCGGCACGCTTCGATATATGTAGTTCCAACACTATGCAAGTTTGCAGTACATATTGTCAGTTCAGGCGTTCAGTCGTGTCCGACTCTTCGTGACCCTATGAACCATGTCACGCCCCGCTTTCCGGTCTCTCACTATCTTCTTAACATCACATAGCTTCATCTGCAATGCCTCGAGAATGCCATCTAACCATCGCGTTCGCTGCCTACCCCTTCTCCGGCGACCCTCAACCTTTCCCAACATCAAATCTTTCTCCAGCGACTCCTCTCTTCTCATCAGATGACCAAAGTAGCTGAGCTTTAACTTTAGAATTTGACCCTCCAATGAGCAGTCAGGGTTTATGGTCGACAATATCGACTGATTTGATCTTCTGGCAGTCCAAGGAACTCTACTGTACATACTGTATTTTGCTTTGGGACGTTAAACCCCACAAACCAACCAACATACTGTATTTTCCCTTAATAGCACGTCGCGGCGGCAGATAGTTATGCGTGTATATTTTCTTGAAGCAGATTACTGTTAGTAGCCGGGTAGCGCCTGTTACCGAGGCTGGTGCTGGGCGACATTTTTCGGCTACGCTCAGAGAAGTGAATTCAAAGACTAAAGGTCCACAAAAGAGACACAAGAGGAGACAGGAATGGCGCAAACTTACAGCTTAGCTTTGTTCGACACACACCGAAAATATACATCGAATGACTGCACAGGCGCATAAGATTCGCCATGTGTGAAAAAAAGAAGGAAAGTTCAGACAGATTACCATATATTCTTACTTTGAGCAGACACGTTCTAGTTATAAAGGAAGTTTTATTGTTCGCTTACACAATGCGTTCTTGTCCTCTCAATAAAAAGTTTTCGAAAAGTTCCCACACTTTAACTTATACGCACTGCAGTAGACAGACAGGCAGACAGAGGGAGAGAATCATTTTCTGGAAGAGCACTGTTCAAGGGCTTCTTCCCAGACCATTCACTTCTTACAATACAGGATCGTATTTCTATGCCAAGCAGTGCACCTGTAAATGCGCACTTGCCTTGTTCGCTCTCTCATGAATTTATATAGCGACCAACTTGCCCTATGTAGGCTATGACAAGTGTCAGAACTATCCGACACGCAGCGGTGACGACATTCTGTGCGGAGCTTGCAGTGCTTTGTTTCGCCACCAGTTGAATTTCAGTAATATATTTGCAAATATGAGCGCAAGGGCGAGATAGCTCGCTGAAATCCACAAATTAGAGCTGCACGATATATACTTGTATTCCACTTAAATCAAATTATATGAAGTCGCAAACCATTACGAACCAAATGAAAATCTCTACTCTGTGTTACTTTATTCTGGTACTGGCATTTGATTTGGATCTGCGCATAGCTGCAATGGAACCGATACAACTTTTATGACTGTGTTGAAACTTCATTAGAACCCCTCAGTCACATTCTCAGAAAAACACATGTATGTGCGACGACTGACCTGTGTACTGCATGTGGCAAGCGCCCGGTAAACCTGCTGTACCGAGGCTATGCGAAGGACTTTTGGTTCTCGGGTCGGTTAACAAGGTTAACGTAACCCGCCTTTTTTCGTGATTATGTTTCATTCCAATGAACCGTCTCCTCGAGTGGTCGAATCTTCAGTGAAATCTGTGAGTGTGGCTCCTACAGGAAAAGTGACGAGCAGTGAAATGAAAAATCATAGGAACCGAGTAGCGTCGAATGGGATCTGTATGTCGTCCCACCGCTGCTTGACTTGACGGTGACGTTGAGAGCAGAGGGCTTGGGTGCACTTGCCTTTACGAGAAAGGGCACAATGAATCCAGAGAGAAGAGAAGTGTATGCGTCCCGGTCGTATTCATACCCGTCCAGATACCGAGCGAAACTGGAAGTTTAAACATTCGGCACGGGCGTAGCGGAAATGAATAAGAGATCAAATCCACCGCGGCGTGCAGATGAAGAGCAAGTGGGAGGCCCTGAAGCAGACATTCGGAAGCCAGGACGACCTGATCGCAACCAACAAGCTGTGCGAGCTCCGCAAGGGGGTGAGTGTGGATAACTTTCTCATTCCTCACACAATTTGTATGGCGCTCTGATAAGTGTATAAATGCAGTGCACAGTCAGTTGATCTCCAGAGCGCCATAAACAATTAAGTTTGTCTCACGCAAAAAAAAAAAAAAAAACGTACACTGTGCTAAGCAATAGGCCTACAATCACTATTTTCAGGCATGCATTCTGGAACAGCTCAAAATTACGAAAGTGCAGGAATACAATTTCATTGTATGCGTTCTCATTTTGTTGACCCTGACCATTTATGGCGAAAATCATACACATCAGTCAAAAAAGGCCACCCTTAGTCAAGTGCTTCTTATTCTTTTTTTTTTTTTGACATTGTTCTTGTTCCACTGTTGTGATTTTCGTGTTAACGTTGCACCTACTTTTCTTTTATAGGCAGCCGAGTCGGGCGCCAAGACAAGCATTTTCACGGTAAGTACGAACTTCTGACCTTTAGCCATGGTTACCGGTGGGAAAGGAACGCACGAATCGATTTTGCTCTAGCGAGAATTTAGTTTGACCTAGTAGACCTTATTGAGCAAAGCTTCGAGTAAAATCAGTTTGACCGGAAGAATCGAATACAAAGCAAACAGGACAGTACTGGTGCCTGTCCTGTCTTGAACATTTTAGACTGGTTTCTTCGTGCCAGTTCGCCTTTATGCAAAGCACGTCATTCTCAGCAGAGCCATAACATTTTTTAGATGTTTTTCAATCATTTTAAAGGCTGACAATGTCATTCGCGTCACGTGATGCAGCAGGAGGGATGCGGGCCGATCGCTTTACCATTTCACTGCATGCTTTGTGTCTCATGCTGCCACATTAAGCTCTTTACAGTCTAAAAAAGAGCATGTCCAAGCCAGCATAACAGGGTGTGTTAATTAACTGACGTGTGTCGGCCTTTGTAAAACAATCCATCAATGCTTTCGATCTTAAACGCGAAAGTGAAGAAAATCGGACAGAAAATTGGGCGTTATCATGTATCGCAGTAACTTGTCACAGAAGCGAAATACTTATTGGAGTAAGTTACATTTGGTTCACAAAACTCTTCTGAACAGCAAATACTAGACTGTCATTCAGTGAAGCGTGTTAGGCTAAACTGATGTTAACTGATGCGCACTGATGTTAAGCTCTGTGACGCAATTAGAGGAGGCACATCTCTCATGCAGTCTAGACGGTCCTTGTCCTGGCTTCTTTCTTTTAAGCATTTGTAAGAAGAAATCCATAAAAAAGTGTGCACATATTGTCGCGACGCAATCCACTCGCTGACTTCTGAACAGCTCGTACACATCAGAGTTAGCGCCGTTCAAACATGCGAGGACATCAATTCAGTTAGAAGTGTGAACAGCATTTACACAGGCCTCAGCTGTAATCTCTTAGTGTGAAGTCTGCCCATCTTGCAGACAGACCAATGAGGCTAGATTTAGCCTTGCTAATCACTGTTTTTCGCCGCGAGGGTTAATAGTAGTTGACATGGCGAGGTAATGAGGCCGGGAACGTCCGTCGCTGCGAGAGGAGCACGCAGATTAGAAAGAGTGCGCGCGCTCGCATTTCGCGGCGAGCAGGGGCAGGCTCGCTCAAGTACGTGCGTGCAGGCGCGGGCTTGCACGCACTGGATCCATGCGACATTACTATTAGGAGGTAGTGCTAGGTGGGGTCTTTGTCATGTTCTATTGGCGATGTGGAGTGAACGTGGCACGTAGAAGGAGTCGCCACATTTCGAAGCTGGAAGCGGAGCAAATAATAGCCTTGAGGAAAGCAAATGTGCACCGACTGCATCACTTCTCGATGGAAAGAGAGGGGAAGAATTGCTGTAGTGGACGGCTCCGGATGAGTTTCGACCACCTGGAGTCCTTTAGCGTGTACTGTCATCGCTCAGCAGACGGCCATATTGTGTATCGCCCCCACCCAAACGCAGCTCCGACACAGGGCAGGTGCGTTACGTGGAGATAAGGGGGACAAATGGAGAAGCCGATAGCGGTCGGAGTTGGAGAGCGGGGCTGGTGGCTATCCGCATTATAACGTGCGGAGGGGGTGGGGTAAATATTCCAGAATAACCTTGCTGCTCAGCATTCCCGGGAATAACGAATATTGCTTCTGGACAAACGGGATGCCTTCGGCTTCTGTAGCAGTCGCTGAGTTTCGCATCACATTGACGCAATCGTGGACTAAATTTTGACTCTCTCAATGGTGACTTTTTCTCCGCTTATTTTCTACAGCAAGCCGAGGAAGACGAGATCAAGGCTGCGTTCGAAGCCTGCAAGACGAATGCTCAGTCTGCCCAGCCTGCCCAGCCTGCCCAGCCCGAACAGCCTGCCCAGCCTGCCCAGCCTGCCCAGCCTGCCCAGCCCGCCCAGCCTGCCCAGCCTGCCCAGCCCACCCTGCCTGCCCAGACTGCCCAGCCCACCCTGCCTGCCCAGACTGCCCAGCAGGTTCAGCAGCCCAACGATATTCAGCAGCTGGGTGAGCAGCCAGCTCAACCCAAGCCATAAGGAAGAATTATATGTCGCTTCCGTGTAGCACCACCTCTTCTGTGGGTCCAGCAGCAGCTAACCGGAGACATCGTGGCTCGGGGCCGTTCATATTGTTGGCTGGCTTGCCATTCACAGCGGAGTTTATAATAATAAAGTTGTAGCGTCATTCTATTTCTGCTGTTTTCATTCACGTTCGACCCCCGATATATTCCGCACACTGCGTGTGGTTCTGCATGTAGAGATAGTCCCTGAGTTAGACGGAAGTATCATTGCCGTATAAACAACGCAGTAATGACAGCTGCATGCAGGGCAGCCCTGCTTATGGACAGAGCAGGAAGGCTCGAAGACATCACGCAGGACATCATACAATTCTGCGCTGGATATTTCTGGACATGCCCTATGTAACATGCCGATACACAACCCTTCATCTTCTCCGAGTTTTGCTTAGCCCGGACTGCTTGCCACGTGAGCCTCGCGGTGCAAGCGAGCCTCACGCAGGAGACATACACTGTTATTTCATCTCTGCCACAATCTTTAATGAATGTTGTGCGCCAAATAAACAAACTCAGGGAAATGAGAGACAATAGGACAGAATCTCTGCCACGATGTGGGGCATTGAAGTAAACCACAAGGATTTTTCCTGTTCGTGGACCGGGCTGGAAAATGCGTTGTTTTCCAGGTCTGTCTTCGGTCATCGCTTGGATTTCCTGGCCTGGGCAGGGCTCGGGCCCGTAAATAGAATAATTGTGTCGGACTTTTTATTCATTATTGCCGGTTGAAGTGTGGCATTATAACAGAGACGAGGATGGCATAGGATCTTGCTAGTGAGAAAAAGATGGTTCAACGCTAGTTGTCACATTTTTGGGAGGGAGGGAGGGAGGGGGGAGGAGAGGGAGGGGTAGCAAGCTGTAGGTGAAAGCTCCTCAAGCCAAACAATTACAAACAATACAGTAACTTTTACCTGCATCCCAGAAAACCTTGAGAGAATAACCGAGTGAATTGAGGTAAAGTGTCCACTGGCCATATGCTCATGGAGTTCTTTCGATCGTGTTAAGAGACGTCTTGTCGCAAGCGTCAGCAGAGAAATGGCTGTGCCCACCGTAGGCGGTTGTTAGTGCGACGAGGAAGGGTCAAGGTAGCAAGCGCACTCTAGCAGCTTGTACACGCCAACAGCTCTGAGCACTGCGTCAGTCAAATTCATGCGTGCTGTCAAGGAAGCAACAATCGTTATCCATGCAGGGTCTGACGGCTGCTGGCCTGTCTCTGGTGTAATGTGCTCGGCCTTCGAGGTTTCCCAGACAGGTTCTCAGTCCTCTTGATGACTAGACGATGCGCGAAGGATTAACCTGCTCCGAACAATCGCGGAAGTTTAACTTTCTGGAAGCCGACGGTGGACTCCTGCTCTCCTTGCTTTTCAGAGTTGCAAGCTGGTTGCAAGCTGGCTTTGCTAAGCAAGGAGAATAAAAAAAAAAAAAAAATGGCAGACTTGTAGATTCCATAAGAAAATGTATCTTCTGTGGCTAACTTGCAGTATCGCTTCTGGTGAATGTTCAGACGGTAAATGTATGTTAAGAAACAGGGACCCACGTCACATGTGGGCCTAATAACCTTTCTAAGTGCGTTGCCTGGAAAATAAAAGACGTCCCCCACGAAAGGTGGCCCCACGTGCTGCTTTCCTGCATACTTGGCGCCTCTCTTGTACCAGTCATGCATGTGTGTGCGTATCTCTTCTGGTCACGTCTTCTTGGCGCATTTTTTTAATTTTCTGAAACTATATGGACCGACTAGCCCAATTTCATGTCTTGCTACTCATTGTTCAGAGGTGCTGAAAATTTTATACGCTGCTCGTGTGTTGCTCGCTGTACTTGATGGTTCGTGCGCGCGTGCGCGTGGCGCGTCTGCCATTTTGAAAATTTTCTCTGAAACCCTCTGAAATTTTCTGAACGCCGTAGCATCATACCTCCCCCTCTATCCGGCCTTTTTCTCGCCCATTGTTTTTGCCCTTCGGCTTATAACACCCCAAAAATATTTCTTACTCTTAAGCTAATGCTCCTGGGTAATTAAGTACTGACTTCAAATATTTTTGCTTTTTCCTGCAAGCGTTAACAATATGCGCTGTTTTTATTTTTGTAGATACCCGAATGGGAGAATGTAATTACAAGTTATTACACTTTTCGTATTGTTTTATTGTTTCCACTCCTGTGAAAACGTCACAAGGGGCTGACAGTAATAAATAAAATAATCCAAGTCGTTCTATTTTAAGTAGTCTCGAAGAAGATGTTCCCTATAGACACGATGTCAGAGAGATGGGTCTCAGGCAGTCGAAATTTCTTGTTTTGCCTGGTTTTGTGAGCGTTGTTATTTCGGCGAGTTTCCGCTCCGAGGCGCTGTGCCAATTTCCAATAGCTTGAGTTGTTAGTTGGTTTGATGACTTGTCGGAGTGACAGAATACGAATGATGTTGCTGCCAATGCGGTTTCGTCTGGGACCGCATTTTTAGTGATCGTGCGAACTGCTGCGCAGACTTCTTCCTGCGTGGCAAATCACAGTCTAATCTTTCATTTTCGGACCTGTGACAGGTTGATCTCACTGGCGGATGGGTGGATAGCTTATGTTTCACAGTAAATCAACACCGCGCCAATGACAATCGCTGTTAGAAGGTCGCTGCAGTAGAACCTTGGAGAGCTGTGTATTCGTGGCTGGCAGGAATGCCTGGCCTTCCAAGGCGGTAGCAGTCAACGAGCGCCGGAAAAAAAAAAAGCACAGTGCGGTACTATCGCTGTTGTCTATGAAGAATGAGTTTGTTGAAACTTAAAGCGACGCTGTAGTTACTTTCTCAAAGTCCGTGTTCAATTTCGGTTTCTAGCCTTTTGCTGTGCATTATATATGTCGATCTACTTGTGATTCTTTAATCAAATACTCCACCAACAATGGGAGCCAGTGGCTCCCGTCTCCTGTCCCCGATTCTCTGTCTGGGGCTTGTGTTTGCCAAGCGTTTTGCGTGTCGGCTTGAAGACGTTACTCGTGGAATTCAAATGACCGCGCGATAGACGATAGCCTTTCGAAGCACGTTTGTAGTTCCTGAGCCAGACTGGAGAAAATAAAAACAAAAGATAATAATACCAAGTAAGCTTTACAGTGGTGGATAAGAAACGCTTCTGTTCGTGTTCAACATCTGCACGCGGCAGTGAGACTGCAGAGCCCCGAAGAAAGGTTCAATCAACATCGCACACAACATGCATTATTCATGGTCACACGAGAAGACACGAAGATAAAGCTCGACTTGCTTGATCCGCTCGTAAGGTCTGCTTGCTGCATTACTATGATGCTTAATTTAGGTTTGATTCATAGGGATTATGACTCTCGAGTTTATGATGTGATCAGACAATTTCAGTCGACTCATTAAACGCGGAAAATGCACATAGAAACTGAGGTATAGTTGTCACCAATTCGTGATACAAACGCCCAAGGACGCAGTCTTCATGACTCATGCATGAAGCGTATGCACCGGTCTCGATTTCACGGAACACTGCGGAAGACAAATGGAAGATATGAACGAAGGGACGAATCGGTGAACAGAAATGGGAAGTAATTTAATCTTCTTTGCCAGAAATAAAAGCATAGCGTCTGCATTCAGGCGTTCTAAAGCCTGCGAACACGGACGGGTGAACGGAGGAACGCAGGCAGAAAACCTTATTGCCTCCGCCTCGGAACTAGAGTACAACACTTGCCCATGCAGGACAGAACGTGTATCAAGAAAATATAGCCTTTACAGCGAAAACAAAACAGTACCCAAGTAAAAAAAAAAAAAAAAAAAAAATACAGAGAAAAACAAACGCACACACAAATTGTAACAGCACACAGAAGTGGAACGACTCTATGGGACTGTGTACACACACACACACATATATATATATATATATATATATATATATATATATATATATATATATATATATATATATATATATATATATATATATATATATATATATATATATATATATATATATATATATATATATATATATATATATATATATATATATATATTATAGGCGAGAGAACGCTGACCCAGCAAGTTTTTGCTGTCGTGGGCCTGAGGTGACAAGAAATGAACATATAGGCATGCTTCGCTGACGTATGCTACGTTATAAGAGCGATGATTTGTTGTTCTAAGAAGCTATGTGATAGGCCGGGGTTCGGTCATTTTATGAAAGCTTTGCATCAGCCGGCTGTGGCTATGGAGTTCGATAGTGCTCGCTAAAGAAAATTAACAAAAATGCTTTCATCGATTCGTCGAACCCTTTTTTATTCTTCTTTCTCTATGTTGTATGCTTCGTTTAGTGTCATGGGGGGAGTTCATAGGACCTTAATTGGTATGTCATTCATAACGGTGATAATGACAGCGACGCTTAGCTGCTCAGTATGCTTTTCGTCTTTAATATCTCTCGAAATAGAGCCATGCGCAACTCTTTAATCTACAGATAGGACGCTGTTTCTCTTGGACACTGCGTAATCAAGCCATGATTAAGAGGTGGAAAAAAAAAAGGCAAGTAGCATCTTTTTCTGCCTCAGCTTAGTGATCATCAACGTGCGCAGCTCAAACAGTAGCTTACTGAATGACAAGGTAACGAGAAAACAACAACAATAACAAAAAAAAAAAAGCCAAACAGGTATTGGGAAAATAGAATCCTTGTTGGTCACGCTTGTCAATTATAGCGCATCGAGACGACAAAGAAAGGGTCCCGATGAAGTTTTATGCTGGTGGTACGACTTTAGCGTTTTTAGGTTTGTTAGCTGCGTGAGGCGAAAAAAGACATATGAGCGGATTTTCTTCTAGTCTAGTCACTGCTAATGCAGGAAAGGTGTCTTGACGCAGGTCCAGGATTATGGAACCCATATTAATTGACGGAGGTATGATAGGGTCCTGTCATGCAGACTTTTACGGGAATGGTGTAAGCTTGTGACGCGCGGCAGTTATTCCTGCGCTTACGGAGAGTAATTAAACGAGCAGAGGAAAATGAAAAGTATTTACACATCAACTGGCTGTGTTTTCGAAACTTATGAGGCATATGTGGAAAATTGTACTACCTCTAAGATCATAACCGTATAAACGAGCCAATATACCGATGCACAGCAGAGTTCTGCTACGTATCGACATTTTTCGATTATGTTTCAAAAATATTTCATGTGCCCTTTTTTCATTTTCTATTCCATTGTATCGCCTCTCCTTCACGAGCTAAGGCGGGCCTGAAGCATTCTGGAAATAAGTAAACAAGTAAATAAACTAATATTTCACAGCACTGCGATCGTTAAATTTCTTTTCTTTTTCTGATATTTGTTTTCTGCAGCAGTGTTAACACGGGGGCTATTCAGCCTAGCAAGATAAGGCTCCACCTTGCCCCTATGTCTCATCCAAACTAGCTTTTCCCGTTTTCTCACGTCCATCTTTCCACAGACATAGTTTGTTCATATCCATGGTTTAACCTTTCTGGAATCTTTGTTTTCAGTATTTTTTGATTGCTTGTTTTAGCTGTTTGTGCAGTTCCATTCTACAGATTTCGTTTCTTCTTATGTTCTCTTCTTCTTTTTGGGCTCGTTAACATGTTCCTGTTGTATCGTTCCTGCAAATGAATGTATGGATTCCTGTGTAAGCCATTTATTTTTCTAATTCCATAAATTTCCATTTTGATCTAAATGTGCTGTTATATGGAATGTGTTTTTTATACTTTAAATACATAGTGCCAGTATCTTTTCTTTTTTTTTTTACCCTCTCCTTTTCATTCTGCTTGGTTACCGTTGGCGGCTTTTTCTTAGCAGTCTGCGTCTGCCATTTTGTAGACAAATTTTTTCTACTTCTGGGGCCCGGTGTTTACTCCAAGAACGTCTTTAATTTTATCTCCTTCCTTCTCCGATCTCCTTTCTGGAGTTCGCAGTTCGTTTCTGTGTTCAGCACCGGCGCTTTGCTAAATAACTTAAAACTAGCCGTTGCATGGGGGAAAAAGAACCTGTTGGGCTTTTTGAACAATTCTTTTTCTATACTTTTTGTGCTCGTTCCATGGCCTTCCTCATTTATTTTCCAGTCGACATTAAGCCTTGTATACATTGCTAGCGTTGTTTCAGTCTCAAATTATTGTCAAATGTTTTTTTTTTTTTTTTTGCTTGCTGACTTGAAAAACAAATCGCCGAGTTCTACCGGTGGTGCGCCAGAAAATCGTCCAACAGCTTCCATCATTCTTTCGTGAGAAGAGTGCGCCGCCGTTGGACGGCTATCACTGTGGAGAATGTACTGAAAAATGAAATGCTCTCGGGAAACGAGGACATTCGAGATTTGTACTCTACGTAATGTATATTTGATTTTCATACCTTAATTAAAGGTTAACTTGCAAGGAGAAAAAAGGGCGCTTTTATTGCCTTTATTACATCCCCCCAAAATAATAAAAATTGTTCTTGATTGCAGATTATAGAAAAAAAAAAAAGATTGGGTATGCCACCGCGCTAAAGGGAAGTTTCTGCCAGCGTATGTGGGAATTTGGCATGAGTATTTTGCCATCTTGAACATCTAACGAAAACTGCGGAATTTAATCTGCGAAGTGAATCAGCACTGTTCCAGGGCTTAAAGAGATGTACATCTTCCGTTATCATTTTACAAACTCCACTGAACGGTAAACGTAATGTAGACAGCGGACGACAATAAACACCTTTAGCAGACTGTGTTGCGTTTTACCGTCTGCGTTACTGGAGTTGCGGGATCTCTCCCACCGGCAATGCGCACGCGCTTCATTGGTCCCGACGCGTGGCAGCGAGCCTTGAGGGTTTAGTGAGTCAGCTTAATGCATGACCTCCCCGTCGGAATCAATCAGTGCGGGAGCACGGCTGATGCGAGGAATCACGCAACTCCAGTAACACAGGTGGCAACACGCAACACCGGTCTGCAAAATGTGTCTAATGGCGGGTTGCTGGAAGCTGAAGAGAACCTTGAGCAACAGCATAGCCAATATCAAGTGAGTGTGATGAAATGGTCCATTGAATCATTGTTGCCCACCGGTTCCGCCGACATTAACGTCGCTCAAACCAAGAATGGTCGACTAAGAGCGGCGCTCTAAAACCGCTGGGCGCCGTTTTAGAAAATATTTTTTTTTGAGACAACTCTGGAATATTGAAGAACACTGTTAAGAACATATTTATATACTGGTCTAAGCTTTTGATATTTTGATTTTGAACTTTATTCTGCACTCACCACAACTAAGTCGCACTGTCATATTTAATTATTTATTACATACTGCAGGCCGTAGGATCCAAGCGGGGGAGCATGGATGCATACAAACAAGCGCGTACAATAAAGAAACAAAGCTAAAAATGTGATACAAGTTTATACAATTTCAGTAATACTGCATAGCCATCTATAAAATATTGTTAAAGTCTGATACTGTCCGAGGGGAAAAAAGAAAACTTAAACGTATCAGTTCTAGCATAGCAGGGTGTCAGCGAACCAGGATGATGATTTCTAGTGTGGCGCGTTACTCACTGCCGGCGATTTATAAGCGGACTGGTTAATTTCAAGATTGTTACTAATCAGGAGAGAAAGCAATTAAAGCCTCAGCGGTTTTCGTCGCGATTCAAGTGTGGAAATTTAATATTTCGTCATTGTTTGAAAAGGTGAGTGAAGCCAATAAGATGACACCAACATGCCAACAAAATAAGACCAACAGAGCACGTTTTTGAAAATTAGTGGCGAGAAATTAGAAGACTGCCAAGGGGAGGCCTGCGGTTACATCAATTTTATCGTGATGTCAAGAAAAATGTGGAAAAAAAAAGTTCAAAAACGCTTTATCAGAAAATGGCCCAAATTTCTAGGTATATATATATATATATATATATATATATATATATATATATATATATATATATATATATATATATATATATATATATATATTCTAGAATAGAGAGCTTCCCACTTGGATAATCTGTATGGCGGTAGTGATCCCGCCTGGCTGTTCCAGCTCGAGACGATAGCGAAGGGGAAGAAGTGCGCACAGGAGCAGCCATGGGCGAGTGTGCGCAGCCAATCGCGGAGGCTGACATGCTGAATGGAGACTCTGAGGCGGACATAGGCGCGGATCTACTGCAAAACCAGCTGGACGACAAAGGGCCCCCCTCGGTTAGTGATTCTGAGGCAGAAAGGGTTGTAGACGTGCTCGAAGACCTATCAGATGATAGAGAAGTCGTTTTCACCCGCGTAAACGCGCTGCGGCTTGGATCGGCCTGGAATGTGGCCGTCACGGGCTTCTCCACGGTGCTCTCGGCGGCCGTAGTCACCGGGATTGTGTTTCTTTTCGTGCTGAAAGCGCCACCGCCACCTACGCCAGGCGCTCCGCAAGTGCAAGTAGCTTGGATCAAGGACGCAGAAGACCACGAGGACCTTGCGGAGACTTCAGCAGAGCCCTTGCTTCAGCAAGAGGAGCGAAATTTGTCTTCATGGCTGTCCAAGCGTGGCAACAACACTGACGAAGATGATGACGAAGACATTGGTGACGGCGTTGACGATGACGACGACGGGGAACCGTTCTTCAACCACACCTTCATCGGTGACCTCCGCTACTCTGAGAATTTTCTGATGCTGTCAAATGATAACTTGGAAGAAGTGGTGTAGTCGCAGCATGCCCGATTACAGAAGGAGCGGACTTCAAATGCGGTGGTAGCGCAACTTGTTCGAAAGAACAACGTAGGGATCTTACCTCCAATGCATAAATGAAGGCGCACTAGGCAGGTAATAAAATGGAGTCTGAATTTGATGCATCCATTTGTTAAAACAATAGATGAGTGTGCTGTATTGTGGCACAATTTCTAGTTTGTCTTCACAAGGAGTCACGATGTTTTGCTTGCTAACCTAATCATTACTGTACCTTTTGCTTATTAAGGCGAAATCCTTACTGAGCTATATTTGCGAAAACGTGTCCACAAGACGTGGATGAAAAAAGAACTAAAACTGCAAGCAAAATGTTAAGTGCGATATGGCGCCACATTAAGGTGAGAATTTTAGTTATGATTATGTATGTAATGACAAGTGCTATATAAATGTCATGCCATGCGAGTCATTATAGTTTAGTCACGAGTGATAGTTGTCTTGAGTCAGTCAGATCGGAGATCCAATATAAGAGTTCATGACTTGTGTAAGTCAAAGTCATGACCATGATCAGTGTCTAGTCGTGACTCTCAAAAGTGCTGAGTGATGACACTCAAAAGTGCGGAGTCATGACACTCTAGGAGCTACCAAAGAGCAGTCAGCGCACATATGCTTTCGCATTTCTCTAATGCTGATCTCTGCAGTGCTCTCAGTTTTAAGGCGAAAACCTTTAATACCTCATACTCGCTGCCCGTGCGGCCACGAGAAGTGTCACACTTCTTCGCGAGATTCCGCGAGATACCGCGAAATTGTGACGCCATCACCTGATGACGTCATCTGCAGTCTACCCTGAGGAAGATAGTTAAAAATAAATAAATCTTGTTTCCACAGGGAACCGAACCTCTATCCCTAGGATCCCCAGGAGTGCGCTTTAACCAACTGCGCCACGCCCGGTTTTGTGAAACTAGCATCATAATATCCTTGCCTAAAGTGAGAATGATAGTAACGATGAAAATGATGCTGCAATTAGTGATAATGACAATGATGATATTAATAATGACAATGACAGTGCATTTAGTTGATAGTGATAATTACAGCAAATGTGATTTACCGTGCGCACCAGCAACGCTTCGGCTTGCGCATTTCTGCAATGTAGATTCCACAGTGCTCTCGGAATTTTTTTTTTCTCTGCAACCAATAAAAAAACAAAAACAAAATTGTCTTTGTTGATAGATGGATTTATTGATAGGAAAAGGCAGAGAGGTTGGCCCGAATAATTCAAATCTGGCCTGCTACTCTGCACTGGGGAAGGGGAAGGAGAGAAGAAAGAAGGTCATGATGGGTCACGATGTGGGAGAAGGCATATGAAATATATATACAGACACAGCAGCTTGCTTTACAAACGTGAATCAAGTCCACTGGCGCTCAAATAACGGCAAAGAGCGCGCACTGCCTGGATGCCCTTCCCCTTGTCCTGCCAAGCGCCCAGCAGCAATTCCTCCGACAGAGGCCTCTTGTCTAAACGCTTCAAGGAAGCAGCTAGCACATTTCTTTCGTTCGCATACTCTGGGCACACCAATAATACATGGTCCACAGTCTCTGGGATGCCACAAGTTAAACATTCCGGTGAGTCCATCTGTCCAATTAAATGTAAGTACTTGCGCGTGAAAGCCACGTTTAAACGAAGTCGATGTATCAAGCATGTCTGATGACGCGGAATATCACGCGGAACTGTAAATTTAAATGTTCGATCAAGCTTTCTTAGACGCATGTGTCGGGCGTCTGGTTGAGCCCAGTAAGTCGCTGTAGCAATATTCATATAACTCTTTAGAAGACACGTCGTATCCGCTCTTGAAAAAGGCACAGCTGTTTGGAAGCCATTGATGAGAGCGCTTTTCGCTTCAACATCGGCCTGCTCATTCCCATGGAGGCCGCAGTGGGCAGGAATCCATTGAAACATTATCATGTGGCCTTGCAGCTGGGCAGATGTGATGAGCTCCGTAATATTTAGTGCCAGGGACTGATAGGCAGTGTGGCGTAAGAAGTTTTCCAAAATTTGTAATGCAGTCTTCGAGTCCGTGAATATACACCATTTTTGAGGTGGTTCCCCACATATATAGCGAATAGATTCCCGAATGGCTACAAGTTCGGCAGCGGTTGATGTAGAGGTATGTCCCAAAAGGAAATGCAGAGTCGTTTTCTGAGCTGGTATGACCACAGCTGCAGCGGATGCCTGTGCTGACACAGATCCATCGGTGTATACGTGAATATAACTGGGATATTCTGACCAGATGTGTGCCAGAGTAAGTTGTTTGAGTCCACTAATTGGTACCATAGATTTTTTTAGTATTCCGGGAACACGAAGGTGCACCAAAGGTTTATCCATCGTCCATGGTGGTTGGGTGGGACGATATGGGAGGGCATATTCTGTCGGTACTTGCGACTGATGGCAGCGGAGTGCAGTTGTAAAACTGCAGTCCGGCCTCTCATCCAGAATCTTGCTAAGTGGGTGAAAACGGTGTCTTGTAAGTGCTCGTAAATATACACGAAGTGGTTCGTGTGACAAGTATATGGACATTGGGCGAGCGTGTGCCTCTTCAATTGTGCCTTTGTTAGAGGTGCATCTAGGCAGTCCAAGGCATATTTTCAGTGCCTGCGCTTGCACGCTCTCTAAAGTCCGCAAGCAGGAAATGCTCATACTAGAAAGTACTGGGAGACTGTACCGGATGTAGCCAACAAACAGAGCCTCGTAAAGCCGTATTAAGGAGCGCTCAGTTGGACCCCATTTGATGCCAGCTATGTAACGAAGTACATGGCAAAAATTAATTAGCCTCTTCTTCACCATAGCAATATGTTTCGACCAAGATAGTCGGTGGTCAATAATTACTCCCAGGAATCTGTGCCTGGAGACGTATGGTATTACGACTCCATGAAGGGTAATCGGGTAGCGGCTGACACATTTTCCCGTAAACGCTATCACTGCACACTTTTCTGCCGCTAAAAATAAACCTTGACGCCGTAAGTACATCGATGTTGATGACACAGCTCGTTGCAGTCTCGCACGTAGTTGTGGGCGCGTCGAACCAGAGGCCCAGATGCAGATGTCGTCAGCATATGCACTGATGTGGATGTTAGTTGGCAGTTCACTCACCAGGCCAATTAGCGCAACGTTAAATAAAGTTGGGCTGAGAACTCCTCCCTGTGGAACTCCACGACCGACCTGAAAGTGGGTAGTATCTCCTTCAGGCGTAGTCATGTAAACAGAGCGGCCGCTGAGATAGCTTACAATCCACAAGTATAGTCGGCCACCAACTCCCACGTCGTCAAGTCCATCAAGAATAGCTTCATGGAGGACGTTGTCGTAAGCTCCCTTTATATCTAAAAATGCAGCAGCTACTAGTCGACGGTGACGCTTTTCGTGCTCTACTGTCGCCACAAGGTCGATGACGCTGTCAATGGAAGAGCGTCCGCGGCGAAATCCAGTCATCATATTCGGATAAAGATCATTACTCTCTAGATACCACTCAAGTCTTGCCAGCACCATGCGCTCCATAACTTTTCCAACACAGCTTGCTAGGGCAACTGGCCGGTATGAGGTAAGTTCGAGAGGAGGCTTTCCAGGCTTCAAAAGAGCAACCAGGCGGCTAATTTTCCAGTGTTCAGGAACAGTACTAGAAGCCCATATATCATTGAAGTAATTAAGTAGTGCAGTTCTACCATCCTTGCCTAGGTTCGATAAGGTTGAATATGTAATCCCGTCAGGACCAGGTGCAGATGAATGCCGACAAGAAGCAAGAGCGGCGTCTAATTCAGCTATTGTAAAGGGCACGTCGTATTGATCATTCGGCGAAGGTGGTGCAAAAACCTCTGAAATTGGTAGCTGTGCCTGGTTTGTGCCCACAACCATTTTACAAAAATCTTCAGCTACGTCAACTTCATTGCGGCGTTGGTAAAGGGCCAGGGCACGAAAAGGGTGCCTTTCTTGCGGAGGTGTGCGCAAGCTTCTCGCAACATGCCAGATACGCGACAGGGGCTTACGGGGATCCAGTGATGAGCAGAACTGTCTCCAACGTTGTCGTCCTAACTTCTCCAGGTGACGCAAAACTTGTCGTTTAGCTCGGCGAGAAAGTGCGAGATCTTGCGCGGATTTCGTTCTTCTGTACTTCCTTTCAGCCCGCCGACGGATCGCGCGAAGCCGCTCGAATTCCACGTCGATGCTGGACACTGACACCGGCACACTAACATAGCGAGTGTTCTCACTGAGAGAGGAAGTAATGAGTCCTTCTATTTGAGATGGTGACTGGAGGTCCGCGCTGGAAGTCTCCACCGCTGCCCTAAAGGCGGGCCAGTCTGTGTATTGCACACGAGGTGAAGTGGCAGGTGCAAACCACTTGATGCATATGTACGTTGGTATGTGATCACTGCCATGTGTTTCCACATCACTACACCAAGAAACGGAGGGATGGAGGTTTCTGGAAACAAACGCCACATCCAAGCAGCTGCTGTAGGTTGTTCCGCGTAGAAACGTCGGTGAGCCGTCGTTTATATTGACGAGATCTTGCGTATGCATAAAGTCTGCCAGGTCTCTTCCTCTATTGCTCATTATTGCACTACCCCACTGAGGGTGGTGAGCATTAAAGTCCCCCACAATAATACGAGGAGCTGCACAACACTGGATTATTGAAAATAGATATGATTTGTCCAAGCCATCTCTCGGTGGAATATAAGCGCCAATTACAGAACATACTCGTCCTTTCAGGGTTAACGTCTAACAAATGTAGTGGTTCGTGTTGTGGGGCTGCAGAGCATGGCGGACGTGCGCAATGTCTTGGCGTACACATACCAGCACTTTGCTTGTTTCGTTAGCTTCTCTAGACCATAGCAGAACATATCCAGAAAGGCGGAAAGCAGCCGGCATGTTGGGCTCACAGATCACAATCACAGGAAAGCGGTACTTCTGTACCCGCTGTCGGAAGTCACTCAGCCGACCACGCAGGCCTCGAGCATTCCATTGCATCACAACACTGCGGCGCAAGTGCATCGTCACAGAGGTGGGGTTAGTTTGTTGCGCCATTGTGAATTATTGCAATGCCGCCAAGAGCGGCTCAAATGCGTCCAAAAACTGAACAGCAAACTTTGCTGTTTGTGTGTTGATGCTGGAGAGCAGCACCCGCATTGAACGAACCAGCTGTTTCAGCATTTCTTTTACCTGCTGGCTGTCGGGGTTGTCGGAATTTTCAGTACGTGTGGCAACCAAACTGGGATTATGCCTGGCGTTGGCCTTTGATGGCGTTGGCCTTTGTTGATGAGCACAGCTACCGCACTATGAACTATTCTGAGCTGGTTGTCGGCATGTGTGATTCGTTATGTTAGCCTGACATTTCGCCAAAATCAACCTTAAGAGGGCGTTAAAGCGTCGCATTCGACTGTGTCGAAGCTCACCCGAGCCGAACATCGGTAAGGTTCACAGTATTAAAGAGCAGACAGGTCCCATGAATCATCCACGTGGCTCGTCTGGTGCCAGTTCCTGTCGCACCGTACAAGCAAATTACCTAACCTCGCCTTTGCCATTTGCTCCCTATAACCCGGGTTATGTTTCTCTTCCGTTGCTATCCGCTCTGCGAGCGTAACAATCACCACGTTACCTTTTCGGCGTCGCACTGTGCATATTATGCTAGAATGCATTGCTTCCTCTTCGTTTCAGTTAGAACACTGTAAACTCGTGTTTTGTCTCTACTCGCGCAGGTTCCATTTAACCTTCTAAGCTGAAACATTTCTACTCTTTTTTTTTTCTTTACATAGTTCGCATCGCTGTCCTTGGACTCGTTAGCATGTGTTTCTTTAAACTACAGGCGACCGCTGGTAGGGCGCATTGATTTTTGTCTATGTCTAAGTTCTTCATAATTTCTGTTGCTCTTGGTTACTTCTTTTGAGTTCCAGTAAAATACTCCTCTTCATTCCCAGCTTTACTGATCATGAGCACTCAACGAAATCGGCCAGCCAACGAACAGAAGCCCTCTCCATTCCAACACCATTTTTTCTGCTCAATATCAATACCAGAAGCATATTCGAATCAAGTTGATGAATTAGAAGGTGTTGTTAGCACACACGACTCTGTCGTTGCAATTATAACAGAAACATGGTTGAACGAAACAATTTCGGACGAAGATATGTAATACCCCAAACACACGAAATATATTGTACGGCACGATCGCAACGCCAGGGGAGGGGACGCAGCAATTGTGATTAAAAAACAGTCAGTTCATTAATTCCGCATAACAAAAGTATCCAAATGGCTTGGATCATACTAGGGACATAAAGAGGGACACACGAGCGCTCGTGTGTCCCTCTTTTGCTGTTGTCCGTGTGTTTTTATGCGCTTTTCAGGATCAACATGACCAAATAACTCGCCCAAACGCAGCCAATATTCATTTGAGCATCCTTATCGGTTCAGTTTACAGACCAGTAGACGCGGATGTTCCGGTTCTTGAGGCCTTGCACAATTTCCTGGGAGATACACTTTGCCATAAATCAAGTGGGACGTACTGCATGTCTTAATTTCATGTCAAAATTCTGACCTCTTGATTGATATTGTTTTGCATTCAATTTAAGACAGATTGTCCAGGAACCTACGCGCATTGCATTATGTATTAGCTCGCTTCTCGATCTTTTGTTTATTACCGATACCGTTGACAGACGTGGTTTTTCGATTGATATTATGCCAGGAATTTTCGATCATGAAGCTGTCTATTTTGAGTGCAATATGTTGCGGCTGGCTTCTAGATAATCGAGGAGACCGTTTCTTGACTTTAACATTGCTCAGGATGAAATAATTTTGGACCTTTTGGAGCAGGATTATGACGAATTTGCGGAAAAAACATGCAGCTGGTCTCATGACCGTTAATGACCTTGTCTACACTGTAAGGCGGCCGTGCAAGAATGTATCACAAAATACGTTCCGGTGAAATTTAGAAAAGTGAATCGCACTAGTCCCTAGATCGAATCAAGCGCCTAGGCGCCGGACGGTTTCGAGTTGACAATGTAACAAACACTACAGTCCATTTATACCGAGTTACGTAAAAAAATAAAACAATCCAAGTATAACTTCTTGAACGTCAAACTGAATAGCTTTCTCACTGCCAACTCCCCAAACTTCTTGGCACACCTAACAAAGAAGAAAGGCCCTGTAAGTAAAATTCTTTCAAATAATAGGGAAGTGACTGATCCTATTTGCATAGCATCAGCTTTCAACGATTACTTTTCTTCAGCATTTACAACGGACAACAGGCACGACGTTGAACATATGCACCAAACCCTTAATTTGCCTGATTTATTCATATCTCTGGAAAGGGTTGTTGCCGCTCTGCTTAATTTAAACAAAAGGAAGTCGCCAGGCCTAGAAGGCATCCCGAATACGTTCCTCTCCAGCTACGCTGAATATGTGCTAAATATCTTGTGGTCATCTACAATGAAAGCCTTTTAAACTCAGACGTTCCAGCAGACTGCAAGGTTGTAAAAGTGGTGCCCATTCACAAATCAGGTGATACATTAAGTGTAATGAACTATAGAGACGTTTCACTTCTATGTACTTCCAACATTTTATTTTCAAACACTTGGGCTCCTTTAAAATAGTCATTCATCCGTCCGTCCGTCCGTCCGTCCGTCCGTCCGTCCGTCCGTCCGTCCGTCCGTCCGTCCGTCCGTCCGTCCGTCCGTCCGTCCGTCCATCCATCCATCCATCCATCCATCCATCCATCCATCCATCCATCCATCCATCCATCCATCCATCCATCCATCCATCCATCCATCCATCCATCCATCCATCCATCCATCCATCCATCCATCCATCCATCCATCCATCCATCCATCCATCCATCCATCCATCCATATCTCCGTCCGTCCCTCCGTCCGTCCGCCCGTCCATCTATCGATCGATCGATCGCAGAACGTTTGTAGTAGTAACGCTTAGACAGTTTACAACCGGTGATTCATTAAGTGGAATGCCTTTAACTAAGAAAGATTGTTGCAAAACAGTTTTTTTTTCTGCATATACGAAGGACTAAGCCCTTATCAGTATTTAAATACATGTCCCATTTCGTGTACAAGTCCGAAATTTCTTAAAAGGCTTTTGTTCAGCTTCATTTGGGAGGTTTTATATTTAACGGAGATGTAAAGAGCGGAGTCATCTGCGAAAAGCTCCATCTTAACATCACTGCTTACAGCTTTCACAATATCATTAACATAATAAAAAATAGGATTGGTCTAAATACTGAGCCTTGCGGCATCCCTGAAGTTACTTGCAGGTTCTCTAAGTAGGACTTGTTAACATAAACATATTGACATCGGTTTTCAAGATAAGCCCTAATAAATTTAATAAGTGTACTATTTATTCTGATGGCGTAACGTTCCGGTAATAATTTATTATTAGGGACGTTTCAAAGGCTTTGGCATACTCTAAGATTATAGAATCGATCCGTTATTTGTCATTAATAGCGAATGCGAAGTAATAAGCAGTTGTATCAATGTCGACAAGCCGCGTCGAAACCCGTGTTGATCCTCTGAGATTATTTTCTTCCGGAAATGCAGTCAGCGGCCGACAGATAATGTGTCCTAGTATTTTACAGCTTGTCGGGTCAAAGAAATCGGACGGTAGTTGGAAACGGGCATGTGATTGATTGGCTTGAATATAACAATGACACCGGCACTTCTCCAGTCTGATGGAACAGAGCACTGCTCTAGCGAGGTCTTATAAATTATCAACAAGTAGAGCGAAATCCATTCAGTATAGCGGCGCAGGAAAACTGTGGGTCGCTTTCAGTGCAATCTGCTTTTTTAGCTCCCAGATCAAGAAGTAAGTACTTTCCTGGCAAACAACGACGTCAGGCATGGAAGACAAAAACCTTTCCTGCTCAGTAACAGCACTGCTTTCTTTCGAAGCCTATACGGATTGGAAGTATTCGTTACATTCGTCTGCAACTGCTTTAGCGTCTGAAACTGGTGAGCCGTCAACTAATGATAAAATACTGCAAGATTTATTGTCGCTTAAGTACCTTGGAAATTTATCTGGCGCTTCTTTAAGGAAATTGCCTAAAATGACGGTGAAAAAGGTGTTCTTAGTATTTTCATCTCTTTTTTTTCAGCGCGGTACTTAGCGTGTTCGCAACAGAATCTCGAGGCCGACCTGAGCGCCTCATTCTCTTTGTTTTCATGGGAATTATCTGCCTCTTAACCCTATATTTATTTTTCTTAACCCTTTCGGAAACAGAGTGGGCAATATAATGGTGGTATTTTTTTACCTTGCACCGCTATGCATTTTCTTCAGCACTGAAATAATCCAAATTTAATTCTAAGTAGTCTAGGATACTCAGACCATCTACCAAGTTGAGGTCTTTCACAACAATCGTGGAGTTATGTTTGCCAGAACAATTTTGAAAGAAAAAGGTGGCAGACACTAACTTTGGATTAGAGAGCCCGTTCATGACATCAACAGAGGTACATTTCATTGCGGAGTTCATAAACAATAAATAAGTTGTATAGCTAGCATTAATAGTAGTCTTGGTTGGAGCAGCAACAATCTGAGCCGGGTCGCACGAAAAACCAATGTTCACAAGAAGGTCAGAGTGCATAGAAATCAAGCCCATTGCATTTATGGTTGACCAGTAAATATTCGGCAAATTAAAATCCGCGGATAAGAAATTTTACGTGCTCCTCCCAAGAACGCTGTAGATGCTGAAGAAACCCAAGGTCTGCTGTTGGAGAACGGCATACAACACCGATAACAAAATCACCGTAAAATAAATAAATAAAAAAAAGGTAAGTTTACAGGATATGTTTTCATGATCGATAATAGCTGGTAAAACCGTCATGTTTATGCTTTCCATAAAAGTAGTAGCTACTCCACCCCCTCGATACTGTCTGTCACATCTTAGTATTTTGTATGGCAAGGGAATAAATTCGTTATAAAGGGCTCACGCTTGCAACCATGTCTCCGTTGGGTCATGGTCATAAAGTGGCGTTTCAAATTCAGCTGAAGTATTTACAACACTTTGTGTATTTGAAGAAAGTGATCGCAAACGACAAATATTGGACCGTTGTGAATTTTGTGGCTCCGCGTTTGTGGCCATCCGCTCGGTGAGGATCCTATCTATTCGAGGAATAGGCTGATTGTCATCGTCTTGTACTGATTCATCGTCCAAATCTGTACGAGATTAATAAGCTTGCGTCTTTCGTTCTTATCCTCAACCCTGACGTACCATCTTTGCAAAAGTAATCAGACTGCACCGAAGCCTGCGGGAGGCGGGCGGCTGTGTGGCGGCATTACGTTCGCTGCAGCGCTTGCCGGCGTGCGTCAGCTCCGAGGGTATAGCAGGGGCTGTGTTCCGAGTTTGCTTCGTTATTGGAAGTGTCGCCACCTCCCCGACCTCGGGTCATCTGATTGGTGGAAACGCCGGAACCGGAAGCGGTAGTGACATCCGGTTCCGGTGATTCCACCAATCAGATGTCTCGAGGTCGAGGAGGTAGCGACACTTTCAATAACGACGCAAACTCGCAATACGGCCCTAGTTGACGTAACTTTGCGCCCTCATTCTTGCTCTTTGGATGATAAAATCTAAGCGTGTATCATGTGCAGGCAGCGTTTTTACGTGTGCGGAGCACAGTTATGCCGAGCGAGGGCGCTGAGTACAGCGACGGTGCTATTCGCTTTTTTCGGCAACTGTCCTGAAGCGGATATTAGTCGAGGTTTTCGCTATATAATTGTGCGCGCTTGCATTCTGTATACCGCTGCTGAAACGCAGCAGCCAAATAGTAATAGTCAGTGTGTTTGATGTGTCTGTAAAAAAAAGAAGGGTACCGGACCTCGAAAGTTAAGTACGCTTTTTTCGGGGTGCCTTGAGTACTGCTACTCTACACGTCTCGAGTGTAGAAATTTAGGGAACTTTGCTATCCATTTAAAGCCCACATATATCTCTTCTACGTTTGCAAAGCGTGTGTTAGCCGATCAGGACTAGCGCAAGATTATTACTAGCGCTCTTGCTAGGATAGCCCTCCAAGGGCTTTCTTTTGCTTTGCAAGAGGGCCCTCCGTACATGAAGGGGGCTCTCAAATGCCGTGTAGGGGGCTGTACCCCCACCCTCTGTAATATTGGCAGAAATGTTTCTTCCACCGCCTTGGCTACACTATGCGTAAATAAGTCTCACGTTTTATTATGAGATTTGTTGTATTTGTTTGGGGGAAGATTTTGTTAAAGAAATAAACTACAATGAAAACTTCCTCGCGCTTAGCCACTAGGCACACATGGTTATTATTTTACATGCACAACACTTTATTTCTGGCCGCCCCGCCACGGTGGTGGGGGCGGTTAAGATGCCCGACTACTATGCCGGAGTACCCGGATTAGATCCCGACCGGCGGCGGCTGCGTTTCGATGGAGGCGAAACGGAGTGACGTCCGTATGCTGTGCGATGTCAGTACACATTAAAGAACCCCAGTTGGTCGAAATTTCAGGAGTCCTCCACTACGGCGTCTCTCATAGCCTGAGTTGCTTTGGGACGTTCAACCCTACAAACTAAACCTTTATTTCTTTGCAACTCTGTCTCAAAAACCACCACCTGCTTTTGTGCTTTCTCCTTCTTCTTTTTATTCTTCTTTTCATTATTCTTCTTATTATTATTCTTTTTCTTCTTCTTCTTCTTCTTTTCATTCTCTTCTTCTTATTCTTATTCCTCCTCTTCTTTCAGGGTGCCACGGTAGCACAATGCCACGCCGACGACTTGAAAACCTACCGCAGTCTAGCCTTGGCTACAAAACCGCGACACGTTCGCACCACCCTTGGGCAAGAGACCGCATCCAGACACAAGGTATCCCTTTTAAATCCAAGATCACTAGGTTTTCTAACTTGCGTAAAAAAAAAAAAATAAAGACGAAGCAGGTTAGACGAATCTGCATCCTTTGGTTGGTCCCTTGCCCACTGAAGAAAAACATTTGAAGAGCGGTGCCCGTCGGCTCAGGCAATGGCGATGTGGCTTCTATGTGCCTTTGCGGAACAGGAAAATTTTCGAAATTTCAGACACTGCTTTCGTTCCGCAAGATATTGCTGTTGGAAAGCGACGCAACCTGCACTTGTTGATGAAGCTTGTAGATTGGCGGTGTCTTGGCGTCATTGAATCTTTGCGCGGCTAACGGTTCACTGCATGGATTCAGAACCTGCGCAAAAAAGATGAACCAGGTGAGACGCGTCTACATCCTTTCGTTGGTTCCTTGCCCACTCTGTTGTGGCTGCATGCATGACGGCTGCTATTTCGACAAAATGGAATGCTTTTCTTTAACATAATGGGGTGTTTTTCAGCACAGGCAGACAATAGAGAGGTGAACTATAACTGCAAAGCTCTCGACCGTTCACATCTGTCGAAGGTCCCAGTCGATATATACTGCGCTGTACGCGCAGGACTAAGGCAGTAAAGAAGCGGCCGTGTAAACTTTGTACTTAACCCGTGAACGCACTGAGTACGTCTGGTTAGGCTTACTGGAAAAGATAGCGAATATATTGGTAAAATATTTGACAATTGTTCTTTAAAACACAGACGTGTCGTCACCTGTATGACAAGCCTAACCTAAGATGAGTAGCGGTACTTTTTTTTTTTTTTACTATAGCGCAGACGTAAAAGGATAACTGTCGCGTCTGATAGGATTCAGGCGAAAATGGCAAGTAAATCGGAGCAAGCATATTTTAAGCAAAAATAATCCTTTATAACTGGAACTAAATAAGTCCTGGGAGCTGCCGACGCTTGGACGGGTTCGAGGTTTTGGTTTTACGCCGTCGCCTATACTGCATACACGACCAAGAACTTTCAGATGCTGACAAAACCACAGAAGAGTAGATTCAACGTTGGTCAGACGTTTTCTATTCTATGCTCGAAGTGAACATTCAGAGGCTACATAGGTGTACGATTCTACCGCTTTCAGGGAACGGGGGTATCTCAGTATAGTTTTCAGTGTCTAGGAGGGAATTTTTAATTCGCGATTCGGCATAACGTGTCGTGTGTAACAGACGTAATAGTTGGTGCGATGCAGTTGATTAAGTGCCACTGAGAGTGGCGCCTTTTTCGGTTAGCGAATACCCGAGTTTGAGCAGTGACCGGGCTCTAGGTAACCAGCAATGACTAAACGGAGCCACTGGAACTCAACGCTTCAGCTCCGCCAACGCCAGCGCCGACTAATCTGAGGCGGCCGGCAACACCAGCGGGAGCTTTGGATGCAGCCTATACGGAGGCCGCAGAGATCGGTGTTTTCTTTCTCTTTTGTTATTTCCGGGGATGTTGAGGAGTTTAGACCACTCAGGGCACTGTACAGTGCTTTCGGCCTCCGACATAGCTTTAAGGAAGACATCCGTTGAAACAACGGGCGTCTGCAAAGCGCCAAAGGTTTGAACGGCGTGTGGCAGCTTGGCGTTTCTCGCCCGTTGTGCATACAGGGCAAGACAACCTGGCCCCCTCCCAACAAAAATAGATAAATGAATGAATGAATGAATAAATAAATAAATTTGTCAAACAAGCGATGAATACATACAATCCAACGCACAGAGTCTTCCAGCCAGTACTGTCCCAGCGGCGCCAACGTGACCCGCTCCTACATAGCATAGGGCGACTCACCGCGCACCCATCGTGCGCAGCCGAAACTCCAAGCCATATCCAGTCTCGACACGTGCGCTGGTTGCGACAACAGGCAGGACGTCACGGCGAAATGACTGTCGCAACGAAATGAGCACGCGTGCGGCGTTGGACCTCACAGAGTGCTTTATTTACTCCTAGCGATGTACACGCTTCATGTACGTAGCCTCGATCGGTCCATACACAGGATACTGACCTGAGATAACGGTGAAAGCGAGAATGAATTTGAAATGCTGTTAATTGCTTCTTGTTGTCTTTCTTGGAAGCAGAATACGCGGATTGCCTCGTGATTCCGCCCCGTAATTTCACAACACGTCTTATATTTATGTTTGGCCCGCGCAGCTCGTGCGCAGCGCCGTAAAGATCAGCGACAGCTGCCTAGGTAAGTGCAGCTGCCGGTACGGCCTAGATGATTGTAATCGCTAGTTGAAAGTACCCTGCTTCGTTAATGAGCCCTAGCGGGCTCCCTATACAAACACGCGTGGAAGAAGCGTGGCAGTTAAGCTAGCGTTAGAGGATGAACCTTTAGTCAGTGATCTCTTTGAAGATATAAGTCGCATGCTTTTAACTAATCAAAGCAGTACCGCCCACGTAGAGGTACCCTATAATCTCGGCTAGCTTCTGTGACACTGCGATGCGCTGCATCTCTTCGCTGCCTTTTCTTTCGGAACATATCGCCTGTTTATGACATGGTTGCGCTCTCTGACCACTCGCTCCATGATTTTTGTTTGCCCCTCATGCGCGTTTGCGAAATCATGCGTACCGAAAACGCTCTAAAAGAACGCCATTCAGGACGCAAAACGCCGCATACGGTTATCAGGCGGATGTGAGCAAGGACAGAAAACCGAGCAATAGGCACATGCAAAAATGAATGATTAGTTGTTTATGAACGCCTAATTAATGCATCCGGCACGTATAAGGCACATAAAACGCTCAAGAGCGGAACTTAGAGCGGTCTGGACCCGCTCGGGATGAAAAATGCAGGGCACATTCACGAAAGAGATGCGACATCACGGCACAGGGCTCCGACGAGTATCGTGTATTAAGCTTGGGTGGTATGCGGACGTTTCGCGTTCCCACGGTGTAGAGGACCCGCATACGTGAGAAGCTGTGCTGTCTACAGTACACCTGACACGACTGCAAACTAACTCGCGTATTACTGCGTAATGCCCAGTTACATTACCGTGCCCTTCCTAAGCTGCCTTTTTTTCTGCTGGGTTCCCTTCGCGACTCTGTCGTGTCAGTCTGTTCGAAGAAGTACAGATGCTTATTCTTCCTCTTCGGATCTGTAGCTGTATCCATCGAGAGCGATTCAGAAGATAGTCATGAGGCAGTCAAGTCTGATTCGATGGAAATGCTCACTTTAAGGTATGGAGGCAGCGATGAAAGGTCTGAGCACTTCTCGGCCAACTCAGCGTTTCTGCTCTTGGCCACTAGGTGGTGACACGAGTAGCGACAAACTGGATTGCAGACTGCCTATAAATCTTCTCCGTATTTTCCGGTTCTTGCAGCAGGATTCTTCAGCATATCACGAGCAAGAAATTCCCTGTATATAGTATTATATGGAAGAAGACTTGTTTATCATGTGCGTACTAGTATATAATCGTATCTCCCAAGAGAGTCGCGCAGTTCATGTCCTGAATTTTGCGGATAACGTTTTGCTGTAGCGCAGTGCTACTACTCTGGCAATGCCCATAACCACCTGCACCATGAGCTTGACTCTGGTTCGCGCTCTGCATCAATCTTCAGTGTGACATTACGCGCAGAGCCATGCCACTCTGCCTCTGCAACGGTGGTTACAGATATGCGGCGCTCAGTGCTGGGTTTGTCCGGACAGCTGGTGAACAGGATGCTGCAAAATGTGAAAAAGCAGAAAAAGGATTACTATGTATCTTTACGTAATTATCAAAACAGACACCCCAAACACAGTCTTTAGGTAAGGCATAGTAGAAATTACGCAGCCCAAGGGGTTTGCTTGTAGACGACGTTGCATAGTTTTAAATCTCTAAAAACGTTCAGAAACTCCTCCCTCTGTATCGTGACTTACAACTATCATCCGATTATTGATGCCGTCACAAAGGGGCCAACTTCCGGCGACACATTTTGCGGATACTTCCGGCGTGAACGTAGCTATACTATTGCTTTCGCATTAATTGCCAATCGACTTTTACCTCACGGATTTGGTTGGTTTGGTTGGTTTGTGGGGTTTGACGTCCCAAAGAGACTCAGGCTATGAGAGACGCCGTAGTGGAGGGCTTCGGAAATTCCGGACACCTGGGGTTCTTTAACGTGCACTGATATCGCACAGCACACGGGCGCCTAGCTTTTCGCCTCCTCTGAAAAGTGGCCGGCGAGGCCGGGATTCGATCCCGCATCCTCGGACACAGTATAGTCGAACGCCCTAACCATTGCGCCACCCAGGCGGGTTTACCTCAAAAATCACCACAAAAGGGCGTATGTCGCAGTCCGCGAAAGCTCCCCGCATGAAACTCCACAAGCTGTTATGAAGCGTGACCCGAAAATATTATATGAAGGAAAGAAGCCAACAGTCGGCGAGGCCAAGGAACGCATTGGGGATTGTACTTTGTCTTTTTTTTTTAATTTTTTCTTCGATAATCACATAAATTAGTAATGCAATCTATTTTGGGAAAGATGATTAAACACAAAGTAGAAGAAAAAACAACGTGCCGATGGTGGGAACTGAACCCACGATCTCCGAATATCGCATCCTGTGCTCTTCCAACTGAGCTACATCGGCCGCTGTCACCCCTGCTACTTTCTTGGGTATTAATGTTGTCTGTATACGAACCGTGAGTATTTATATATATATATATATATATATATATATATATATATATATATATATATATATATATATATATATATATATATATTAACAGCACTACAGAAAGTTTGCCAAGCATAGGCAGGACAGGCGCTATACTCGCCTGCCTCGTCTCTTTCGGTGTTCTAGGTTTCAGTCCCACTGTTTCAGCCCCACGAGCCAACTAGACCAGCATTGAGTCGTATACATGCTATCACATCGACAATCACAAACCATCATGTATAAAAAAGTAGAAGCAGCGTCTTGAATTATGAACCCTGCGAGGCAATCAAGCCAGTCTCATTTTCTCTACTATGCCATTGAGTACATAAGCTTTGACTAGTTCTAGGTTTCACATGTAAGCCGCACGGGTCAAAAGCAGCCTTGTAGTTATTCAAATATGCAGCATAACGTCGAGAATGAATCTGCATACAAATTAGATTGAAGACGCGCTACTGTGTAGCAATCTTCAGGTCTGATATTCGCTATAGGTCTGGAGATGTGAAATCGACTCCAATAAAAAGGGCAACGCCGAACAATAGAAAGATTGAAGCGCTCTTTTTTCAACGATAGGCGAAGCTTGCTTTTCTGTACGACATTTCAAATGCGGGAGGATGGATGCCCACAAGAAAATAAAAGTAAATAAAAGCACACACAAGCCGGTGAATTTAAACTAACTGTAAAGCTGGTTATAGTTAACACTGGGAGTTTTCGGGGCACCCTCCGAAGAAATGGGAAGAGAAGGCTTGCCGAACACACCGGTTTCAAGAGGGTAAATTCAGTCTCGGTCAGGCTTCGCCAGGGCCTAGAGACAGGCCTGGTTTTCAGCAATCACTGAGCTCAGCAGATCCGTAGTCTGTCAGCTTTGGCAGCCGAATATTAAGTGTTCAGTCAGGTTCTGTAGCTGGAAGTGAGCTGTTATATCTTGAGCGCTAGTTTGTTACTTAACTGTCGAAGCTCTGCTGCAAAGTTACGTTCCTCGTTTCCTCCGCGGGTATTTCGTCCCTCATCTTCAAGTTTGGCTGTCTGCTACGTGGCCGGAGCCAAATCACTGGACTCGACAAAGCGAGTCGAAAAATCTCGTAATTTTCGGAACCTTCTAAAAAGACAAAGTGTTTAGATGACAAGGAAATGGACGGCATGCTCAGACACTTATTCTCACGCACGTTCCACTCTTGAAAAGCTTCGATGAACAGTTTTGACAGCCGCACAACTGCTGTCAAGTAAGCGGTTATCCCGCTTAATTTATCTCTTTTTTTTTTTTTTTTTTTTTTTTTTTTTTTTTTTTTTTTTTTACACTCGCTAGCGGGTAAAAATGTTTTATTGTGGTAGGCGGGCTTTTTAGCGTTTTTTAGGTCCTGTAGACGATATTTTTGACGGTTTTAGTGGTTTTACAAATTCTGCTTAGAATTGGTCATGCTCCCTAAAATTTACTCATTTATTCAAAAGGCTACTGTGAGCGCATGACATCTCTGAGATGTCAGGGTGGCGATCAGCCAAACATGTTCAATGTGCATTGAATTGATTTGTGCGAGATTTTTAATCCGAATGTTGAGTCCGCTGTTGCCGGGCATGCAGTCTAGTAGACTGGGGCCTGTTATGTATGTGAAGAGCTTTAGGAAAGAGTTCCTACAGGACCTAAGTTTCTAGACTGTTTATTAGAAGCTCCAAACGAACACTCCTTATGGAGTTTAAGAATCGTCGGTGCGTCCTATATAATTCAGAAGTATGTCACGAGAAACAACTGCGCCCATTCAACTGCAACCGCAGAAGCCAACTTTCTGAGTTGGAACAACCACGCAAGAACAGCTGCATTCTACGACGAAGTGCGCAAGTGCAGAGACCCTACCAGCGAAGATAGTGCCTTCTTTGAGCGTACCGAGTTTGCTCTCTCCCAGCTGACGATGTTCTGGTCGAACGCAAGGAAATAAATATTATCAAATATGAACAGGGATGCATATGTGAGTAGAGAGGACGAATGCCGTTATAAAAGTTCTAGCCGGACTCCTAAGGCTGAGTAAGTACCGCTAAAATCGCGAACTCTGGCATATGTAATGCAAGAAATAGTCACGATATGAAGTTGCATGCTGTCAGCAGCTTTGGAGCCCTGCCTAGGATAGGAGGCAGGGAAAAACGATCGTCCGGCAGACTGCTCAGGACGCTACTATGAAGCAGACGACTTCTTTGTATATATATACACGAATGAAAGACGCCAACAGTCGGTGATGTGAAGGAAAGGGGATATTTTTTTGGCATGTTGGTAGAGCACCGGACGCGTTATTCGGAGGTCATGGGTTCGGATCCCACCATCGGCACGTTGTTTTTTCTTCTACTTTGTGTGTAATTATCTTTCCTCTAAACAGATTACATTACTAATTTCTGTGCTTATCCAAGTAAACATTTAAAAAAAAAAGACATAAAATACCATCCCCAACGCTTTCCTTGGCCTCGCCGACTGTTGGCTTCTTTCCTTCACACACACATATATATATATATATATATATATATATATATATATATATATATATATATATATATATATAATGAGGCTAATGCTAAGCTTATGCTGAAGCTATAATGAAGTTAAATGAAGCTAATAAATGCAGCGTTTTTGCACCTTCGATTCAACCTGTAGAAGGCAGGCGGTATATTCTTGGGAATGAAAGTACTCTTAGCCCGAAGTTTCGAGTCGTAAGAGAAATAAAGACTTTATACTATATTCAGAATATTATTTATTTGTTTGTTTGTGGAATTTACCGTCCCAAAGCGACTGAGGCTGTGGAGACGCCGTAGTGGAGGACTCCGGAGATTTCGACCACCTGGGGTTCTTTAGCGTGCACTGACTTCGCACAGCACACGGGCGTCTTGCTTTTCGCCTCCAACGAAGAGCTGCCGCCGAGGCCGGAATTCAAACCCGCGTCCTTGGGATTAGTAGTCCAGCGCCGTAACCACTGCGCCACCCCGGCGAGGTCATAATATTAGTTATATTTTTACAAACTTGTCTTGGTGGCTGAGTAGTTGGGGCACTCGACTGCCGAATCCAAGTACGTAGGATCGAATATCGGCCTCAGCGGCCGCTTTTCAATTCCGGCAAACGCAGGCCGACCACGTGCTGTGCGATGCCATTGCACGTTAAAAAACCTCGGGTGGTCGAAATTTCCGGAGACCTCCACTACGGCGTCCCTCATAGCCCGAGTCGCTTCGAGACTTTAAAACCATACAAACCGAGCCAATTTTTGTTTACAGACTCTATAGCAGAATGAGTATGCGTAAAAATCGACTTTTTCTTAATGCAAATATTGAACATTGCGTTTTTTAGCGGATTTAGGGGCTTCCTGTTGCGGGTTTTCTGTTATTAAGCTGGCAATACTGTGAATCCCATGCATTTGAAAATCGTCCTTTCGTAGAACCGCGTCCCTTGCAGATCGCTAGCAGGGATACAGCTGCGTTGCTCACTTTGGATTCGGAGCAGCCTTTCAGTTTCAACATCTGCCCTACAGCTTATCGCAAAGGCTATCAAAAGTCAGCGGTGCGGAATTCACTATGCCGGCACGCAGCCGGTGAAGTGAGTGAGTGAGTGAGTGAGTGAGTGAGTGAGTGAGTGAGTGAGTGAGTGAGTGAGTGAGTGAGTGAGTGAGTGAGTGAGTGAGTGAGTGAGTGAGTGAGTGAGTGAGTGAGTGAGTGAGTGAGTGAGTGAGTGAGTGAGTGAGTGAGTGAGTGAGTGAGTGAGTGAGTGAGTGAACTTTATTAACTGCTCGGGGATCTTTTTCTTCGCCTCTTCAGCCGAGGCTGACGAGCGGTTGGCGCCCCCAGTCCAGGGTACCACTGGCTTTCGCCAGGTTGCGAGCTCTTGTGACCAGGTATAGCTGAGCCTCCGGTTCAGAGCTGGCCAGCAAAGCCTTCCACTGTCTTTCATTTGGGTTTTCAATTTTTTGTAGTTGATGTGAGCTGCATTCCCATGTTATGTGGTACAGGGTAGGGGTCTTCCCGCACCACGGGCACTCGTCTCTGAATGCCGTGGGATGCATTCATATTCTGTTTAGAAGCACAGAGCATTTGTGAGCATAGCCGCACGGCTATGCTGTTGTGCATATGAGCTAATATTGCGACATTGTTTACATACCTAAGATAAAGAGGGCGTGATGCATGTAGTCATGCTATATCTGGTGGCGATCTCCCATTGTGTTTGTCGATTGGTCAGAATTATTTTAATTATTTTTATATTTGCGAGTAATAAAGCAACAAGAATAGCGAATACACAAGAATGCGAAATTTATCCTGAAAAGCAAAACAAAATGTTGCACGGCGTTGGTTTCCGAAGAGTGCAACAACACTAAAGCATGGTAGACTCGTAATACATGACCATATACACAAAGCGGGTAAAGCGTGTGAAAAATAGAGGGCGTTTTTTTAGAGGGCCCAATATGTTTGGAACCAGGGAACTTGATTCAGATTCATTTTTCTCCTGGGGCTGATGAGAGGCAGAATGCTACAATTAGTTCGCTAATTGACAAAATGAGTTCATTAGCATATAAACATTTTTAGGAGGCATGTATTTTGAGTATTAACCGTCGTCTTTAAAATATTATAGCCGAGAAAAAACATCTTTAAAATTGCTGCTCGCGTTACAAGGCCCACAAATGTCACCCTAATAGGTGATTTCACGCAGTAACAACGCGGAAGCAAGCGTGCCAGGCGTAGAACGCTCCGCCTCGGGGCGGAGCTCGGATTGCGAACAAAATGACTGCGCGCATTGGGTACCGCATGGCGGCTATCAGCGAGGCCGTGGTCGGAACGAAATTCACTACGAACCGCTGCGCGCGAGTCTGGGTCTCGCGTGATGTCAGTCGATTGACGAGATCTCCAAGTGGAGCGACCTACTTAAGGCATGCATCCTGCCGCTGCGTCACAGTTTGAAGCTGCCTATCTGTGTGGCATCCATGGACCGTGTAACGAGCGCTAAAAATTTTAAATATTAATTTGTCGCTTATACTATTTGGAGGACGAGCTCCAATTCTGCAAATACAAGTCACTACCTAAAATAAAAAATAAAAAGTCAATTACATATTTTGGTAACTAGCGAACTAGTTAAAGCAGGTTTCCTCTTACTTAGTGTAGGCCGTATCCCCCGATATAACCCCAGAGCTAAACGAATTTAAGACTAGCAACGCATTCTTTTTAATTTTGAACTTTCTGAAAAACACTATACACCATTGAAACTTCATAATATGGTGAGGGAAGCCATGAATACGTGCGCACTGCTTGGCTTGCTGTGCGACTGCAAAAGAAAATTATGTCGACGCAGTTGTAGTTACATCATTTTAATGTCCTTGAAATCTCCCAAACAAAAATACATAATAGTGCACTGACACTTGGATAATATTGTGCGAAGGCTCGGAATTTTATTGGTCTCGGCACGCTGGCCCCGTCCGTGATAACTAGATTCTCTTGAGAAAGAAAAGAATGGCCACACAAAAAAGAAAAGTTTCCCATATTACGCTGCACATGTATGCAAGTGTGTGCACTGTCGGAAATGACGTGAGGGAAATGCTGTTGCGTGGCTTGTTCATTTTGCAAGGCCTTTCGGCGCTTTGGTCAAGCAGAGGCGAGACGGATAGAAACATGTAAACTCACGTGTCTGTTCCTAATCGCCTCATCACCTGTCTCGTCAGTAGGCGCAAAAATAGAGTCTAACGAATGTTTGGTTCACGTCCCTACACTGTCGTATACATAGACAAATAAAAACCGACACCTGCCGCTCGAATGTTAAATTCTGTTAGTTCTGAAATGTTAGTTCTGAAGTAAAGCTATATTTACTTCCAGAATAACTACACATACTATGACCACAACAGCCAATGCTCGTTACGACATCGCGTCACTGGCACACGTCATTAATAGGTCAACCGTTACCCAATGTAGCACGTGTTTTTACATCATGGCTGTAATGTGCGACATAACTGAGCGGTCTGCTGTTCCGCGAAGTGGCTTAATGGCTCGCTCCAGTTGAGAGTAGCCACTGCACACGGAAACAGCAATGAGGGTTTTTTTGACTGCGTCAGCGTCGTTTGCCGAAGTGACGTAGACAACCGGAGGCGCCCCCGAGCCGTTGAAGGCGCAGGCCAGCACCATCGAATAGGCACCCACGTTGTCCATGAGAAGCCAGTCGTTGACCTGCAGCGGCCAGAAAAGCTGCTTGTCGAAGATGAGGTCTCTGGGGTTGCTGGTGGCGGCCCAGAAGACGGTCAGCGTGGAGCGCGGCTTCTGAATGCGCTACGGAGGGAACGCGAGCATTTTAACAAGTTGTTGCCCGTTTTGCAGAAGTAGTGAATTAATGCTAACCTGATATCAGTAGAACAAAGGGCAAGACCGCCTTCAACACAAACAATGCTCTCATTTTGTGCGTGTGTTCAAGATCTTAATAAAACAGTGCAGTCTTAAGGAACGCTCTTGTTAGATTACCTGCTAGCTGTTTATTGTACCTATTCAAGGACCCCCCCCCCCCTCCCCCTTCCGCGCACACACAGACAAGAAAGGAAAATGAATGGAACGCGCAAGAAAAGATGGCACGACAGACCGGTCCGTTCCGTTTTTGTTTGCGTGATTTGCGTTTTTGTTTTCGCATTTTTAAACTGTTTCCAGTGGCTACGTTTCTTTATTACCTGTTGTAATCATTTCCTTCTGGTATTTTGAGCGCCTTTCTCTTACCGCATTCTTCTCTACGCGCCCCTTTATCTTCAATTGAGAGCAATAATTCCTTAAAATCTTGAAAAAAGCTTAACTGAATGGTGTGCACAAGAATCGAAGGTATGCAAGCTGTGCCTGTAAGGCAAATGAATTCAACTTCATTTATGTGTGACCTTCCTCGCATTCGGAGGAGAGCAGGGATTTTTTTTTTTTATATGTCGGGGACAAAACATATTCAGTGTCATACTCACGACCAGCGGTCGAAGGCTAATCCCGCTCAGCTGGCTTGCATCTCTGGGAATGCTGTTGTACTTGCTTTCGTTGATGAAAACCTCTTCGTAGTCCTGACATTCACCTGAAGATAATTTATTTTTGTTTCACTCGCTGACAAGATACCCTCAAATCACTGGATAAGGGCCAAAATCTACCGGTGGCACCATTCGAAGCCACGAGAACGTATGCTCCCAAAACTATTTAAACAACGCCTCGAGAGCTCTGGCCCGTCCGGTTTCGAGCGGAAGGACCCTGCGGTAATCAGGCTTATGAAGGCGCATTTTCGAAATTAAGTGACAAGAGCCGAAACAAGTTGAAACATTTTTTCTTTATTTTGAGATAGTGGAAACTTTTGAATGAAGAATTGTAGGGATAGTACATATAGCTGCAACAAAGAAACGCTCTTTAATGATAGGCCAGAACTGGCTATATGCTGATCCAGACGAGCTTAATCACTGCTCGTAGTTGCACAGCTTCGCTTGTGATATTCGCTATATGTGTTCGCTATTGGGCGCGAGGACATATACCGTGGCGTCACCTCTCGGAAGCACTCGCATGACAAAGTAAGTGGGTAACGCACGTTCAACTGCTGCTGTAGGATGCTTTCCTAGGCAGTTCAGTTGCGCGTTAGCATTACGGTTATTTATTTATTTAGGATACACTTCGGTCTGGGTCGGTATAAGCTTATTTTGAGGTATGAGACCCAATCATTCGGCAAAAAAGCACTTTATCGAATCAAAGTTATCGAAGTTGGCGAGCTTTACTGCTGCGACGACGAGCACCGGCTGCAGCATTTCTGCTGTTATGAAAAAACAAAAAACAAAAACTGAAGTTACCACACAACCAGTCAGATGTAAGTAGTCAGTACACAGGTAATGGGATTCCTCTGCAAGAGCAAATGACTGTCCGGAGCCTGACAGATGCTGAGCGCCTTCGCATAACGCCGGGGGAAGCGGCACCGTTCGCCTGCTTCCTTGAACGTAGTAGAGCAAACAAGTTTGACTGTGATGTTGACATGGATTAATTTTTTAGCAAGTGTGAAGACGTGCGTTCCACGAAGCGAATTCTTGCGCACCGACTATCTTCATTGGCACTCTTGGTTACAGCGGATATTTGTTTTCCCCGCGAACAGTAGGTTTCTTTTTCTTTTTTTTTTTTTTTTTTTACGCATATCTCGATCAGCACATCACAGCATGTATGCAATGCTCCATCTTTCGTTTATTCACGGACTCTGTCATTTGTAATTACTACAGTATTGAAGACGCTGTCTGAGACAACTCACCATGCATACCACTGCCTGAGGCGGCAGAAGCTTCTAGTTCAGTAAAATTTCCTTATCAACGCGTTCATTTAAAACAATTTGAGACCTTCTGGCCTTCGCACGATCCCTCCTTTCTTTGGGAGGGTACTGCTCCATGAAGCATCCAGCATCTTTACCATCCTTCCAGCAATAGTATCGTTAGCTTCACAAATGATAAGCGCAAATTAAAACGCGTTCGCCGTTTCTTCTGCCGCTCACTGAACATTTAGCGCCAACTCTATGGACGAAATCTTGTTCGCTAAAATGTCTGCTACTCGCTGATTTGCCCATTAAAATTTTTTGTTAAGGAAGGTTCTGTGAGCAATGGGAGCTTACGTCCTTCGCTTACGTCCGGGTACAGAGCGGTAACGGACCGTAGAAACAGCTTAAATAAACTTCAGCAGCCTCAGTAACGATGCAAGATCAAAAAGTGCAAGGCTGACACTCTTTATCAACCCAACCGACAGAAATAAACGCGATTATTAGCTTTTAAAACGCTCAAATTCAATTGAGCGTCTGCTTCAGCAACATTAAGAGGAGTCACGCAGAGGTGGGCATTTGACCTCAAAAAGTGCAACCTCACCTCAACCTCAATAAAAATTTCCTGACCTCACTCAACCTCAACCTCACGCTTTGAGGTTGAGGTTTGACCAGGTGACCTCACCTCAATTTTTCTGATGCCACCACCGACCTCACTCAACCTCACCTTAAACTCAAACTGTGAGTTTGAGTTCGGTCGCTCGACCTCAAAAAAAAAAAAAAATAATAATAAATAAATAAAAGGTTTTTTACTTGAGAACACTAGCTATAAAACGACATGGCACAAGTCCTGTGCGGTGACACGCCAGAATGACGACATAAATTTTAAACAACATTGAATATGATGAGGCTTACTTGTAAAGTAAAAAAATTTTAATGAACATTTGCCAGCGGGCTACTGATTCACAGCAGGCTGACCTAATAACGGCAGTATAATTGGTCAGTTTCAACTCTTCAAATTTTATTTTTATTTGTTTTGATATGGTGACTTTTGACCTAATTCCCGCTGTAATGCTTATGTGTCCTTGGTGCTGCTGGATGCGAACTCCCGAAGGTCTGCAGTGAAACGTCGCACATATCTGTGACCGTCAAATAGTGTTTCCTCATGACAAGCAAGTCATAATTTCTTGGTGAAGACATTTTCCTGCGGTTTGAAATCGAATCGGATGACAAAATCACAAACAATCTAATGTTTCTTCAGTGTAACGTCTCTGTTACAAAAGAAAAAAAGTACATCGACCACTTGCGTATATATGGAAGTTGTAGTACCATAACATTCTTTTATCAAACTGACTTCTGACGTGGGACTTATCACAAGAGGCGGACAGAACAAATTGTTGCCATATGCAGAGACGCTTAGTTACGAAAAGGTAAAGCGTGCTTGACTTTTGACATTGTGCTACTTTCGATAATCCTGACGAGTGGGTTGTGCTGTATAGAACAAACGCCGTGACAAATTATTGGAAAGATTACCCTCCCTTCTACTTATACTAATAACTAGCGATGAATTTGCAGCCCCAAAACATTCCTTTTATCATTGATGTAAGTTAAAGAAATAATACGTTGGATTAGGGATAATTCGCACATTACCTTGAGATGACGACAGAAGCTCAAAAGCTGGTTTCCTTGTCCACACAGTTTCTTGTCGCAGTGAATGCATTCCAAGTTTACAGTGCTTTTCGTTTCGTTTGCGTGGCTATTTTAACGGAAATGGCCTTCGGTGTCTTCGTCAATTCGACAACTGCGCGCGCACACATCATCGTCGGTATATTTAGATTTTTTCGCTATATCTGCCATAACCACACCTGCCATAACCGCAACCATGTCATGCACCCTCGACGCCGAACGCAATAATGCGATAGACCTCGAAGAAGAAGGGCAGACCTCAGCTGGAAAGGGCGGAAACTTCTGTCATAAATTACAGAAAGTCGCCGACCACGGCATGGCTGCGTGTCTTCGCTTGAAAAAGACGGCCACGGTAAATGGCGAAGAACACAGCATGTTGTTTAGATGCTGCCTTTTTTTTTTTACGATTTCGGGCGGCTCACCGACGCCGTTTGGAGGCGACTTCCAAGCAGACGTTCCAGAAACGATTGGTGTCGATGAGAACGTGGGGCTAAGACACCAGCTTCTAGTCGCAACGATAGAACCACGCCCACTGGGAGAATGAAGCGGGAACACTTAACCCATGCTACGGGAGTTTCGTTTTTCTTCGACTGCACGATATTCTTCAAGAGAGGAAGACTAGCGGGTGGTGAGCAGGGTGGCAACGTGTCTACAGGGAGGAAGAGCAGAGTTTGAACACTGACTAGCGTTTCCCTCCTGCGAAACGATGAGATGCCTGCATGGTCGACAAGCGACAGAAGTCCGCACAGCCGCCGCGGCGTTCCGAGAAGCGAGAAGGGCCTGTCTTTATATTTCTTTAGACCAACAGGAATACGCCAGTCGGAGGTATAGCGCATAACCAAGAGCTATAGAAGCAAAAAAAAAAGAAAAGAATGTTGCGAGAGGAAGAATCTGAGAATTGTCTTTTCTGATTTTTTTGTTTTTTTTTTCTTAGGAGGAGGGGGGGGGGGGGAGGGAAGGGTGACGACTGGCCGTACCGCAGAAAAGCGGCCGGTTGTGAGTAAACGCGGGGGCACAAACGCGGGAGGGGGCACTGGTAAGTGACCACAAAACGAAAACAAGAAGTGAGGAAAAATAGGGGTGGTGCAAGTCTACTGAAAAACTAAAGAGGAGACGCAGATCTTCACTCGCGCATTCACACGCTCGAGCACCGCGCACACAACTCGCTCTCTCGCCCACACTGCCACTGTCCTTGTAACTCTCGGCCCCGTTGACAGAAACGCACTTAAAAATACCTAAAACTCACAAACTCACAGAGGCGCGCGTATGTGAAGTGGCTTACTTTCCAAGAAATGCCAAGGGGTTCCCGGGTCCGCGCTTTGTCCGCTAGTTGAGATCGGACATCGGCTTCGGAGCCGAAAGAGCAGAAGCCAGCTTACGAACAAAAGGCGCGCCCGCCACTTTGACTGCAAGCTGTAAAACGGAGGGGAGGCCCTCGATAAACAAACATGTAAATGAAAAAGGCGCAAGCTCACGTAGGGTATGAGAATGACTGCAAGCAGTCGTCAGTCATCTGTCTGTTCTTCAATGATTCTTCGAGAAGGGCACATTAAATTTATATTTTTATGTAAGGGTTAATTTAATGTCTAGTGATTAATAATAATAATAATAATAATAATATTAATAATATTAATAATAATAATAATAATAATAATAATAATAATAATAATAATAATATTAATAATAATAATAATAATAATAATAATAATAATAATAATAATAATAATAATAATAATAATAATAATAATAATAATAATAATAATAATAATAATAATAATAAAAGAGTGGATTGCACAGATAGATACAACTACGATCTACCGTCCCATTGCTTTCTTTCGTTTTAACTCGTACCATATACAATAGCAAAAGCAGATTTTATTTACTAAAATACAGTCTTCGTGGGGTGACTTCTCGTCAAGCCATTTATCTCTTGTCTCTTCTGCATCCTTGTTCTTTCCATATGCCTCTCTGAAACCTCCTCTCTCGTGCCATCCTCCCCAAGCAATTGCTTGGTTGCTGGATCTTGCGCTTCCCTGTTTTCTACTATTCTAGCTTTTTTTTCTTTTTCCGAGAAGTCGACATACCCACGTAGGTCTGGAAATCCTTCGAGTTTGCGCAGACTTTCTTCCCTTCCCAAACTCGCTCGGAATGGTGGCGGGATCTTGTTTCACCTTCTTTCGAGTCTGCAGCCGTCGTCCAACCCCACTCGTTTGCCGCGCTGCGCTTTACGCCCCCCCCCCCCCCCCCTCTTTTTTTTTCGTGTCGAACGCAAACTGTTCGGTACGTGCGCGTTGGTAGCCAAAAGAGTGTACACGACAGGCATTATGAAAGGTGTTTTTCTGGCTTTGTTATCGCTGTGGGAAAGAATAATTTCGACCTCACAAGCCGACCTCACTAAGTTACGACCTCACTCAACCTCAAACTCACGCATGAGATTGAGGTCTCATTTGCTGACCTCACTCAAAAATATTTCAGGTGTTGCCGACCTCACCTCAACCTCACCTCACTCCGTGAGGTTGAGGTCATTTTGAGGTTGAGGTTGACCTCATGAGGTTGCCCACCTCTGGAGTCACGTGATCCCACTTGCTCCCCTAGGTCGACAATAGCGCCGTGCGCTCCAATAGTGGCGCTCGCGCCCAATATCGCTATATAATTCAGTCAGCTTGCCTCAGTATGTGCGTACAGCCGTTTACGAAAGTAGTGAGACCCAGGAAATGAGAAAACTGGATGTCATCGTTTTCTGACGATACAGCGCCTGTTCTAAAGTTATGAATAGGGTGCGCGCCCTGGATATGCTTGCCAGCCTGCCGAAGCACGTCCGCCAAGCGTGCGTTTTTATACCGACGAACAGCGATTGTAGCGGTCCGCGTGGTCTCTTGATGCTTGCGCGCGACTGTATACATGCGAAGTCTTCAAACGGTGGAGCTGGAACAAGACTTTCAAAATGATTTTTCGAAAATTGGCTGTAGAGTTGTCGAAGCGGCAACTGCGGCCCTATGAAATTTGCCAGCAGTGTTCTAAATGAATGCAGCTTGCATCAAAGTTCAAAACATAATAAACGTTTTTGTGTAGCATTTTTCATTTTATTTTTATTTTGTAACACTTAGATTTCTTTTACTAAAATATACTTAATGCAAAATTCTGACATTTACCTCTAGAGTGCACACAACCAAGACTGCAAGGTAGGACGAGGGGAAGATGGCTATTCATTGTGAAAGAGAATCGTACAAGTGTTTCAGGGGACGCGTTTTCAAGCACAGCCAGCGTTTCGACAAGGGTCTTGGCTTCGTCTGGGCGTCTGGGCGAAGAGAAGTACCCTTGCCAAAACGCTGGATTAGCTTGCGAACTAAGGCTACCCGTCAACACTCGTTCGGTTCTCTTTCATACAACCACGAGTGGAATTATGGAAAACGTCTGCCTGTGCATGTTTTTTTGGTCATAAACAAACTGATTTCGAGCCCTGATTCTAGTCCTGCTCATGTAAAAAGCATTATTTCAAACCCGTAGAAGAAATTGTACGCTTACGCTTTAGATTTATCGACGAAATGGTGTACAAAAGTGCAAAACTTCTGATTTGGGAAAATTCAGGTATAGGCTTTGGAATCTAGATCTCACGGTTCCGCTCGACATGACCTCGAAAAAGCATGAAAATGCGCTTCTGAAATCACGAATATCGAAATGAAATATCTTTTCCAAAAGCTAGAGAAACTTTATGACGGAAGTTTGCAAAATATAAAAACTAGTTCTGACAAAACAGCCTCAGATAGCACCCCCGTTCCCCTCCCTGTTTAAGTTACCTGCCCCTCACCATTGGCGGTGAAAGGGAACTCTTAAAGAGGAGCTCGGTGTTGCAAAGGCGGATACATATCATTCTGGCGAGGAATATTGTCAGAGAAATAAGAATCAACGCCGGAAGACTCTATCGTGAACGCAGTGAAAGCCGTAAATCGCGTTAAAACAGAAAGAAACAGGCAATGGCGCTGGTGAGCATACCATCCGCGTCTGCTTCCTTTCTGCGCTTTCCCACAACTTTCGTTGCAAGAGTGAACGCTGACGCCACCAAGAATCGCCCGGGTTCGGCAATCAGTGTTGCTCCGGTGGATGAAGGAAAGTACGTCTCAAGGGCCAGCTTGACCAGGCGGCACTCCTAGAAACGAAAAAGTAAAGTTTCTTGATCGCCGTTTACGCGATGAAGCTGCCGCGTTTTCGTTTTTCTGGCCATGGGGCTAGAAAATGCTCGCCTGCAGATTCTATTGCGAGAAATGCTGCTTTTGGTGCATAAAATCGTTCTCTTTTTTCTTATTAGCCGTAAGTTAGAGAGCTATAACCATATTCGGGTGGCTTATGCTACCGGTTCACCGGAAAATGACATCTGACTGGTCCAGACTAAACAAAAGAGTGTATTTGCTACGGGCTAAGACAGGCTACCCAGTGTTTTCTTGAATAATTGATTTTGAAATGACTTACATGAATCCATTTTTTTTTATTTCTATCTCCCTTACAAATTCAGCAGTTCCCCGAATCGAGCAGGTTTAATCAAGCTCCGGCAGAGTAAACTTTCCCTTTTTTGGGTACCACTCACCATTTTTCTCCTTAAATTTTATTTTTCACTCGAACTAGTTTATGCGCGCCTCAACGAGAACAAACGTCCTGGTTTCGAACAAAAAAGAAAAGCACCCACGGAAATGAAAAAATGCTTAGAATGGAGCGCGTAAATAACGATTAGACAACAAAAATCGGCCCTTAGATAGATAATCATCCATTTATTGCAGAATAAATAGGAGTTAAATGACGCCGATGCTATGTTCTCACACTGTAAACTTATGCTCATAAAGTAGTTAACGTCGCAATATTACGGCAGTATAAAATGCCGCAAGGCCAAGGCGCTTAGCATTGAGTACATTTTGCGCAACTGCTGGGTGTTGCACAAAATAGTGGGCAGCGAAGGCATAGAGGCAGAGTATCAGCCTCGATTTCAAAAGGACCGTGGTTCGGATGTCATGCCGAATAATGTTCCCTCGGATAAAAACAAAATAATCCGAGGGTCGGTGGGAGTGAACAACCAGGCCTCGGCGCCGCCTCATGAGCAGGCACCGTACCTTACATCGGGATAAGTTTTTAGCCACCGTGGCTTAGTACCTGTGAATACTTACGTTTTGTCCACGGGCCTCCACCACCGGCGGCTGCAGAGCAGCTGATAAAGACGCAGTCAGACCTTTGGCGCAGCGCACTGTGATAATAGTCTTTTGCTTCGGACAGGCTGCCTTTAGAAATCTGACATGGCAACGTTTCACGCAGGGACATTATCTATGTAGGCAAAGCTAACATTTCTCTTTGAGCCGCTAGTAGGTTTTATGGGATATCGCAGAGATTTGCGAGGCTATGCATCATACGTAGGCTAAAGAGCGGGGACGTACTGTTCGTGGTACAGTCGTTTTGCGGACCAACGAGAACTAGGTGAGAATTTCTTATCAATAAGGATACATCTGTCGAGCTACAGCAATCCTACAGTGCAGATTTAACAAGTGTACGGCAGTTATCCCAGTAAAGCTTAATAAGCGGGAAAAAAATGAAGGTTGTGTAAAGAAGACAAAGAACAGAAAAACGCTGCGGCATCGCCATCACCATCGCTTGTCTCCGGCGCCCATCTCGCTCGCGCTGAAGCTGTGCCCTGCGGCTGGTAATTCGACCCTGCTGTGCCCGAAGTACTGCCAGTGCTAGACGTTCCAGCCAACCATTAAATCCACATTTCACTTGGTGGAGGTCAATCTGAGGTTCCCTGTACCAATCTCGCCCTGGAACTTCGCAGCAGAACATTGACTACCCCAATGACGGAGCCGACTTCATTGCACCTACCTCCGCCAGTCACCTGCACAGGTGCCGTTCGTCAACGGGACCCGGCTACCTTCAGTGGAAGCAGCGATGACGACGTCGACGATTGGCTGACCACTTACGAACGGGTCAGCCGTCACAATAACTGGGACGACAACCGTAAGCTCAACAATGTCATCTTTTACTTGAGCGACGTCGCTAATCTGTGGTTTCGAAACCACGAGTCGGACTTTGGCACCTGGGCGAATTTCAAGACGAAATTTTCTGATGTCTTTGGCCGCCCCGCCGTCCGAAAACTCCGCGCGGAACAGCGTCTTCGGTCGCGACTGCAGCTGCCCGGTGAAACGTTCACCAGTTACATTGAGGACATTGTTGATATGTGTCGTCGCGTTGACCCGACCATGACCGAGGCCGCTAAAATACGTCATGTCCTCACAGGAATTGATGACGGCGCTTTTCACATGCTCATCGCGAAAGGCCTCACTACGGTCAAGGAAATCTATGACCTCTGTCAAAGCTACGACGAGCTCCGGAGGGAGCGTGCTTTGATTCGCCAGCCTCATACATCACTTGCTGGACTAGCCGCGGAGAGGGAGTCATCTAGCCTCTCTGAAGACATCAAGGCTTTTGTACGCCAGGAAGTCGCGCGACAACTGTCCTTGCAGCCCTATGTTAAGGAGTCGTCAACAACTGGCCTTGTTCCGGAGCTTCGCCATGCAATCCAACAGCATGTATCTGAAGTCCTCCCTAATCCTGTTCCTCAACCAGCTCCGGCCGCACCTTCAATGCCGTTACTCACGCCCACAGTTTCATCGTCCGGCGTTGCGCCACTGAGCTACGCTCCAGCATTCGCGCCGGCTCCTCCTCAAGTATTGCGCCGCACGTATGCCCAAGTCACTTCAAGTCCACCGCCTGAGCCAGCATATGCCTATGCTTCGCCCCCCATGCGGTCGGCACCAACAGCTTTTGCTCCCCCCTTGCTTCCGACACGATCTCCATGGCGCACATCAGACAACAGGCCTATTTGCTACCACTGCGGCATCCCTGGGCACACTACACGCTACTGCAGGCGCCGAATAAATATGGCCTTTGCTGCACGGCCTGCGCCACCTTATTTGGCCCCCCAGTTCCCAGTCCCATCGGGTCCTCCAACAGCACCCCCTGAACCTCCGGACTTCCGCCCTCGTCGTTCGCCATCACCACGTCGCCGCTCCATTTCGCCAATGCGCCGACGACCCGCTACCCAGCCGGAAAACTAACCGCCGCAGTTCGCGAGGCACGAACTGCGTATCCGACCGAATTTCAAAGTCCTCGTCTTAATCCCGCGAATGTTATTCCTGTCATCGTTGAAGGTGTTCATACTCTTGCGCTCGTCGACACCGGTGCCGCTGTATCAGTTATCAGCCAAAAACTCTGCCGCTCCATCAGAAAGGTGACTACGCCTCTCGAGGGACTATCGCTTCGTACCGCATCCGCTCACAGTATACAGCCGACAGCTATCTGCACTGCTCGCGTCGTCATTGCTGCAGCCTTGTACATCATCGAATTCGTCGTTCTCCCCACATGTTCTCATGACGTCATTCTCGGCTGGGATTTCCTGTCCCAGCATCATGCTATCATTGACTGCGCCAGTCATCAAGTAGAGCTCATTGAATCGAGTGATGCACCGTCTGATGCGTATCACCCGCAAACAAATGGCCTCACGGAGCGCTTCAACCGTACGCTTGGGGACATGCTCGCAATGTATGTTACATCTGAATCGGGAAGCTCCAACTGGGACCAGGTACTGCCATTCGTAACGTTCGCGTACAACACTGCCACCCAAGCAACAACTGGGTTTTCGCCCTTCTTTCTCTTATATGGCCGTGAACCATCTTGTACTCTGGACACAATTTTGCCATACCATCCAGATGCCTCTGAGTACAGTGCTTTGTCAGATATTGCACAGAAGGCCGAGGAATGCCGTCAGCTTGCTCGCACGTTTACCTCCAATACTCAAGGCTATCGCAAAGATCAGCATGATCCCGATACCCCTGCTCCCACGTTCCTGGCCGACAGCTTCGTTTGGCTATGCGTTCCTGCCACCAACAAACTAGACACCAAATACCACGGACCTTATCGCGTCTTGGAACGCACATCCCCTGTGAACTACGTCATCGAGCCAGTCACCCCTTCTTCCGACCACCGCCGTCGCGGCCGCGAGGTTGTCCACGTTAGCCGCCTCAAGCCATATTACAACCCTCTGGTCGTCTCTTCTCCCTGAGTCGCCAGGATGGCGACTTCTTCACGTGGGGGAAATGTAAAGAAGACAAAGAACAGAAAAACGCTGCGGCATCGCCATCACCATCGCTTGTCTCCGGCGCCCATCTCGCTCGCGCTGAAGCTGTGCCCTGCGGCTGGTAATTCGACCCTGCTGTGCCCGAAGTACTGCCAGTGCTAGACGTTCCAGCCAACCATTAAATCCACATTTCAGTTGTGAAGACTTGTGCACATACATCCAGTCATGGTGACAGTATAGTCAAAAGGTTCTGTGAAGACATGACATCGACAGTGAGTACAGTGAAAACGAAGTGTGCTGTCATGATGGGAGACTTCAGTGCCAAGATAGGCAAGGAGCAGACAGTAGGTAACTACAACGTAAGATCTAAGAATAGCGTGGGAAGTCATCAATACGGCTCGTAAAACAAAACAGCTTGCGGATCATGAACACCTTCAGCAAACGGAAGGACAGGAAGCGGACATCGAAGAGTCAGAATCATCATCATCACCATCATCAGCCTGATTATACCCACTGCAGGGCGAAGGCCTCTCCCATATTTCTCCACTTAACCCGGTTCTGTGCTAGCTGCATCCACTGGACCCCTGCGAACTTCTTAATCTCATCCGCCCACCTAACTTTCTGCCGCCCCCTGCTACGCTTTCCTTCCCTTGGAATCCAGTTTGTTACCCTCAGCGACCATCGGTTATCCTCTCTTCGCACTACATGTCCTGCCCACGTCCATTTCTTTTTCTTAATTTATTTTTATTTTTATCCTCGCCATTCTGACTCTTCTTTTAAGAAAAAGAAGAGTCAGAATGGCGAGGATAAAAATGAAATTGCTTCCATATTATGCGCACATCCGGCAAACAGGATGCGTAGCTGCTGGGCAGGGCGCGATGAAGTGACCATAGAAGTGAGGTCGCAAATTAGCGTAGATTTGGACAAGAAACAGTGGAAAAAGAAGGCCCTTAACGAGCCACCGGTAAGAGGGAATTGGGAAGAGCTCAGGATCCAGCTAGAGGAAAGATATACCGCTTTGAGAAAATACGACAGCCTCAGTTCTCAGGAGAAGAATGATAAGCTCCAAAATATCCCTAAAGAGTGTCCAGTAGATGTTCGGGTAGTATTGATTAAGAGAAAATAAACATCATTTGTCAGGAGACGGTGTACACGAATAAAAAACGTAAAAATATGAAACCTTAAACCACATTGACTGGATAGAGTTCCAAGAACAGCCAAAGCTAGCCAGGCGACATGAGGTACCTGACATAATAAAGTACACTATGCAAACGATCGAGTGGGCTTTAAAGGATAATGGGTAGCGGAGTCTAAAACCATCGAGGGGTAATTAGATGGAGACGAATCAGGCCAGTTGGCATCGTATTGCTATGTAGCGCGCAGATGCTGTGGGGGAACAAATGCAAAAAAAGACAGCAACTGCACGTAGTGCCCGCTACATAGCAAATCAGTACGCACAAGTCTGCCCTACGTACAGTCGTTGCTTCGCTTTGTCTTTTTTTTTCTTGTACAACGCATTCAACCAATATAGCAAGGAAATCAGTCACCTACAACTCATCTGCACGCCCGCAGATACAAGGAGGAAAAGAAGTAGCAAAAATCGTTAAGCTGGTCGAAATGGTAGAGTAACTTTATTGAGATTCCTGCAGAAGCCGAAACGACCTTGAAAAGTGATTAACACATTTCATGAATGGCGGTAAGGGCATTGTCGTAGAAGAACTTGCAATAATTGTAATGGCTTACGACAGCGAGCCCACTCTCATCTTGGAAGAGCACTAAAATAGCTTAATACATACGAGAGGAGATGTCAAGGGCTTGAAAAACTGGAAGTAGATCAGCTTGCTGTTCATCACCTACAAGGAATTTACCAAAGTAATCTCTTATAGAACAGTCTTATAGACTTAGTCACAAAAAAAGACAAAGCTGGCTTTCGTAAAGACTGCTCGACAATTGCCTGTGTTCACCTCAATCAGGTGATAGAGATATGCATGGAAGACAACCAGCCCGTATATTCGATGGCTTTTCAGTGGGTATAATATATTTACAAAAAAGAGAACTTCCATCAAATTAATTTTAGGCCTGGAGCTGTATTGGGGGCTACGGAGGGCACCGGGTAACACGCAGAATGCATTAAATAGTTCACTAACTAGCTAAATACGTTATTTATAATTTCTACTTTAGTGGATGTATTGTACTTGCAGAATTGGAAGTGGCCATACAAAAGTACAGCCAAAAAATTTAAACAAATGGTAGCGCGCGTTACAGGCTCGCAGGTGTCCGCCTCATAGGTAGATTCACAAATCGGCAGCGACTGCGTCTGGCTTAGATCGCTCCGTTTTGGCGCTTTCAGGCCGGATTGCGAGCTAAATGACGGTGCGCATTGTGTACCGATGCAGCGGATATCAGCGAGGACGCGGTCGAAGCGAAATTGACAACGAACCTCCATGCGCCCACGTGGCTGATGATGCCATCAGGGTTGAGAAATCTTTGCATGGAGCGATCTACGTCACACGTGCACGCTGGCGTTGTGTTACGGTGTGAAGCCGCCTTTCAGGGTGACATCGATGGCCCTTGTAATTACCGCTACAGTTCCTAAATTGTTTTTCTCGGCTATACTGATCGGAGGACGAGCTCGAATTTTGTATATACAACCTATCCCTAAAATAAGTAATGAGAATAAATTAATGCATTTACATTATAATTGAACTAATTAAAACAATCTGCCTCTTACCTGGTGTCCACCGTAGCCCTCAATATAGCCCCGGGGATAAATAAATCTAAGGTCTGATGCCTTTAATAGACGCCTTGGACCTTACAGAAAACACGTGTAGATGGGGTAGAACGAGAGGAACAGACGAAAACCCCTTGTCGAACCATTGGCTCCGCTTTGAACTGAGGCTCTCCTCAACCATTGTTGAGTTTTCTTTCGTGCTGTATAGACCGGCTATTCATAGAATATAGAAAGCATTGGACGCAGTCGAAACCACAGCAGTCATGCATGCAGAATGGTGTAGGCGATGTGTAAAGGTAGTGAAAAATATCGGTAGAAGGTTCGCAGCTGTCATAGATAGCCCACGAGAAAATTGATAGCATCCGAATCAGGAAGGACGTAAGGAACTATCTCTCCGGTACGAATCACCGAGTGTTTACAGGAGGGAAGCAGACATATAGATTGGGAAGAATTGGGATGCAAGGTAATAGAGAATATTTTGATTTATCTGTGATTCCCTGATAACATTGACTCGGCAAGCAACTGAGGGCACGAAGTGCAAAGCGTGATCAACGACCTAAACAAGCTAAGCAAAGATGTGGGGACAAAATTAATATATAGTGCACTAATGTAACGCTCAAGATTATTGGGAAGGAACGACCGCTAACAATAGGCCGCGAACCCCTGCAAGTAGCAAGGGAATGCATCTTCCTAGGGCAGGTAATGACAGCAGATCCGGGAGGTTATATTTAAATACTAGAAAAACAATGAAGTGGGGTGCAACTGGAAATCAGTCTCGGGTGAGGAACAGAAGTTTACCAGGGTCTCTCAAAGGAAAGCACATACCGGTTCAGTGGTGGTATTGATGGAGCCGAAACCTGGAGGTTAATGAAAGATTTGAACTTTAAAATTGAGGACAGCGCAGCAAGCCGTAGAAAAGAGAACGATAGGAATAAATTTGTGATTCAGGAACCACAGTGGCTCGTGGAAAAAGCATTCTAATCGAGTACCAGAATAAATGGGCGTGGGCAGGGAATGAACTGCGAAGCTTATATAAGCGATGGTCGTAGTTTCAAGAAGAAAAAAGCTTGCATGGATCTCAAGAGGATCAGTTGGGCTAATGAGGTTCGGAAGATTGCGCGGATCAGGCAGCCGCAGCTGTCACAGGATATGATGAATTGGAAGGACATAGCAGCGGCCTTTGTCCTGTCGTTGAAACAGTTGGGCTGATAATATAGAAGACGAACTCGGAGACCTGTGCGTGGGGTGCAGATAGTACAGTTATTGTTTTTGTTTGGATGGACGTCCTGTCGACATTTGTAGCAGCGGATATCTCTCCAAAGAAGTCGTTTGCATCGTCATCTTTGCTCTGATCGTTGCAGAAATACAGGATGTTGTTGATAGAGAGCAAGGTGGTTCTCGAAGCATGCGCTAAACCAAATGGAACTGAAGACAATTCATACAAGCCACAGTACGCTGAGTATTCTACAGCTACAGTATTTTAGTATAAGATGTCTGGCCTTCATTTGGGCAACTGCAGGCGACCCCTCCTGATTTCGCACAGGCTGTAATTATCTCTTTTTATTTATTTCCAAAACCACTCTGCGTTCTTAATCTCATTACAAAGAGAGTAGTATGTGTTATCGTGATTCTCACCTTTTAACGCTACCCTCTTCTTGTCGTTTAATCCCTCTCTACGGCAACTACCCTCTTTTCAAGATAGATGTCTCAGCAGCTTTCAAGTTTCACCCCCGAGAGGAACTCTTACGGGCATTACTTGCGGGATACTCTAGGCCTGACACAATGAGGATGAATATAAGCATGTGGAGCGGGGAGAAGGAAAGAAGAAGGTGTTTGGACGGCGCAGCTGTGAACAGTGGCGTATTTTTCTCTTCAAAACCTTCTCTAGAGATAAGCGAGCGATGGTTGGTCACCATCCAAACCCATATTCAAGTTTATGCTTTGTGAGGCAGTTATCATACTATTTTCTGATGAAACTTGTCTCTTTAGTCGAATGAACTGTTAACGTGTGGTAAACATTTTGTGCCAAACCTAAATGCGGGAAGTTTAGGGAAAGGTAAGTTTTAATATATTGTTTTGAATGGATAGTAAATCTCGCTAATACCCTTACGAAGTTTGTAGTCTCAGATTGTGACTCTTGGCATGTTGTTGTTTTTCTTTTCTATTACCTTTCAGACAAAACGTGTTTACACTACTACTTTTTTGTCTATAAAGACTAGAAGTAAAAAAAAAAAGAAAAAATAATCCCCCTAAGCTTTCCTTGATCTCGATGGCTGTTGGATTCCTTCACATGTATGTCATAATGAGTCCCACACATTCTCATCTTTGTCTGTTCATTCTGTCATATGTCTGAAAAACTAGAATTGAGGAACCCGTTTTCTACACAACACTCTTCACAAAAACGAAGCGTTTAGAGCACCCTGTAACAACTATTGACAGTGTACCTTTTATCGAATTTCAGACAATTTTCTTCCCAATATTCGGGAGCGAATGTGAAAAATGAGGAATTTTGGAACGTACGCTGGAGATAGTACGTGCGGGTTCCTTTTTCCTTCACACAGCTTCCTCACAATGTCATCATTCAGTCGCCATAAAAACCACAATTGGTGTTGAAGTGTGTTGTGAAAACTAGACGCGGCAAACATTTAGTGCGCTGCAGAGTTTGATATATGCTTAGGATTGCGCGAACTCAAGCAATTTTATAAATCGAGCTGTTGACATGAGGAGAAAACCAAACACCAAGAGAAACAAGAACGCGAGGTGTGAACTCAAATTATGCGCAAAATTATTGTCTCTGAGGAAGCCGCACCTTGTTCGTAATAGCTTAGAAAATTCAGGCAGGATGCAAATGCCTGTTTCATTTGTGTGACGCGTTATCATCCTGATACTTTCAGTTTGTTCTATTTGCCACAAACGTTATTCAGCTCAAACCGTCGTTATCTGTAGAAGGTGGCACAGCAATCAACCCATAATTGTGTGATTAAATATTTTCGAAAGAAATTTCATTGCCGCTCTTCAATTCTCGCTAACAAGTCACTGTAGCCTTCTCGCCGTGGCACGTTTGCGGTCTCGCTTCGACAACCAACGAGTTGACCCGGGAACTTCCGCGACATGTGGTACTCTGTCCCGTCTAATATCAGGATTGCTGCAGGGCGATAAGCTATCCATTGACTGCAAGTTGACTGCACATACAGGGACAGCACTTAAATCATACCTTAGATCAGCATGGAATTTCAGAGGGGCCTTAGTTCAAAAAACAAAACTTGAAGAGCACTGCAGATTCTGCATTGGAGTAATGCGAAAGCACGGATGCTGCTGTTGGTTGCTTCTGGTTGCTTCTAGTTGCTTAATGCACTTCTTGTTTGTACATTGTAGTCTTTGGTACTTTCAAATTGCGCGCCAATCCCTTCCTATGCCCTTGTTTCGGCTCTGCTTCCGGTTGCGTGACGTCAATTCCTTGACGTCATATCCTCTACGGCACCCCTTTCTCTCTTTCCGCTTTCACTCCCACCTTCCTCCCTTCCCTTACGACGTGGTTCAGGTGTCCACAGAACAAGTGTGACAGGTACTGCGCCTCTCATTTCCTGTGAAGCAGTTATTTAAATTAATTACCTAATAACTTATTGCCCTAATTATTTTTTCGGACACAACATTACGCCACCCTCTATCGATTGACATCACTCATTAACCTTTACCACTTCTCAATTTCTCACAACTGCGGCAGACACGTTCTGTGGACACGGTCTGCGGACAGAAATGTGCGAACATAGCGACTTTAGCTCTGCCGTTAAGGGCTACGATGCGACCGCGCCAATGGCTCCTGTCAGCAGCTCCCACTGCAGGTTCTCGTTCGCATGCACTTGCCACTCACCGATATGCACTCTGCTAGTCGATAATCACTGCTCCCATAATTGATGCCCTTCTTATCGAAAAGATACTCACCAGCACACAGTAGTAAGGTATCACAAAATGTGAAAGGCTTAACGAGATAGATATTAAGCCGTGCTTTAGCCTGCGTGGCAGTAGCATGCCCTGAGCGGAATCCAAGATCCTCGGCTTTGATTCCCATTTGCCCTAAATATATTTTCAGCGGGATTTATTTTATTTATATTTACGTGCCCTAATGACATTTGAGCGAAGTTGCGACCTTCTAACTGCAATTTGTGTGATGTTTGTACAACTTTTCACTCCTGCCGTTCAACGTGCGGCATCAACTCTTTCCGATCAATCCGTATTCTCCTATCACGCGTCCGAATTTTCCGCTGACAGGGAGCCCTAACACTGCCGCTTTAAAGTTAAAGAACCCCAGGTGGTCTAAATTTCCGGAGCCCTCCACTACGGCGTCTCTCATGGCCTGAGTCGCTTTGGTATGTTAAACCCCACAAACCAAACAACCAACCTAAAGTATGAAATAGCTTGTAGTTGTGAAAGAAAAGAAAGAAGGAGAGCGCACAGGATATTGACCAGGCAGATCGCTATAAAACTAACTTTTTGTCGGTTTTGCCAAAGGCTGCAGAGTAAGATGAATCCCTAAAGTAAGACGCAATAAAAAAGAATTTCTGGTAGTAAGTGCTCAGCGTTGTAACCCTGGTGACTGCGCTCGGTTAAAACCGGCACAATTTCACGCAGCAAAGTTTTTACAGTTTAGCTCCCTCTCGCTCTTTATATTGTAGACAGGACGGCACCTGCAAGAAGTAATCCGTGGACAATCACGCACTGCCCGTGTTCACTTGGGGAACATATTTTTATATGACGGAAGCGCAGCGGTAGTCACATGGTAAATAGATTACGAAATACCCTACTGGTTCCCATTTGAACGTCGGCGCATAACAGATTGGTTATTGAGTCGGCGCATAACAGATTGGTTATTGAGTCTTCCACTCTAGTCTGAGAGAGGTGAAGGTATTTCGAACGCATGGGACCTCAGCCACGCTGTGTTCTGTCTGGTGCTGCAAGAAACAGGCTGACTCGCTTAGACAGTATTAGCCGCGGTCGCTTTAAGCATACGTTATCGCAAGCAAAGAAAGTGTTTCCTCAATTTGCTGGCGTCACATCTTTAAGCATGATAAGGAACTCGGCACTGTCTAGAGCGTGTATCAGTTGCACTCGCAAAAACGAAAGTACTTCTGGTACTCACCTCCCCAAACTCTCTCTTCCGAGAAGATATAGAAAATCCGCCTCCTATATCGAGTATTGTCATCGGGAAGCCTTCTTGTAACCCCAGGTCAAACACAATGCTTGCATTCTGAACTGTTCGGGCGAAAGCTTCATTGTGTACCGAAATCTCCCCCATGTGAAACCTGCGTAGGAGAGTGGAGTAAACGCCACTGCACCCTTCAAAAACACATGCATGCATTTGCACTTACACACGTGCTGCCAAGAGTAAAAGTGGGGCAGCCAAGCGGTGCTCATACGTCACTACTGTCACGACGTCTTTCGGCGTCTTTGGGAAGCAGGAGCGCCCCAGAGAAAAAAAAAAAAAAAAGGAAATAGAGACGCATCTACACGTCTTCGCCATCCATCTTTAAAGCAGGCGCTCTCAGAAAGTCGCAATGCAGTATGACTGACGCTCGCATGCTGTAACCTTTCTTTTTTTTTTTTTCTGAGAATATAGCTATGGTCTCGAGCGATATTTAGGTTATCGCACTCGTTCCGGCTAAAACAGACCAATTAATTTTTGTAGCGAAAGCAACACTGCGGTACGTTTTCAAGCCGTCGGCGTGACATCGTGACACCGTGGAAGAAGAAGAAGAACACGAAGAAGAAGAAGAAGAAAAAAAGAAGGAAAGGAAGAAGAAGAAGGATGAGAAGAAGACGAAGAAGTAAAAAGAAAAAGAACAAGAAAAAAAGGGAGGAGCAAAAAGAAAAAGTTATGTGATGTTAAGAAGATAGTGAGAGACCGGAAAGCGTGGCGTGAAATGGTCCATAGGGTCACGAAGAGTCGGACACGACTGAACGACTGAACTGAACTGAACTGAAGGAGAAGAAGAAGAAAGAGAAAAGACGGAGAAGAAGTAAAAGAAGAAGAAGAAGAAGACAGATAACTCGGTAGCTAGTAGAGGCGAACGACAACAGCGAGTTGCTAGGACAAACGGTTCGTCCGAACGTTGTGGCGGCGGTGTGCCACGGAGTTAGACTTAGAGACGATGTCATACCGCTAGAAGTCTTCTACACCCGAATGAGAATGGTCAACGACGAGAGGCAAGGAGTGTTCATGCGTGAAGTGATTCTCCTATGGCACAAATAAAGCTGAAACCATGCATATAGTAAAATACTATGCGCAAAAGCCATGTCTTTACTTTGAAGCCGAGCCTAAGCGTAGCCATGTAGATTGCTTTTTGAGTAACTCCAGGTTTAACCACGAGCTAAACCACAGATAATTTTTATTCTGGGGCGACATTCGCGTAATCTGCAAAGAATGAGATGCAGGACTGGGGAATACTTTGACTTACTAAAAACACATATATAATTCTTTCGACATTTTTGTAAGCTAAACTGCGAAAGGGAACATTATACCAAATAGGTTTGGTGTGAAGTGATCCCCTTGAATTCGCGTCAGACTTGCGTACTTGGGTGGTCGAAAGCATTCAGGCCACTGGGTGTAATTTTGCGAAGCACCGGAGGAAGTTCCGACACACCCGAAGCTCAAAATCTCCTGAAGGGGAGGTATACTACCTGTGTTCATCCATACTGGAAATCGCGCGTCCTTCCAAAAATTTTGAACATGGGCGGTGCAGCATATTCCATGCTCTACAACATAAAAACAAACCGTGGAGCTTAACGACCAACAAGCAAACAAACAAACGAGCAAAAGAACAAACAAACATTCTTGGTGGATCCTACTCCTTGCTGTCTTCCAAAAAAACAGCGCAAACAAACGGGGACGACAGGAAGAAACAACAGGAACAGGCGCTGTTTCTTCCTGTCGTCCCCGTTTGTTTGCGCTGTTTTTTTTGGATGATGTATCACCAACTCGCCCGCTTAACTATCCTTGCTGTCTAACAAGGCACAGTTCTCAAGTTTTCAAGTTCGCAGGTGAACAGAGGAGTTTTCCACAAAGGCATGCCAGGATATGTACGCAGGAGGAAGCTGCACGTACATTTACGCGCATAAATTGAAAGATACGCACTCTTGGTGAAAAGCATCAAGGAAAGTAGAATTTTACTCGCAAGCAAACAAGAGTTCACAATGCTTAGAAGTCTTGTGCAAATGAAAAAAAAAAAAAGGACTATTGTATACGGCTGAAGCGCCAAGGGCAGCATGACACAAACTGTTATGTTGCGCTATTTACGCAATGGTGGGGCTAAGGAAAAGAAAAAAAAAAAGAAACAAAGAGCACCCTTGAACATTGCGTTTGCTTGCAGCACCGACCTGTGGTGCCTGCAGCCCGTAATAGTTCGTCAAAATAATTTATTTTTTTCCAAATGCCCCTGTGAAGGGGTTTTACATGAGGGGTGGGCCTTAGGTGATGCAGATGAGTTTTTCGATGAAGTGCTTGAAGTGGATGTGATTGCAATGACTAACAGCGGTAGCAAGAAGGTCATTCCAGTCTTTTGGTGTCTGTACAAAAAACAAGAAAAGATGGGCTGATGATCGGGCTGAAGGTACCATCTTGTCACGACTGAGGCGAGAGAAGTGGTGGTGTGCTGGTAGAATGGCAGAGTTTCGAGGGGATTCATAATAGAATTTATGGAAGAGGGAGAGGCGGGCGACTTTGCGACGGCGAATAAGGTTGGGGAGGTTAGCTTTTTCTTTGAGTTTGGTAGCACTGGACACGTATGAGTAATCGGAAAAAATAAAACGCGCCACGCGGTTCTGAACAGATCCCAGCAAGTTAATGTGATTAGCTTGGTAGGGGTCCCAGATAGCGCATGCGTATCCAAGCTTAAGTCGAACGATTGTGCAGTATGTTAATAATTTTACAGAGGGAGGGGCGAATCGAATGTTGCGGCGTAAGTAGCCGATGACACGGTTAGCTTCATTTGTTAGCGTAGTTATATGATCGGTCCATGAAAAATCGGCGGATAAGTTAATTCCTAAGTATCTGTAGGTAGTTACGGAGTTGAGGTCGGAACTAAGAAGAGTGTATTTCCGGGTAGAAGGGGTCTGTCTTCGATGGAAGGTAAGAAGAGCTGATTTCTAAATGTTTAAGGACATAAGCCATTTGTCACACCAGGTTTGAATGTTGTCGAGATCAGATTTAAGTGCATTAGCATCGGTTATGTTGTTAATAGGGCGATAGATCACGCAGTCATCTGCAAATAAACGGATACATGAGGAAATATGATTAGGAAGGTCATTTATATAGAATAAGAACAGAAGAGGGCCTAGAACAGTGCCTTGTGGTACTCCGGAAGCAACGGGGGATGAAGCTCAGGAGCCGTTATTAGTGAACACCAATTGTTGACGGTTAGTTAAAAAGTCTCGTATCCAATTGAAAACTAGATCGTTAAAGGACAGAGATGAGAGTTTTAAAAATAGACGTTTGTGGGGTACTTTATCAAATGCTTTTTCGAAATCCAGAAACAAGGCATCGACTGGGGTGTTAGTGTCAAGGTTAGAGCTTATATCGTTTATAAAGAGAGCTAACTGAGTATCACAAGAGAGTCCCCTGCGGAAACGGTGCTGGTTGGGATGAAAAAAGTTGGTATCTATAAGAAAATTTACAACGTGAGAGTAAATTATGTGTTCCATTAGTTTAGAACAGACACTTGTGAGTGATATGGGACGATAGTTGTTGGGGGAAAACGGATTACCTTTCTTTGGGTCTGGGATGACCTTCCCCACTTTCCAATCTTGTGAGGTCTGGGAGGATACCACGATCTTGAATGCCGCATTAGCAAAACTTCTGTGCTATCTAAGGCTTACGTCGCTATTTTTTTTTTGTGCTCGTTCTCGGGGATTACTGCGCGTTTGGCAGCAATTCGCTCTTTGCTGCAACTTTTGAGGGAAGGGCAACGGGAGTTAATCGCAGGTACTTGCTTCACAATTTCCCACTTGTTGCTATTTTTCAAGCCGCCGCTTCTTGCCGCAAGCGATGGCAGTTAACCCAATTAGAGCATTTCATTATAATCTACAGATCGACAACCATCGTCTCATGGGCTAAATCACGAGGAAAAGGGCAGTGCTTGACATCTCCACTTACGGCCCATTATAAAAAGTTAACTACGAAAGAATGCGTCCGATGCAGTTGCACCTCTGCCGAACAAGACAGGATAATCATGAGATGAAATAACTTAAATCCGACAAAAACATAAGGTTCACCAAAGCATTAAAGAGCCTGATTGAATCATAAAGGGTGTACAGGCGTCATTGTCGTGTTGCTTTATTTCTTGGGTCCATTTACTTTTTCGCTAAAATTGTGAAAATGTGGATACAAATTCAAAGGCCAAAATAAAAGCAAAAATATCAGTTCAGTTCAGTTCAGTTCAGTTCAGTCGTTCAGTCGTGTCCGACTCTTCGTGACCCTATTTACCATGTCACGCCACCCTTCCCGGTCTCTCACTATCTTCCTAACATCACATAACTTCAAATGCAGTGCCTCGAGGATGCCATCTAACCATCGCGTTCGCTGCCTACAAATATCAGTACTAAAATTTAAAAAATGTGGATACAAATTCAAAAGCCAGAATAAAAGCAAACAGATCAGTAGAACACGAAACAAACGTCCATTTGTTTTACGTATGCCACCCCTCCCCAACATTTCCTTCCTTTGCTTCTAATCATGAATACACCCTACTATTATTTTCGAAATATTTAGGCAATTGAAGAGAGGTAAGAAAGAGACCTGCTACCCCCCTCTGACCACAGTGCTCATGTACCTCAGCCATAATCAGTTCAGTTCAGTCGTTCAGTCGTGTCCGACTCTTCGTGACCCTATGGACCATGTCACGCCAAGCTTTCCGGTCTCTCACTATCTCCCTAACATCACATAACTTCATCTGCAGTGCCTCGAGGATGCCATCTAACCATCGCGTTCGCTGCCTACAAATATCAGTACTAAAATTTAAAAAATGTGGATACAAATTCAAAAGCCAGAATAAAAGCAAACAGATCAGTAGAACACGAAACAAACGTCCATTTGTTTTACGTATGCCACCCCTCCCCAACATTTCCTTCCTTTGCTTCTAATCATGAATACACCCTACTATTATTTTCGAAATATTTAGGCAATTGAAGAGAGGTAAGAAAGAGACCTGCTACCCCCCTCTGACCACAGTGCTCATGTACCTCAGCCATAATCAGTTCAGTTCAGTCGTTCAGTCGTGTCCGACTCTTCGTGACCCTATGGACCATGTCACGCCACGCTTTCCGGTCTCTCACTATCTCCCTAACATCACATAACTTCATCTGCAGTGCCTCGAGGATGCCATCTAACCATCGCGTTCGCTGCCTACAAATATCAGTACTAAAATTTAAAAAATGTGGATACAAATTCAAAAGCCAGAATAAAAGCAAACAGATCAGTAGAACACGAAACAAACGTCCATTTGTTTTACGTATGCCACCCCTCCCCAACATTTCCTTCCTTTGCTTCTAATCATGAATACACCCTACTATTATTTTCGAAATATTTAGGCAATTGAAGAGAGGTAAGAAAGAGACCTGCTACCCTCCTCTGACCACAGTGCTCATGTACCTCAGCCATAATCAGTTCAGTTCAGTCGTTCAGTCGTGTCCGACTCTTCGTGACCCTATGGACCATGTCACGCCACGCTTTCCGGTCTCTCACTATCTCCCTAACATCACATAACTTCATCTGCAGTGCCTCGAGGATGCCATCTAACCATCGCGTTCGCTGCCTACCCCTTCTCCGGTGACCCTCAACCTTTCCCAACATCAAATCTTTCTCCAAAGACTCCTCTCTTCTCATCAGATGACCAAAGTAGCTGAGCTTTAACTTTAGAATTTGACCCTCCAATGAGCAGTCAGGGTTTATGGTCGACAATATCGACTGATTTGATCTCCTGGCAGTCCAAGGAACTCTCAAGAGTCTTCGCCAGCACCACAATTCAAACGCGTTAATTCTTCGGCGGTCAGCATTTTTCACAGTCCAACTCTCGCATCCATACATCACAACTGGAAAGACCATAACACGAGTTATACGGATCTTGGTTGGCAGACTAATGTCTCTGCTCTTTACTAGGCGGTCAAGGCTAACCATTGCTCTCTTTCCCAGAACCAGGCGTCTCCTAATTTCATGGCTGCAGTCTCCTTCCGAGGTAATCTTGGAGCCCAAGAAGAGAAAATCTGTCACCGCTTCCACTTCTTGTCCCTTGATGCTCCAAGACTTGGTAGGGCAAGATGCCATGATCTTTGTCTTTTTAATGTTCAGTTTAAGCCCAAACTTCTCACTCTCTTCTTGTACGCGCATCAGAAGTCTCTTGAGTTCCACTTCACTTTCTGCCATTAAAGTGGTATCATCCGCATATCTAAGGTTGTTGGTACGTTTTCCAGCAATCTTCACTCCAGCTGAAGACTCGTCCAGACCGGCCTTCCTCATGATGCACTCTGCATATAGGTTAAATAGGCAGGGCGACAGTATGCAGCCTTGCCTCACTCCTTTCTCAATCGGAAACCAATCAGTAAGACCATGCCCAGTTCTGACTCTGGCCTCTTGCCCTTCATACAGGTACCTGAGGAGACAGATGAGGTGAATTGGAACTCCCATCTGTTGGAGAGCTTGCCACAATCTGCTGTGATCTATGCAGTCAAACGCTTTCGCATAATCAATAAAGCAGAAGTAGATGGGTTTCTGGAACTCTCTTGCTTTTTTTTATCAACATGAAATTGTCTTTTGAACTGTTTCTTCCAATTTCTAACCAGATGTGATTCACTGAGGAGAACATATCGAGAATCAGTAAGTTGTTTCAGACATAAAACTCTCAATTCAGCGATGCATCTTGTGCAGCGTTGCATGCGTGCCATAGAATGCCATCATGAATAAGCAAAACCAGTTGCCCTCAACTCTTCATACCTTTTCTCTGATGGGCTCATACAACTCTACCAGCACTCGGAGATGAGATGGTTATGTGAGACTATTTATCCAGCAGAACAGCAATTTCACTCACGCCCTACCCGTGCCGATCATGACCTCTGTTATGCAGGCTATTTGACATACATACATACATACATACATACATACATACATACATACATACATACATACATACATACATACATACATACATACATACATACATACATACATACATACATACATACATACATACATACATACATACATACTTTAGTTTTCTACGAAGGAGCAGAAAGAAAAACAACGTGCCGATGGTGGGAACCGAACCCACGACCTCCGAATATCGCGTCCGGGGCTCTTCTAACTGAGCTACATCGGCCGCTGTCCCATTTGCTACTTTCTTGGGTATTAATGTTGTCTGTATACGAACCTTGAGAGTGTTCACCAGCGCCACCCTCAACCGTAGCGGTGGACGTGGAACGTCCTGTGTTACCGCCAGCATCACGTAGAACGTGATCAAGAGCGAGGGCGAAAGCTGTGCTAGAACCCTCTTCTGCTACCTATGGCTTCAAGACTGCCAGAACCGAGACCCCCGTAAGCTACAAGCAGATCAATTAAGGGGAAATGAGGGTGCTCGTTATAATACATGAAGGAAAGAAGCCAACAGTCGGAGAGGCCAAGGAAAGCATTGGGGATTGTACTTATTCTTTTTTTTTATTTTTGCTTCGCTAATCACATAAATTAGCAATGTAATCTGTTTAGGGGAAAGATAAATAAACACAAAGTAGAAAGAAAAATAACGTGCCAATGGTGGGAACATGTGATTACCGAAGTAAAAATTAACAAAAATGACATAAAGTACAATCCCCAATGCTTTCTTTAGCCTCGCCGACTGTTGGCTTCATTCCTTCATTCATACATGTGCCATTTGAAATCGGCAAAACACGGTAGTCCTTACACACTAAACAATTTCTCACCCTTAAGGGTAGAAAAAAGGGTGAGCCGCATATCTGCACCCAATAGCGCACCCTTAAAACACCCTATTTGGCAGAATCTCACCTTTAAGGTGCGAAAAAGGGTGTGTTACAAAACTGCACTTTATTTCCGCCGATGCGCCCTAGGTAAAAGGGACGCTGAAGAGTTTTTCGAATTTATTAAGATGCTCTCGTGTGGATGTGGGGTCCTTATAAATCATGCGGGTGAAATTTTTTTGCAGATTCATTGCTTAGGAGCGACGTAATCGCCGTTTAAATTGGCGCGGTAGCTCCGCCCCCCGCCGTCCGCCGAGCGCTGCTGATGACCCTGACGATGCGAGCCGAAACCGGAAACCGCGGAATGATGACGTCAAAACTGGTGATCGTCGCTTCGCAGCCACCGCGACCGTACTTCTTTCTGCGTGTGTGCTTGCATAAGCTGCTTGGAGCTGCACTGTGTTTCTGTATTTGTTCGTTTTTGTTGTAACGTGTACAGTATCGAGTGACGCGGTGGACCCATCATGCCGGCGTTCTGCGCAGCCTTCGACTGCACGAACACCGGCGCCCGCGACGATGTGATCTTTCACTATTTCCAGCAAAATAAGAAGCTTTCCGCGAAGTGGGTCACTGCAGTTAAGCAAAAGGATTTCAAGCCGTGAAAGACAACAGTGCTATGCTACGTGGATCAGTGCTATATTACATTTGCTCGCCTCAAAATTCACTCATTACCAAAGGACGTTTCCAATACGTGGAGGTGCTGACACTTCGCTTTCGTTCGCATCGTTTCTTTCTTGGGGAGGTTTGCTCTGCATAGACCGATCCCACCGACCGATTTGCGCATGCGCCGGGTTTCCGCTTGTTGTAGTCGGCTGGTCAGCGCGAGCACATACGACTACACTCTCCGCAATCTCCGCTTCACATGAACTCAACGCATACTTCCCACACCTCGCTGCCGAGAAAAATTCATTGTCATTATTACAGTGACTGTTGATGCAAAGCAAGCGTTCTAGGGGCCTTAATTTTTGTTCAACCAGTAGCCTCCGTTTCAGTTGTGAGGAGCTTGTCGGAAATAAATGAGGGCTGCGTACAAAAAATCGTATCACGGTAATTTATGGTTCTGGTAATTGATGGTTGATTGGTGTATGATAGGCGATGGCGAAATAAAGAAATTATTGTAATTAATTGATGAATTAAAGAAAAAAATGAATAAATTGGATAAAGAGGGGTTCAACGGTGTCAAAATGCTCAGGATTAAAAGCCGATGCATGATGATGCTAACAGAAATTTTAGATTATGTAATTAATCAATTATTTAGTGACCTAATTGAAAAAAATGAGAAATTAGAAAAAGGGGTTTCAATGTTGACAAAATGGTCGTAATCAAAAGCCAGTGTTTGATGATCTAATAAAGAAAATTGAAAGTGTGTATTTGCTCAAATACCTGAAGTAACAAAAACAAAAAAAAAACAATAAATCTGGTTCAAATGTGCTAAATTTCATAAAACGAAAAGTCAATGATTGATAGACTAATCAAGAAAATTTAGAGGGGGAACTGATCAATCATTTATTCAAAATAGAAGAAAAACTGAGATTATGAAGATGGGTCAAATACATAAAATAAAAGTAAATGCTTGATGACGATAATGAAAAAATGTAATTTCTCATTATCTCAATGATTGTATTGAATGAAAAAGTGCACTTAACGATGTCAAACTAATTTTGGCAGCTTTGAACTACCTTTTTTAATAACACAGGATTTTCAATCACTTCAGTTATTTTTGATCAATTACGCACTCTGAATTTTGTCATTTAGAGCCCTCTAGCATTGACTTTTTATCCTGGGCATTTTGACACCTTTGAACCCCCATAATTTTTTGAATTTTGACTTCTTTCAAGTATTTAATTTAATTAACCAATTACACACTTTAAATTTTCTTTTTTAGTATCATCACGCGTTGGCTTTTTATTTTGAGTATTGGACACATGTCAACCCACTTTTTCTAATTCTTCATTTTTGAAATATTTCAATTACTTAATAGATCAATTACACACTAAATTTTCCTAATGGCATGATCAAGCATTGGCTTTAAAGTACAAATAATTTTGACACCATTGAGGCCCTGTTTTTATTTTTAATTTTTTTTCCATTTAATTACACATTCTAAATTTTCATAAACATAACCATCTAGCACAGGCCTTTCATTCGGATAATAGAACACACAAGTTTTCATTTTTCAATTATTTCAACTAATTAAGTGGCAAATTACACTAAATTTTCTAAGCATCATCAAATTGTCTTTTCATCTGAGCGTTTTGAGACTATAGAACCATCCATTTTCCAATTTAGTTTTTTCTTATTTATTCAATTAATCACATTGATTCCATTAGCTCATCGTCACCTATCAAATACCAATCGATTATCAATCAGTAGAAGGACAAATTACCAGCGTAAGGATTTTATGCAGTGCTCCGTATTTCCGACATGCGGTGCCAACAACTATTACTTCTACTACTACAACAGCGCCGACGGCTATTCGGCCGAACGAGCTGTATAAGCTATTGCATAAATACATAACACTAGAGTAATATATGTGCTATGTGCTGTTACAGCGCCCAGGAACGACACAGATGAATTTTTCCAATGCACTAAGGCATACACACGAACTAAAAATTGTTCGGAAACACGGCGCGCAGGCTGTCCGGGCGACTGGAGCAGCCGGTTGACTACATGTGCCAGCATGCACCGCGACAGCGGCAGCATCGTGAAACTGGCCGGTGGGATCAGTCTATTGGTTCGAACATATAGGCAATGACACCAAGATCCTCCGGGTAATTGTCCATGTGTTCCATCGTCATATAAGAAGCAAACCAGCAGCATCAAACACCTTTGTTGACGTCACAAGAGGCCCAATCAATCACATGAGGCAGCGCGGCGCGCGAGGTGGCCCGCCGCTGCTGCTGGACTTTTCGCCAAAATAAAATAGGTTTGCGCTTTCCTTTGCCTGATTTCGAAGAGAAATTCGAATTCCGAGGGTGGAAAATAGTAAAGTGCACCTCTTCACTCAATTTTTCTGGGAAATCTTTCAGCATCCCTTTAAGGGTGCAGAATGGGCAATTTACCAAAATTGTGCAAACGATGGCGCTGAAAAGGTGCGGCAACAAATGAGTGCTGCAAGTACTATGTATTCGAATGGTGTGCACGTCACAAAGCATCGTTGTTAATATGTATCACGAAAAAATAAAGTAGAATTGAGTGATGGCAACCACGGAAAATATTGAACGTTTGTATACTATATTTAATCTGTCAGGAAAGTTGATTAGTTCAATTTCTTTTTTTTTCATATGCATTGCAGTTAGCAAGCACATATCATTCACATGACCCTTGAATCAGGAAAATACAAAGAGTACTGGTTTAGAGAGTGCATGAAAAATTGTAATGATTATAAAATTGATGGCAGTGTGGGAAATTTGTTTTGGAGAATAGAAATATTATTAGGTCATATTGGAGGGATGTTGGGTCCATGCAAGAAAATTTGGGATTTTTGGGTTCTTAGAGTTGGACAACAATGAACAATGAATGAACCAAAGCTTGGAGATGAGACAACATAATGGGTGAAGGTAGTCTTAAAACTAAGTCAGCTGACTGAAAATTCTGTATAATTGCGTGGTTGCACGTTTTCTGTTGAAACTGTCAAGCGCGTGTGAGCACCGAGCCCTCACTTCCAAACATGGTTTTGTATTGCAGAGATTCAACTGAGTATGGGCATTCTGCGAAGTTCCCGGTAATAAAAGTTCGCCGCCGAGAATGCCTACATCTCATCAACACATTGACTGCGTACACGCAGAGAGTTTGCAGCCTTTGCACCTTAGTACGCCACCTTTTCGAATTACGTACTCATAGATGTTTTAGAAAGGCTGCATTTTATTTCCTTACACCACATCGAATACAGCACTTTTAATGGACTATAGACACTAAATGTTGTTGGCATTTTTCTTTTTTTTTTTAAGGTGCGCAAGACAATCCTGTATAAGGATTACCAATCGATTTTTGCCTACGATCACTTAGTAAATTTTTTTAATTCTTCGTTTCTCTCTACTTTCGTTTTCAGCAGCTGAGAGATGACTGTGACAAATCTAGGCCACGCTCGCCATGAAAAAACAGCAAATTGCAGACTCTTCATCTTTTGTAATTCTTGTCCTTCAAGAAAGCTGGCTTTAGGTTTCTACTGAATTAAAACAACATAGGAACGATTATATCGCTGTTTTATTCATGCCTCACGTGACATAGACTTGACTGTGACGTCATAGCCATGGCTCGACTGTTGAAAGCGAAACCAAAACTGCTGATAAAAGAAATTCGATTGCTAATTATACAGCGAGCATAGGCAAATATCATGAGACGATTCATATGCAGTAATGTCTTACGCATTATTACAAACAATAAAACACGAATTCAAAAATTAAGTGTCTATAGACCAACACCGTGTTTACAAACAAAGGGGGCGCTCGCGGCGCCACAGCCACAGCCGACTGGGGGCGAAAAATAAGGTTAGCGCCCATAGGAATACATGGAAGCGAAGTATTCCAAAGCAGTTTTCTCATTTCACGGGGCACCTGTGATGTCGTTATTCGGACAAAGCAACTATGAACATCCTAGAACAGATCGTCAAAATATGAAATCTCATTACCGAGGTGAAGTTTTTTTAAAACACCGCAAAACGTATCGGGGTGCGAGTTGGGAGGGCGACCCGTAGAAATACATGTAAACACAACTTACCGGAACATTTTTCTCATCAGAAGTGGTGGCCGGTCGTTAAACGTTCACCAGCGCTTTGAAGAAGTGTGTGATAAAGTACGGTGCGTCATTATGGAGGCAGTCTACTTTTAAAACTCCCCGAATAACCTGTGCTATGAATACCACCACCAAAAGGCAATGTCTCGAATCGCGTAGTTTTGCTTATAGTCTGATAAGCTGCCGCATAGGGTAAATAAGCTTGATAATACTGTCGCTCCAGTGATACTTGCTAGACAGAATTACATTTAAAAAGCAGTTGTCAAACACCATACGACAATATGAACCGAACGAGATTCGCGCATTGCAGCAGACGACAGCGTAGCTGGCGATACCCACCGCGGCCGCCTCCAGCTCCGGAGCGTCTGCTAGCGACAGCGGGTGGTGCATGGTCGTCTGCAACTGTGCGCGGTCAGTTTATCGTGCTGTTAGCGGTCCCGCAAGTCTTCAGACTTGCATTACTTACAAGAGCATGTAGTGTGTCATGTAATATCACGTCGGGGCGTCGTAGAAGACTTTCACCAGAAAATGAGAAGAGTTCAACGCTGCTGAACCGAGCGAAATGTTGCGGTAAGTTGTGTTTACATGTATTTCTATGGGTCGCCCTCTTAAATCGCACCCCGATACGTTTCGCGGTGTTTTAAAAATACTTCGCCTCGGTAATGAGATTTCACACTTCCACGGTCTATTCCAGGGCGTTCATGGTTGCTCTGTACCGAATAACGACATCACAGATGATCCGTGAAATTAGAAAACTGCTTTGGAATACTTTGCTTCCATGTATTTCTATGGGCGCTAAACCTATTTTTCACCCCCAGTCTGCCCACGCTGGCGATAGAAGCGCCACCGCATCCTGCTTACGTCACAGATCGGTGTTGGTCTATACACCTTTAAAACGCCTAGGAAACGACGCGCAGCACTAATTAGAAAGAAGAAAGAGAGAAAGTTTTCTGCGTCGTCTAATCTTTGTCGGCACATCTACCAGACAGCTTTTTTCAGCACTGCATTGTCTGCACGCATAGCGAGACACTGCTGCGCACAATAGACAACGGACTTCCTACTCGGGTTCCAATACTGCTGTTTCATTTGCTGTGCTGCCGATTATAAATTTGAGACAGTCCTTGTTTTCGAAACTGCTGATTTTCTACATTAAAATTTCATGTGCACTTTGTTCGGCTTCGCTGATCCATCACCAGAAAATGAGAATCGTATTAATGATGTCATCTGAACTGGCACGCGCACTTTTCAAACTCAGTGGAAAGCAAACAGCAAGTCATTATTTCACATTGCCCCCAACTGGCAATTTCCTGGGTATTGCTCTGATTTCTACTGCCGTGAATATGCTTTTATTCCAAAGTAAGGCACTAGAAATAACACTAAAAAACAGAACACACGCAAGCTTCATTTTTTGTAACGGAACTGAAACAGAAACGAACTACACTCTATGCTTTCACCCTTTCACCGCCAGGCGGCCACCGGTAGCTACCCAGGCTACCTTCCTCTCGCCAACATGGCTACTTGCACGCTGCGGATTTGACCACGCTTCGACGATTGTTAATCTGCAGCATCGATTGCGAACCGTCGTGAAATGTGTTGCGTTTAGCGTGCATAATTGTTGCAGAAGTGTGTACGCCTGCCATGTGCCGTCGATAGGTGATATTTCGGGCAAACGAGCATTTATCGTGCCGGTTAGTTTGCAGTGTTCGTGCTTTTTGTCTTGCTCAAGCGCATTGGTTGGTTCACCGTGACACGTTTGAGAGGTTCGGAGGAAGAAGGCGTGAAAATGTTTTTCTGCGTGACCAACTGAACTCACACTTGTTGGTCTGGCACCGGTGGTGCGAGGCGAACAGCTTTCTGCACGGCTTACGCAATCATCTGTAGAGGTAAGCATATTCAATCACATTCCGCGGCGGGCAGTGTGGGAACAGTAACAATGGCCTACCGCATTGCTGCACTGTTTGTCGTTTGTTTTGGAACGTGAGAGAATGGGCTGCAACGGAACGCGCTTGATTTCAGCTGGCTGCAAATATGATATCGCTCATGAAGTTGGATGTCGCGTTGATTGTTTTCTCAGATTTGCCGCAAGAAAATAGGACTCCTTCCATAAAAAAAAAAAGAGAAACGCGTACTGGGCTTTCTTGCCTTACGTACAGAGGGTTCACGAAACGAAATTTTCTCGGAAGTTGGGTGATGAGCGCTGATATGTCAAAGTCCCGGCCTCGTTCTACTCGTTTCTATTTGTGCTTGTTCACGTGAAGGGGCAAAGTAAAGGAAACGCACTATGTTTGTACATAAAATATTTAGCTGACTTTCGAGATAACGCTAGCACTTTGCGGACATAGGAACTCAAACTACTTTCCCATCCGTCATCGCGGCTTTTCCGCTCCACTGATCATCCATAGGTAGCAGGTTATATAGAGGTGAAATGGAGAAGCACATGTATGGTGCCTTGTGAGTGCGCGTAGCGGATTCACTGAGGCCTAAAAATATTCTTTAGCCATCCTGTATGGCCATAGCTCATTTGCCTTTGCAGAAAGTTAAACCGCATAATTTACAAAGCACTATTTTGAGTTGCTACTATGCCCGACCAATGTTATTCTTCCCCATCAGGATTTACATTTTCAATCACAATATGAGCTGTTTTTACCATGAGGGTCTTTTATCCGCTTGCCTGGAGCGTAAAGTCTTCCTTTTGGGTTGTGATGTCTTTTTTATGGTTTTTACACTTGCTTCCTGCAGTCCTTTATATTTTGTGTTGTCGGTACTAGGCATTACAATGAATGGATATTTGCAGGTGATGCTTCTGCGTTCAAGTAGAAGCTGACAGCTTGGATTCTAGGCCAAAAAGCGTGCAGTGAGTTGCTGTTACAGTGTTGCTATGTTTTTTTGTTCTGACCAAATGTTCACTTTCTTTGCTCTTTTCCTTAAATCTACTTCTTGGAGCAGTTATATTTGCCCATTACAATAGCCATATTGTAGGCCAGCTAGTTTTTCTGTTTCCAGTTTCTGCGTATGGGTTTGAATCAGTATTTTCTTTTTGTTTTGTTTTCGTACTGTGCTTGCTTTGGGCACAGGCCGATGGATCGCCGTCATGGCTTCAAATTGGCCTCTTCCTGGAGCTGTTCTTGCACGACACAAGCTATGGATTTCGTAGTCAGTAAAACATTGCTTTATAAGTCTTGCGAGCAAAATGAGATTAAGATTTACAAACCGTTCTAGAAGCAGAAAAAAAGGAATGCATATTCTCTAGATTTTTTCATTTTTGTTCAGTCCCTGAATTTTGAAAACTTAACCTCCTCGGTTTTATGACTCTCATTCTTTTTTCTTTCGTGTGATAGTATGCTTTGCAATAAAGAACGATTTTTTTTTTTACAAAAATAGGTACGCACCGGATTCCTAAAGAAAACATACTAAGCCGCGTTGATAAGTGGCCCTTGCTAGATTTCCTTTGGATCACATTCATACCGTCCGATATTTACATCTCCATTTTTTTTGGTGCCGAAAGTAAGATTTTATATTCACATTTGAATTTTATGCTGTCATTATTGTTTTTTGAACCGAATGGATGACATCTCATCAATTGGTTTCCTTCCACAGTTTCTGCCAAGATATTTAAAAAAAAACTTTCTTATACACCATTTATTCAATAGGCTTTTTTTCTCATTCCTTCTGTGGGTCAGTATACAAAGATCTGCATGTTTTAGAACTCTGGAAATGCCTGTGCTGTACTGACACTCATGTAGCTGCAAAATGCCTGCTAAAAGTTAGAATTTGTGGCGAATACTATTTATGATTTTTTTTTTCTGGGAATCAAAAAGCTATCTCATGTAATATTTCAGCAAAGGGAGCAGTATTGTGCAGAATGGTGCATCAGCATTTGCATAATGTGCTCCAGTTTCTTTCCACACTCTTGTGGAGTACATTTCTGTCAGTGGTTATATAACTGAATATGTAACTTACTTTTACATTTTTCAAAACACTTTTTTTGCCGAATATGATTGCACTTTAGGGCATGCCAGTGCCATTATTACTGCCAATCAGTCTTTTTTTAATACAGGCTTGTCTACTTTACCTGCAGCTACTTTGGAACCCTCTTCTGTCACCACTCATCACTGACAAGGACAAGGTGGCTCAAGCTGCAGTGCATTCTGTGGATCCAGCTTCAGGCCATTTCTTGCCTGTCAACTGCCCTGCTGCACACCCTCTGAGCTCTGGTATATTTATGCAAGCCATCACTCGCCTGCAACTGTCTGGGATGTGCAACTAGTGAGAATGGAGTCATGCAGTCACGTTTTCAACTCAGGTTAGTTACGAGACTGGTAAACAATTCTTAATTTTGATATATCACCTCCTTTGACATTGACATTTGTTGCTGATTAGCATAATTCATACACCTACATGGCCTATCAGGAGATGTGGAACTAAACCCTAGAGCACACATAGCAGCCTGCCTGCATTCCATGCAATTTATCTGAAAAGCTTTATTGTATTTGGAACTTACAGAATACTCTTGTTTTCTGCTGTATGAAACATTGAAGATATATTTGGCTGTTGGCCATTTTGTGCTGGCGCACTAAAAGAGGCTTGGCAAATTGAATACCTGTTTCATTCTGCATACTGATGAGAAGCATAGAAAATGTGCACTTGGAGATAGACTCTTAGTGACAAACACAACACAAACTTCCTTTTCCACCACATATGATGAGGATAAGGGTGTGTTCAGATAAGAACCGTAATCAAAGTCCCATGACCATTTTTTGTCTTCAATGAAATCTTTATATGTGATGGGCAAATGTCTCGGTACAAAAAATGAGCTTTAATTTTGCATGATATGGTGTAGTTTTCTCAGAAAAAAAAAAATATATCACTATAGGTGGAAAATGCCATTTTTGCCCTTTCAGAAAGCTGCAACGTTGGAGACCTACTGCTAGCGTACAGAAATTTTGTCATCCATTCCTTTTTACCCACTGAATCTATGCAACCTTTACCTCTATGAGAATGATTAAAAATTTGCTTTTCTGGTGCATTTGAGTTAGTAAAAGATTGCAAACATTGCTCCAGAAACAGCGCACTACAAAAAAGTTCATTTTCAAACTTAAATATGGGCATGATGTGTTATGTCGTTAGCATTAAATCGTTTTCTGTTTATTATTCAGATTCTTTGTTTATTTTCTTAATTTTATGCAAAATTGGGAGCTCATTAAATTGGGAGCACCTTGCAAAAAAAAATACCATATAGAAAAAAAGTTGAACCGTCCTGGCATTCTCCCATAAAATTTTAAGCAAGAGTGAATTTATTCCACTTTAAGCAATCATCAGCATTGTCAACAAGCAGAAAGTGACTTTATAAGCATTGAGAAGGCAACTAATTTCAGCAAATAATAAATTGAACTGTTGACTCCTACTTCTTAAGAGGAAGCCATAAACACTTCTACAGAGACAACATGCGTTCAGTTTTATATTTATTTTTATATCTTTAGCTTACATAGTGCAACACATTTTAGTTCCTGATGTTTATAAAGTACTTAGGATTGTTTTTATGTGAGTTCAATGAAAAACAAGATGCTGTAGTTTTTAAATTCAAGTCACAGTTGTCCATTTTGTGGTAATATCAAATTTTTGTGAATTGCAAGATAATATGGAGGAAGAACTAACAAGTCTAGAACTTCTAATTTTTTGAGAAATAGAGAACTAGGCCAGGATAATGTGCAGAAAGAGTTTTAGTGGCAACACTTTATTTAGTTGTGCCAGAATGTAGGGCTGAATATTAACAAGCTTCAAAACCAGCACTCAATTTTGAACTTTTTTATAATTTTAAACTATAATGCAATCCGTTTTCAAGCTGTAATATTCATTAGGTACTGAGGATTCTTGAGAGGGATTTTCATAAAAATCGATAATGATATTTTAAAGAAATTGAAATCCAATTTGCGCATTTTTGCTGTTTTCAAATCTTGGACAGGTTTGATCTGTTGTGGAGAACACACAAAGCAGTCTAGAGCTCCCTGTTTCGCCTGAAAATAACAAAATTATCTGATTCGTAAACAGAAAAAGGCTTCATAAAAATATGATGCATCATGCACCTATTCAAGGTTGAAAATGGACTTTTTTGTAGCGTGGTGCTTCTTGAGCAAAGTTCCAGATTTTTTAGTACATCAACTTCAACAACAAAACATGTTTTTAATACCTCCCATAAAAGTAAAATTTTCATAGATTTAGTGGGTAAAAAGAATCGCTGACAAACTTGCTAGCAGCAGGTCTCCAAACTTTCAACATTCTTAAATGGCAAAACTGTATTTTTCACCTGCAGTGATATACCATTTTTTCCCAAGGAAACTATGCCACAGCTTGCAAAACTAAAGCCCATATTTGTGCTGGGACAATTGCCCACCACATATAACAATTTCACTGAAAACAAAAAATGGTCATAGGACCTCGATTACAGTTCTTATCTGAATACGCTGATAAGATTTTATAGATTGCTTTTTTCAATGACAGCTATTTCATATTTAAATAAATCATGAAGCTGCTTAACCGGCTTCACTGTAGTGGTATATTGGACATTATGGCACATAGGCTGCTAAGGCTGTTATGCATTAGGCTTATTTCTGTAACTGGAACCACAACTTTTATTTCACTTTACAAGGATACCTTGCCCGCTGTTCGGAAAGTTACTACCACCACTTTTTTACCCATGCATGGCAAACAGTACAGAAATAAGATCAATAAATTGTCTTAATTCTGCTCACAATTGTACATAGAAGAGAAATCTCTCACTTAAAGGTATTTTATAACCATTTTTTTCTGCTGTTTCGGGTATAATTCTACTGCCACCTATGAGCATCATTGCAGCTCTGACATGGAGTTCTCATGTTATCACTGATGAAAAGAATTCATATTGGACCACTCTCTCTTAAATGCGGCCCTTCTAAGTTCAGTCAGAAGCTTATATTTCACTTGGAGCATGAGCACATGCTAACTTTGCCTTTCATTTCCTCTTATTTGTATTTTTCAAGTGTATTAAAGGTGTATATGGCTTTTCTTTCTTAGCACCTGCAGTATCTAAACTGTAAGACTACTGCCACTCTTCAACGTTACCTGTCTTTTTTCTTTTTTATTACTACTCAACTAGAGCACCTTAAAAGACAATAAAATAATGATTGTTTGTTTTTTGCTGTATCTGTACACATTGTTTCCAAGAATACTAAGCAAGGGTTGAGAGTGAGCCTCAGTCCAGTAGCCAGCATTTCAATAGAAGTACTTGTCCTCATCTTGGCAGTGGGGTCATCAGTTGTGGAGCTTGCATAAGCTTTTGTTTCACAAAAAGAAAGCAGATGAGGAAAGGTGAATAGAGCTAAGGGTTAAGAGAATGTTATCTTTTAAGTGGCTTTCTCTGAACAGGGCTACAGCAGCAGCAGAGTACTAACTTTTGAAAAGCATTCCAGAGGTGGCGAATTATATACCAGCATTAGGTGTTTAGGAGTGTAGTGATAACGAATTATATGTCGCACATGAATAGTGGAAAATTATCAAACATCAAGAAGCAAAAATATAAAAAGACAGAACTTTGGGTAAACACATGGAGTCATGCATTGGAAAAAGTATTCAGTACCTACTGTCTAGAATGCTCCTGCTATAAACAAAAATTGGAGAGACAGGGCAATGAATGAGCATAACATTAAATAGTCGTTGGGCAGGCACAAGCAAAACCTTCCTGAATGCAGTTTTCAACATTTATATGAGATTGTTCATAATTTTGATAAAATTGGGGTATTTATCTCGAGTCAACTTTAATTCTACAACAACCAAATATAGACAGCCATATCTAATCCATGAGTTTAGAGCAGTGGAAAATAAGTATCTTGAAAGGAACATTTGAATCCCTTACATACAATCTCTCCGCACCATAAGTAGTTGGCAAGGCAGTCACATGCACCATGAATCGTGCAATTTATTTATAGCAAGTGTACCTCCACTAGCATAAGCTCAACGTGTTTAGTAAACATTTCCTCTTTATCACTGTTGACTGGTTCACTCTTGAATCTCTTTCATCTGATAATGCCTTTTTTGGCAGGTATGGCTTACTCAAACTTATTTTTTCAGTTGTTCTTTCTTCTCAGCATTTCATTTCTGTTTTGCATGGCATTCTTGAAGAGGGCAAGTACGGGCTGGTTGGTACATGCTTAAGAATAGAGTAAAACAGCGCTAGGGGAGACGAAACTGTCGTTCACGTGTTTCGTCTCCCCTACTGCTGTTTTACTCGATTCTTAAGCATGGCATTCTTAGCTTATGCTAGTACTTAACCATTGTAAAATAGCTCTTAACAACTATTTAACTGCAGCTGTATTGCTTGTTCTTTTCAAGAAACATGTGCCAGTGTTGAACCGGCTTTAGATACTGGCTTATCTACCCCATACTGTAGTTTTCCCTGCTTGCCACCTTTTTATTTTGTTTTTCTGGTGATAAACCACCCAGACCAAAGTCATAGAAGTTAATACCCAGGCAAACATAATTTTGCTTCTTGCTCTGTCTCTCCTTCCCTCCCCTCCCTCACTTCCTCAGTTTTCTTTTTGCGAAGTAAAAGGTTCTTCCCTGCCAGTGATGCTCATGGTGTCCAGATAGACAAGTGCCTTTTCAAACTTTTGGCTTGGCTTGCAAACTGAAGCTTTTCTGCTACCCTTCAATTCTCTTTCATGCTATGTAGTCACCTTGCTCTTGTTCTACCCTGGATCATCTTACAACAAGTAGTATGTATATGTGCAGGTAATGGCCACAGTTCTATGGGCCTCTGCCGCCCAAAAGGGAGTCTATAATCTGAAAGACTAACAGTACTGTTAATCTATATGTAAAGTAAAACTATAAATAAAAGGTGATTTAAAGGCCTAAAAATATAATATGGAGAGCTGCTGGACGTCATTTTGATTCCATAGCTTACTGTCTTCAGGATTTGTTATAGCTTTACCATATAGCATTTCAAATTGTATTGTGCAGAAGAAAATAATTCCTTTAGAGCTATGATGGTAAAGAGCAACAGAAGCATCAGAGCCCTAAAACTGTGAGCAAGAGTGGGTGGCACACTGTATTGCAGGTAGAGCAGTTTCCCAATCATACAACATGAAAAAAAAAGTCTGAAATGCTGCTTTCAACTAAAGGCTAAGTTTTGAAATATGCAGTCTTCAACCACATACTTATTGTCAGCATTCCACCTGCACTCATGCAACTTTTTTTGTTTCATAAATTTTTAATGACATCTCTAAATAACTTGCAGATTACAGTTGGCAAGGAAATTGTCATGTTTGTTTTCATCTGTGTTTAATTTAAATTACAAACATATTGACGTGAATAAATTTGGAATAATTACAAAAAAACGAAACTGCCAATTTAGAATTTGTAGGTTTGCTGGCCTTCGCCCAAAAATTTACATTTTGCTTCAGCAACTTTTGTGTGCATAAATATCAAACAAGCCATTTGTATTGTTAACATTTTTTGTATTATAGTGAGATAAATTTTAGCACTTAAGTAGCATTAAAAGAAGTGTGTTTGAAGGAATACTTTACCAAAATTTGAAGATGGGCTAGATGGTGCATTGCAACCTTACGAAAGGTAAAAGCGCACAGGCAGACACACCCGAGTGAAGACACAGGACACATGGACACACAGAACAGTGCGTGTCCTGTGTTGTCTTCACTTGAGTGTGTCTTCCTGTGCATTTTTACCTTTTGAAGGAATACCTCTTCAGCAAGCGGCACCGATGCAATATTTTAATGCCACTGCAGGACTTGTGTTCCAGCTACTCCTGTCAGCATATACTCTGGGGATAATATTGAAGATGTTGACCTGCTGCGCATCCAGGTGGACCGTGAAAAGCTGTTCTCTGCGACAAGTGGGGACGAGTTACTGGTAGCTGTTTTGTTCGCCAACATGGTCTTCAATTCATCCAGTATGACTGCAAGCTATTCAACACATGTTCTAGAGCCTCTTCTTTCATTATGCATTTATTGTATCTAGAGTGGTGGCTACCAAGTTCTTGAACAGTCGCTAAAGTATCTCAATTTTCATGTGCAAGGAGTTGTATGTTCTGCCGTCTTGTCATAAATATACTTGTCTTTTTTGTATATCTACACATTTCTTAGCCATTCCTGTAGGAGAGGGTGCCATTCACTTTTTTTTTTATTTGATCATGCTGCAGACCCAGTGAAGGGTCCTGGCAGGAGGGGCAACAATTCCAAAGAAAACAGAAAAGCATAAATTGAAAAAACATGAACATAAAATATACACGAGTACAAGCAAGACAGCAAATCAATGCACGGCCTTTTCTAAGGAATCAAAGTCCTGAAGGGATGATAATGGCAGGTTATTCCATTCGGTTATGGTGCACGGGAAAAAAGAAAATTTGAAAATGTTAGTTCTGGCAAAGTAAGGTGTTAGTGATTCGGTGTGCGTATTTCTTGTTGCCCTAGACGATGCCGGTTTAAGATACAAATCAGGAGCCATTGATAATTTATTATGTTTTAGTAGAGGAATTTTAGCCTGTGTATTCTGCACCGAGATTCAAGGGACTGTATGTTATGTTTAAGCATTAGGGTAGATGGTGAGTCGCTGCGATATTTAGAAAATATAAACCGAACAGCCTTGCGTTGAATTCTTTCGAGAACATTAATGTTAGTTTTAGTGTGTGGATCCCAAACAGTGCACGCATACTCAAGTTTAGGTCTAATCATGGTGTTATATGCTAGCTGTTTGACGTCGGAAGGAGCTTGTTTTAACTTATGTATAAGAAAACAAAGGTTACGGAAAGAAGATGAGCATACAGTGTCAATATGTTTGTTCCAGCTAAGTTTATTCATTAGTGTCACACCGAGGTATCTGTAATCTTCGACTTCTGAAAGGTTCCGGGTGGGAAGACTGTATGAAAAAGAATGGCGGTTCTTTTTGTTCGTAATCCGCATAAATACTGTCTTGTCAGCATTTAATTCCATTCCCCATTTATCACACCATTCGCTAATACTATATAAGTTAGAATTAAGTAAAATCTGGTCGCCTGGAACATTAATTTCATTATACAAAGCACAATCATCGGCAAACAATCTAATTTGAACAGGGTGAGTAATGACGTTGGTAATATCATTAATATAGATAAGAAAGAGTAGAGGCCCAAGGACACTGCCCTGCGGGACACCGGAGGTTACTGGAAGCTGGCTGGAACAGTGACCATCGATACTGACATATTGAAATTGGTCGGATAAATAAGCTGAAACCCAGTTAATAATAAATGAAGGGAGACCAATTGTTTCTAGTTTATGGATAAGTTTACTGTGCGGAACTAAATTAAAGGCTTTCTTAAAATCTAGAAATATGACGTCTACTTGGCCGGAATGGTCAAGAACCTGAGCAAAATCGTGAATGACAGATGTAAGCTGGGTGACTGTGGAAAAGCCTTTCCGAAATCCATGCTGGAATGGCGATAATATGTTGTCGTCAAGAAAGGTTTTTATGTAATTAGCTATGTTCAAGAAGTTTGCAGCATGAAGAGGTCAACGATATGGGGCGGTAATTATTAAACAATGCGGCATCACCTTTCTTATGTATAGGTACTACACGGGCAACCCTCCAGTCAGAAGGCAGACTTGAAGACAAGAGAGAAGCTCGAAAAATGATCGTAAGAAAGTGAGAAATCATTTCAGCATAACGATGTAAAAAAGAATTAGGTATATTATCAGGGCCAGGAATAAGTGATGCAATATTTTGCTCTGATATGTCATTACGTTGTGATATACACTGTAATAAATTGTAGACATTCCTCCAGCCTAAGTAATTTTGAGTTGTCCAACCCTATAAACCAGCCAAATAACTTGCTGATATAGTGTGAATGAACTGCTACCAAAACTGTAGGTGTCACTTGTATATGATTGTAAAGCTGCCTCTGAGTAACTCTGCTGCACACACTTTTTCTCATTACTGCTTCAGGAATTGCCATGCCCTATTGGTATGTTTTTCCTCAGCATGCTTGTCTGAACTGTTGCTAAGCATCTCCATAACATGCACAGATAGACCTTCAAATTGAGCAGTATACATGTCCTTGTGCCTCAGCAAAATTACATATACCTAAACATGGAAAGTATTTTTGTTAGATGCTTATAGGATGCTCTTCATAGACTCGCCCTGAAGCAGAAGCCTGGGATTGATGTGTGGCAGGAAATGCATGTACAAATATAGAATTCTGTAGCCCCATATTCTTAGTGGTGTTGTTTTTGCCCTTAACTTATTGATACAAACAGGAACTCCTCATCAATGCTGACTAGCAACCGAGCAGACTTCTCTGTAATGCTCTAACCAGTGCTGCGGAAAGTGAAAATGACACTTTGGACAGATCATGGGTGCATGAAAACTTGAATATGAGTTTTCATGCACCCTTGACCTGTCCGAAGTGTCATTTTCACTTTCTCCTGCAATGGCTAAAGCATTTAAGAGATGTCTGTTGGGTTGCCGGTCAGCATTGACAGTGATTTCTTGTGTTTGTGCCAATCAGTTGAGAGCGAAAACGATGCAAACTAATATAGACACACAAAGTTCTATATTTATGCTTACAATTCCTGCCGCACATCAATCCCAGGCTACCGCTTCAGGGCGAATCTATGTGGTGCACCCTTCGAGCGCCTATTTCGTAAGGGATGCAAAGAAAAAAGTGCACTCTTAGAAAAGGGTGCAACCATTGCAGCCCATAAAATTTAAGCTGGGCATCTCCCCCCTATTGGTTGCACCCTTTAGGTAAGAAAGGGTGAGCAACTGGGGACAAGCCAATTTGCATCCTTAAGGATGAGAAATTGTTTAGTGTGTACTGCTGGTTGTAGCCTGAGCAGTACCTCGGCCAGAGGCCGGTTGAAGCCTTGGTGCGGAGAACATCGAGGAAGGCAACCGCTTGGAATAGCGTCACTTCTCGTTTTGGTACTGAAAAGGGCCATCGGACAACCATAATCCGCCTTGTGTGGCAGAAGCCCACTATGTGGCCCTTTGTCTTTTTCTGAGCTCACATTTTCGGGCCATGACCCCTTTTCCCAAGTATTTCACACCAGTAGAGGCGAGCACCAGGCCGAGGGAAATATTGTACCCATTGAAAATCAGTGTTGACCCGGCGGCACCACGGATCGAACCTGGCACCTCCCAAATGCGAGGCGGATGCTCTACTACAAGGCCACCGCTTCAGTTATGTGGCCCTTTTTTGCCGTCTAAAATGCCAACGTTTATTTGCTATTTACAGTACATGCAGTGGGCAGAAATACTGCGCAAACAATATATGTGAAATGAACATAAATGAACACTCGTGCTACTTAAAAGACCTCAGTGTTCATTGTCTTTTGTACAGTTTACACAAACAAAACAATCTGAACATGTACCTTTTGTACTTTGTGATGGCATCAGGAAATAGAAAATGTTCTACCAAAGTTGTTACACCTATGAACACCTTGCTGTGTATAGCAGTGAATAATGATGCCAAGTGGCTTGGACAAGGAGGCTTTAGAGGTGATCATAAAATATCAGACAACACAGTTAATGGGGTAACACGGAGGGCTGCTGTCAACATAGCTGCATGGTTGTATGAGTATAATATCATGCTCTGTCTACCTCAGAGACAACACTAGTGACTGTAAAGCTTCTACTCACTTGGAGCGCCATAAATTAATGAAAGCAAGACTCACAGCACAACTTATATACAAATGTACAAGACAAAGATGACTCATTAAAAAGAAATGTAATCTTTCCTTAGGAAAGCTTATTTCTTGTAGCATGAGCGAAAACAGGTTGGATCTCCTGCTTTCAGCTACTGACTTATCTGCTAGCATCCACAAATAAAACAGAGGGCCAATGTGACAGCAGCTACCCCAACACTAGCAATGTGGTTTCTGGACTGAGCGAAACCAGGTGAGAGAGCACTGAAATATCAACCAATGCTAGAGCGAAGGCTTGTTGAGGGCTATGCCCATAGTTTGCTTTGACTGTTTCCCCCTTTATTTTCCCCAAGAGAGAGAGATAAAGTCAGTAATAGACGCATGTAATTGTCCCTTCTGTGTATAAAGTTGAAATGCGAAGCTCCTAACATGGGGAACCATGCCAGTAATTTCTGAATAGCGATGAGGTGTATAAAACTATGTTGGGCGAGTTTTGTTCGGACATAACCAGAACAACAACAATAAAACAGATCTGCAAGAAAACAAAAAATATATTTTCAGTGACATTCCATGCCGTCTGAATGTGTCCTGTAGAGGTGGAGCTGATGTGATGCATGCGCTTCCTCGCTATTGGCTGGCGAGAGGTGGGCAGCGTGAAGCCTCAGTTTGATGAACTCTTAGCAGCGGTCACTCATTCTTGGTTCCCCATCGCTGGCCAGCCAGGGAAGCCTTGCGGCGACGCTGCACTCAGCTCAAATGCCTGGTGTGGCTGGTAATCGGCACTTGTCTGAGCCGAGGGCTCCATGCAACCTCTTGTTTTTTTTCTTTTGAATACATTGGCAATCTCCGAAGATGTAGGCATGGGTGCAGCTGTGCTCATCTCAGCAGTGGTATGAGGCCCGAGAGAGACGGAAGGGCTGGATGTGGGTATCATGAGAAAGGCCGTGTCCCCGCCCAGAGGCCCCATCAGGCGGGCATTGACAGGGAAGCCGCGCTGTGATGCGTCACTCAGCTCGGTTGCCTGGGGCTGCCGGTAATCGGCACTTGACTGAGCCGCGGAGGGGATACCGAGTGGGGAGCCCAGTGGCACTTCGGCATGCCTCTCCATGCAACCTCGTCCTCTCTTTCTTTTGAACACATGGGCACTCCCAAAACCTGTAGGCATGCTTGCTCCTGTGGGAAAGCTCATGGTTGCAGCTGTGCTCTTCTCAGCAGTGGCATGGGGCCCGAGAGGCAGAGGAGGGCAGGATGTGGGTACCATGGGAAAGGCCGTGCCCCCACCCAGAGGCCCCATCAGGGGTGCATTGACAGGGAAGCCTTGCTGTGACGCTTCACTCAGATCTGTTGCCTGGAGCTGCTGGTAATCGGCACTTTTCTGAGCCGCGGAGGAGAAACCGAGTGGAAAGCCCAGTGGCACTTCGGCATGCCTCTCCATGTAACCTCTTCCTTTTTCTTTTGCTCTCACCGAAGACGTAGGCATGCTTGGTCTTGCGGGAAATATGGTTGCTGCTGTGCTGGCCTCAGCAGCGGCACGAGGCCCGAGAGGCATAGGAGGGCTGGATGTGGGTATCGTGGGAAAAGCCTTGCCCCCACCCAGAGGCCTCATCAGGCATGCATTGACAGGGACGCCTTGCTGTGACGATTCACTTAGCTCGGTCGCCTGGGGCTGCTGGTAATCGGCACGCGCCTGAGCCGCGGAGGGGAAACCAAGTGAAAAGCCTAGTGGCGCTCCGGCATGCCTCTCCATGCAACCTCTTCCTCTATCTCCTTCGAACAGTTGGGCACTCACCGAAGATGTAGGCGCGCTTGGGCTTGTGGGAAGTCTCATGGTTGCTGCTGCGCTAGCTCCAGCAGTGTGATGGGGCCCGAGAGGTACAGGAGGGTTGGATGTAGGTATCATGGGTAAGGCCCTGCCCCCGCCCAGAGGCCCCATCAGGCGAGCATTGGCAGCCAGCAGATGGTTCCGGCGAGCCTCGAGGTCACTGATGCGGGACTCCAGCTCCATGTTTTCAGAGCGCAACTGGTGCAGACATGACAACAGTGTAGCGATATCAACGTGTTGGGCCTGCCCCGTGAGAAAGCTGGAGCCGCGGTCCCACTGAAATTCCAGCAGCTGCTCTAATGTCTGCGGCCGCATCCCTGGCACATAAGGTGGTTCTGGCCGGGCATAGCTCCGAGGAACGCTGGTGCGGGGTGGCCCCAGCTGACTTGTTGAGGCCAAGTTTTCGGGAGGCAACGTAGGAAACGTCCGGTCTCCACTTTTGTCGTTATGGTCCTTAGGTGCTTCCATCGTGGCTTGAACGCTGTTAATCGCTAACGTGGCATTATCCGACTCAAGCCGAGCAGGCTGGGAGAGTGCCGAGCCAGCTGATGCAGGGCGGCTGTCTTCTTCACCACCAAGTCTCAGCTGCCGATAATATGTGTGGTCCATATTACCAGCAGGAACAATACCTGCTTCCGCAACGTTTGCTTCTTCGCACTTATGGCGCGTGGAGCCGGCGACGTTCACTTCTTCTTCTGCTGATTCGATTCATCGCACATCTGCTTCTTCTTCACTCACCTGGCAAACTTCATTCCTACTGGTATCTACCTCCACAAATATACAACATTGCCTGACGCAATGCCACACAGCCTTCAAGTACCCTGCCTACCTTTTCCCGCCACCACAGCCCACCTGGTTCGCTTCATGGGACCTCCCCTTTCAAAATGTCCTCGACGCCTTCGTGTCGTCTTGAATTGTGAGAACACTTTACTCAAGGCTACAGTCCCGCTATGCAGACTAGTAATGACTCAAGTATCCACCGTTGCTGCCTGGATTTCCAGTTTTAAATAATGTCGGTGAATGGTTAATAACTACGCATAACCTCCCCCTTCAAGTGCCCTCGGCACCTTGTCTAAACACGACTGTGGTGCCCTTGAGGTTCGCATGCATCCATGGAAAAGTCGCGCGCTTTCGTTCTGTCCACTTAAGTTAAGCCGTGTTAAACGTTTCTGTTTTTATTGTGTGCTCACATGGTTGCAGTGATATTGCATCTAGTCGTTGACCACTTATGAAGACAGGCCTTATGAGGGGCATTCGTGGGAATTATACCCGGGGAACATTCAAATCGCTTTTTCGTTATTTTAAGTTCTAAAAATGTAAGCCACTTGTCACATGTAAGAGGCCAAATACAGAGGCTTTTTGCGAAAGAAAAGAAGACGACGACGGCGAAAAGGCTTACGTAGACAAACGAAGGATTAAGAAAACGAAGAAGTAGTCGGTGACATGGCAAGCGCTGATTGGTGAACAGAAGATGATGAAGACGATGATAAGGCTGACGTGTATCAACGCGGAGGTTATAGTCGGTGACATGGCAAGCGCTGATTGGTGAACAGAAGACGATGAAGACGACGATAAGGCTGACGTGTATTAACGCGGAGGTTATAAAAAGGCGCGATATGGAGAGGCAAGAGGGGGGAAGCTAGAGAAGCGGAGGCTCCGGGAGGTGAGGGACGCCTTGGCTGGGAGTGAGCAACGCCGGCTGCTGTACCGGTGTCCTCATGTTCTACGGGCACTGCACCGTAGACTCCCTGCTGTTCTCGAACCAGTTCCGGTGATTGAGCGACTACTCAGCTACCTGCTACGTCCAGGGTGCACCTCCAAAGCTTGTACCACCGTCCACCCAGGAGGTTCACCTCAACGCCGCTACGAACGCTAACGTTGCTTCAGCCCACGCTTCAATGGGAGGTCGTCCGTTGCGGCCAACAAGACCAGCTAATTGCAAGCCGAACGCCACCTCGACGCCGTAGCCATTGCCTGGACCCACGGAATGCGTAGCCCGGTTCGAACTGTAAGCTCGAAAATGAAACGCTCTCTCAAAGTGTGAAGCATCGCGTCTATCATTAGTCTTTGTAGGTTGTTAGCTTTTTGTTAATTTTGTTTGCGTGTTAGCGTCTGTGTGTGTGTGTGTGTGTTAAATGTGTGTCCGTGTGGGTACGGCTGGCCTGTACAGTATTTCCCGCTCAATTTAATCCAAACGCCAGACTATTTAATCTTAGCGCCGTAGAATTTAATCTAGGCGCCGCAGAAAATAATCAAGCGCCAGAACATTTAATCCCGCCGCCACTGATTTTAATCTGGTCGCAGTCCACCAGTTCCTGAAAGCCACCACCAATAAATGTTTTTTTTTCAACCCTATAATCATGGGTATCAAATGATCGCGCTTTCTGAGCGTAATAAGATGAATATTGTTGAAAAGCAATTTTGGTGAGTCATGGGACATGTAACATGACTTGGTGTGACATGCGCAATAATGCGCCAGTTTTTCAACTCAATCATCACGGCTGTCAAATGAAAGGGCTTTTTGAGCTTAATAAGGCGAATATTGCGGTAAAAAGATTTTGCTCAGTCACGTGGCAGTGTAACAATATTTCTTTTGAAATGCGCGATAATCTGCTTTTTTTTTTCAACCCTATAATCATGGGTCCGAAACAATCGGGTTTTCTGAGCGTAATAAGTTTAATACTGTAGTAAGGCGATTTTGGTGAGTCATGTGGCAGTGTAACATGATTTGGTGTGACATGCGCGATAATGAGCCACTTTTTCGACCATATCATCACGGATGTCAAATGAAAGGCCTTTTTGAGCTTAATAAGGCGAATATTACAGTAAAATGATTTTGCTGAGTCACGTGGCAGTGCAACATGCTTTCTGTTGACATGCGCGATGATTTGCTTTTTCATCAACCCTATAATCATGGGTCCGAAATAATCGGGCTTTCTGAGTGTAATAAGTCGAATACTGTAGTAAAGCGATTTTGGTGAGTCATGTGGCAGTGTAACATGACTTGGTGTGACATGCGCAATAATGCGCCAATTTTTCAACCCTCTCGTCACGGGTGTCAAATAAAAGGGCTGTTTAAGCTTAATAAGGCGAATATCACAGTAAAATAATTTTGCTTAGTCACGTGACAGTCTAACAATATTTCTTTTGACATGCGCAATAATCTGCTTTTTTTTTCAACCCTATAATCATGGGTATCAAATGATTCGCCTTCCTGAGCGTAATAAGACGAATACTAGGAAGTTTTAGAATAGGGGAACCCAAGGATTGGGGCCCCCAAGAAGATAGCGTGCCGCGGCGCAACGTTCGAGCCGACCGGCGAGTTTTAGAATAGGGTTATAGTGCGTTTTCCCGATGCAGCGGAGCGGAGCTTGCGTTTGTCGATTGCAGCGGCCAGACGGTAAACCGTGAAAAGCATGTAAATATATAAAAGCCAATAACGCTATTTTATTAAACAGAAACTGCTGTCATTGTACAAAGCTATCTTAAAAATACCAGTTATATAAACTCTTTTCTTCAGACAAGACGAAATCGGCCAATCTTAACCAATCCAGGCTGAGCAGGGAAATCTCATTTGAACCTTCCGCGCTTTCCGACGCCTGGTCCCCATGACAACCAAACGAGGCGAACTTGCCTCGTTTGGTTGTCATGCTGAGTCACATCACAGTGTAACATGATTTCTCTTGACATGCGCGATTACTTTTTTGTCAACCCTATAATCCTGGGTATCAAATTATTCGACTTCCTGAGCGTAATAAGATGAATATTGTTGTAAAGCGTGTTTGGGGAGTAACGTGACGGTATAACATGACTTCTCTTGATATGCGCGATAATTGGCTTTTTCATCAACACTATAATCATGGGAATCAAATTATCGGGCTTTCTGAGCGTAATAAGATGAATATTGTTGTAAAGCGATTTTGGCGAGTCATTAGACAGTGTTACGTGACTTGGCGTGACATGAGCGATAATGTGCCACTTTTTTAACCTATCATCACGGGTGTCAAATGAAAGGTCCTTTTGAGCTTAATAAGACGATTATTGCAGTAAAACGATTATGCTGAGTCACATGACAGTGTAACATGATTTCTTTTGACATGCGCGATAATTCGCTTTTTCATCAACACTATATTCATGGGTATCAAAAGATCGGGCTTTCTGAGTATAATAAGATGAATATTGTGGTAAAGCGTTTTTGATGAGTCATGGGACAGTGTTACGTGACTTGGTGTGACATGCGCGATAAGCGCAACTAACCGTATCATCACGGGGGCCAAATGAAAGGGCTTATTGAGCTTAATAAGGTGAATATTGCAGTAAAACGAGATTGCTTAGTCACATGACAGTGTAATATGATTTCTCTTGACATGCACGATAATTTGCTTTTTCTTCAACCCTATAATCATGGGTATCAAATTATTGGGCTTTCTGAGTGTAATAAGATGAATACTGTAATAAAGCAATTTTGGCGAGTCACGTGACAGTGTAACGTGATTTGGTGTGACATGCGCGATAATGCGCCACCTATTCAACCATCATTTTGACGTCATCATATAATGTTTATGCATGACGTATTTTCCATCACACAACATCAGGCAATCAGATTTCAAGAGGCGCCTCTTGACAGTGGGCATTTCATTTCACCTCATTCGTAATACGAGCATAAGTGCTTTCCTGTCTATCATCTATATCTCCGTTTCTCCTCCGCAATTATTTATAAATACCATCCAGGCATCATTATTAGCGCTGATAACAATTCATTTTCATGCTCACGTCATTTTCACGTCACCGCAAAAAAGCCATTTCGACAGACCGCAATTTCGAGCCACAAATTTGAAACATATGTGACTTTTTTGATAACTAATCAGAGAAACATGGCGTGAACGGCGGCCATGTGTGTCGGAATTAGGGCCCCTGCACTCAGACTATTAATGCTGAATTCGGTCAGGAAATGCGATAACATCGGCTTTCAAAACGTCACTGCAGCCACGAAATGCCCCCCGAAAGAGGAATTTTGTTCGCAATTCCCGCGCGCGCCGCGGTAGTTGCACCTGGCCGATCGCCGCCATCGTGGGCTTGGTTTAATGCTATTGTTGTTGTGCGCTATTTCCGCTATCTCAAACTGGCTTCGCTCAAGCGGACAGGCTGCGCGCGCCGGTTTTCCGAAGGCCGTTTATTATCCCTTATTAGCTCTGACGTGGCGCGCTGATCTGTGCGTCCTTTTTTTTTTTCTTGCTGTTTGGCGTTTGTTGCCGTTGTCGCCGCTTCATGCACGTCTCCGTTCGCGCTTGCTTCTCGATGCACCTCTTTGTGCAGAGTTTTTCCTTGCGATCGAGATGCCGAAAATCAGTAGATTGTAACCGTGCACGCAACGAGCCTTTGGAAGCTGTAAGAAACCGGCGTGGAACAAAAACTAGAAGACGCAGGCCACAAGCGTGCCCGTCGGGACCTGAGTACAGCCGGGGCCAGACTTGTTAGATGTGCAGGGAACAGCAACCACGCTGCCCCACGACGACACCGTGGGTTCCAATTACAGCGCGAATGGCATCTCGGATTACGGTATACACTTTGAGTTGACGCCGCCGCTGCTTATACTACTATGGAGAAGCCGGCGCATTGCCGTTCTGTCTGGAAAGTCCACGACCCAACGCGAATTTCACCTCAGTTTTAGCGCGGAATGCGATGCCGGCACCAAGTTCGTGATTGTGGTCATATCGCGCACACGAAACGCGGAACCTGCGGCGAGATCACGAAGACGGGAGCGGTCAACCGCTGGAGTGTCACAACGGACCAGGCTGTAGCTCAGCTCTCTGATCGCTTTCGCGCTGGCCGCTGCCGGCACGATTATTCCTGCTTTTTGTCGCGTACGTACTATTCTCACGCAGCTCTTCGGCATATTTATTGAGTACCCAACTCACGTGTGTTTTGGTTGTTCTATTGTGGCAGCTCAGCCATGTGCTGGCGTCAAAGTAATATATCGCACCTCGCCTAGCGGCTCGTTCGCGGTGGAGGCCACCCGCAGACCACACACAAAAACAATTGCATAAATGACATGCTTGCGGTGCGCCCGCTTAAAACGAAAATGCACCGCAGAAGATATTGTTCCATACTCTCTGACTTTGAGAAATGTTTGATGGTTTCCCTGACATTTTCCTATTTTTCCCGGTGCATGAAATTTCGCTGACATTTCCTGGTTGCTAGACACCCTGAACACAGAGAGATAAGTCGCAAATGCAAACCTAAATACAACACAGAAAAACACACAAAAGGAAAATCGAAAACGGCGAAAAAGGTAAAGCCAACATTGAGGAGGGTCACAGCGAGAGAACAACACGCATACAAACAGTTGTGCATGTCTTCTTGTGGTCGTATTGTTTTCGTGGTGTAACCCACTTCAGTGTGTTTAAACTTACTCGCTCGGACGGAAAGTGTTATTAGGGGCCACGATTTGCAGCCTAATTGCTGGTGTCCCAGCTGATGACTATGTGCTTTCCATGACCGATGCAGATCTTCTAGCGAGAGTGAGCGACTGGCAACAGTTAATTACACTCTTCAACGAACTCAATACCGCAAATAGTACGCACTTATTAAGATACAACGTCTATGCCTCGGTGGGTTGTCGTTGAGGATTCTGGCGCATATCAGCGTAAATTTTACTTAGAGAGCGTAACAAAAACCTGACGTTGTAACAAATAATTTCATCAATTTAATTTAGCGACATGCAGAGACCAGGCGGTGACGCTCAGAAATGAAAGTGCAGGGTAGGAGGAAGTACCGCTGTAGCATTAATGGCATGTAAATGCACAATGCCTTTCTAGATTGCTTCAACCTGCTAAGCTCACATTGGTTATCATCAGCATCTCCCTACTCCCAATGCTGGACAAACGGCTCGCCCACAGTACTGTTATAACATTTGTGCGGTGTATGTTGGGTCATCATTATTCCTGCGAATTTCCTAATATCAATCAACTGCCTGAATATTGCTGGTCATCTACTAGACTTACGCTTTCTAAGAGTCCACTTAGTTCCCCCTACTTCTATGGATTATCTTGAATTCGCATAGCAGTCCAGCTTGTGCGCACTTTTCCTTCTATTTGAGCATGATATAATCAAATTTTTTCTCCCTATTCTGCTCGCTTCCCGTTCCTTCTTTCCTGTCTCTTTTTATAGCTTTCTGAGTTAAATGAACGCAGTTTAAACTGAATTTTTAAAACTACCTTTCCTGTCCCACAAATGAGTACCAACCACGTATATCAGTGAATAAGCATTGAGGACACTAAGCGCTGCAGATGTGCACTTTTACCTTGAAGGTGACTGGTAGCCGAAAATCATCACATCATAGTATTGGAATATTGGGGCCAGATCCCGCGACGGTTCCGTTCAGGAACTGGTTCCTTTCGCCGCTCCTAATTGGTTGCTGCGTCACGTCACCCCCAAAACTTCCGGAGGCGGCTCCGCGTTTTTCGCCTACGTCACGGGGCGGGGCCACCGCTCCGAAAGGAACCTTTTTGCCGGCCGGCGCAGGAACCGCGACGAGTTGGTCTGCTTCGAGATGGAACCGCTCTGCGCTCGCTGTGGCGCCTCATGGCCGTAGTCGAGCGACGGCGCGCGCCGCGCAGCTGCTTGAGTACGGCCGTGGTATCCTTTTTTTTATGCGAAGCATATTAACGTAGATTTCGGGCCTTCGCGCGACGCCCGGCGGTGACCACCATTGACCCTGAAGTGGGGTCACGTGACATGACGTCACGTGATGACGTCACACCGGCTGCAGATGGGGCCTCATATCGCGCCGTCGGTCGCCTCCCGGCGGTGGCCACCATTGACCTTGAAGTGAGATCACATGATGTGACGTTACGTGATGACGTCACACCGGCTGCAGATGGGGCCTCATATCGCGCCGCCGGACGTCGCCCGGCGGAGGCCTCCACGCTTCGGTTCGCGCCGTCGTCCGCGACGCGGCGGCGGCGTCACCATCGCTGCATCACGTGATATGTGACGTCACGCCAGGGATGAAGCGGCGCGCGCCCGCCGTCGCGTCAGTCTCTGTGCCCGCAACCGCGCCAGCGTCTTTGCGCAGGGCGTGTATGCGGTCAAGATGCCTACGACGATTAACCTAAAACCACGTCTCCGTTATTTAGCCCCATCCACACTGAGGCAGCTGCTTAACATGCTTCGCATCCACTGGGCTTAACCTTAATAAGCCTCCAATTTTTGTTGTGTGTGTTTTTGGGCAGCGCTTTGCGGGTTTAGTAAACTGACGCAGTAAAAAAAAAAAAAGAAAAACGAGACAACGCCTTCTACATGTCTCAGGAGGTTTTGCGGCAACACTGGCTAAGGCTGCGTGCCGATCGCGAAGCGAAGTGGGGACGAAGGGGTATGCCGGGCTGCCGTCAGAAGCAAAGGTGCTCTACGCGCTTCGATCGCTACTTTGCGATCGGGAGCTCTCAGTCAACAGCAGTGCGACCATTTGAATCCGGCAGTCATAGAGACAAATAATTCGCGTCCGTAAGTGTGGGCTGAGTTTTCCCTCCTTCTACATCAGCGGAAGGGGAGCAGACGGTGGCTGACTGGGTCGAGTGCGGTCGGATTCCATGTGTCATCGGCTGCGTCCTACATTGACAGCTATTCACGGAAAGGTCGCGCATACTCACGACGCTTGAGCGGCCGATAAGGCTACGGACGCTGCCCCGCTACATAGGTAGGCGCGGTGCCGGTATCAAGCAGCTCGTTCGTACTCGCAACGGCGGCGGCAACTCCTCCGTCAAAGAGCTAGCGTGATTCGGACTGCATACTACGGGCGTTGTAGACATCGTTCTTAGGATATTTGCCCATCTGTGCGAAAGGCAGACCTTACAAAAACTTCACAGCGAGCGAGGAAGCAGACGACGCCACCGCGCGCGCGACACCATCTAGCGGCGAAGAAAGGTACTCATGAGCCAAGACAATTGCTTGGCAGTTGTTAACAGGATGCTTCTAAGAATATTTCAGTGTATTATTCACTAGTTTGCATTACTGTGTAATTATTAGATTTATTTCGTGCTTAACACCACTTTGGTACAAGTATTTGGTACCAGAAAAAGCCACATGCTCGTGGTGGACACGCCTACGATCTGGGGCCATCGCTGATTGGCCGCTGTCTTTCCCGTCTTCGCCGTGAGGTGGCGCCCGCTGCCTTGCTGACGTCAAATTGACGTCATCTTGAAAGAGAACGGTTCCCGAAAGGAATCTCCGCTGGATACGGCCCTTGAATTCGTCCTCATTCTCATTATCTTCGTGCAATATTTCATTCACAATCTCTCAATCTGCAGTCACTATCTGCCCGAAACAAATATTTGTCCTTCCCAATTCCAATGCATGGTGGCCTGTTGTAATGTTTTGTCTCGTTCCAAAAATGTTGAACAATAATTTCGTTTTTCTCGTATATTAGCTTTCAAACCAGCTATTCAACTTAACTTGGTTAGTCTCATAGAGCTTTTCAAGTTGTCTTCTTGCCTCCGTAGCAGCGCGATAGGAGGACGTTATAAGGTTGGAAAAGCGACTGATCATGTTGCAAGCGGATAAGGAACGTGTTATAATGGCTGAAAGATCATTGACTTCATTTATAAAAACAAAAACCAATTAATTTGGCAACATCATCAAAATCCTGAAAACGACGTGTTAAGATGCATTCGCTATAAGCCACGTGTTGGCGTAGCGAAAACTTTCCTTCCATTGGTAGCATTCTTACGCAGATAAAGTCGATCTACTCTAGCCAACACGACTCGGCAACAAAAGAGGCATTTATCGCATGTCAAGCAACATTAGGTATAATGAGAAGAATAAGAAAATTCGTTCGCTGCATTGCGCTGTACGCTCAAAAAGCCGAGTAAACTTATGTCCCTAACAATAGGCTGCAAAAGTAACAAAATTTAGGGCATGTCCAAGCGAATCACGTAGTTTTGTAAATGTTTCAGCGAAATTATTTTGCTGCAGTGATAGCCTTTTACGCAAGCAATACTAATTTACTTGACACCAAGCGAAATAGTGATGCAAAAAACATATTATCGTACATGTCACACCAAATTACCCAACATTGTCACATGAATCAGCAAAATAGCTTTGCTGCAACGGTAACTTTGCTGCACATAGGGAAACATCATGATAACATTGAAAATGTGGCGTATTACCACGCAGCTAAAAACAAACCATGTAACTCTGCCACATGACACAGAAAAAGAGCTTTTTTACAATTTTTGTCTTGGCGTGCTATAAAAGACTATTCATTTGACACCCGTGATGATAAGGTTGAAAAAGGGGCGCGTTATTGCGCATGTCACACCAAATCACGTTACACTGTCATATGACTCACCAAAATCGCTTTACAACATTATTCATCTTATTACGCTCGGAAAGCCCAATCATTTGATACCCATTATTATAGTGTTGAAGAAAAAGTAACTTATCACGCATGTCAAGAGAAATCATGTTACACTGTCATGTGACTCAGCAATCTCGTTTTACTGCAATATTCGCCTTATTAAGCCCAAAAAGCCCTTTCATTTGACAGCCGTGATGATTGGGTTGAAAAATTGGCGCATTATTGCGCATGTCACACAGTCATGTTGAACTGTCCCATGACTCACGAAAATCGTTTTACAACAATATTCATCTTATTACTCTCAGAAAGGCGAATCATTGATACCTATGATTATAGGGTTGACAAAAAAGAAAATTATCGCGCATCTCAAGTGAAATCATTTTAGACTCTGATGTGACTCAGCAAAATCATTGTACTGTAATATTCGCCTTATTAAGCTCAAAAAGGCCTTTCATTTGACACCCGTGATGATACGGTTGAAAAAGTGGCAGCATTATTGCGCATGTCACACCAAGTCACGTTACATGTCCCATGACTCACCAAAATCGTTTTACAAGAATATTTACCTTATTATGCTCAGAAAGCACAATAATTTGGTACCCATGATTATAGGGTTAAAAAAAAGATTTAATGGTCTTGGCTGTCCAGGAACTGGTGGACTGCGACCAGATTAAAATCAGTGGCGGCGAGATTAAATGTTTTAGCGTTTCGATTGTTTTCTATGGCACCTAGATTAAATTCTATGGTGCTAAGAGTAAATATTCTGGCGTTTGGATTAAATTGAGCAGGAAATACTCTTCATGCTTTCGGCCTGAGCGTTCTCAGGAGACCCGTGATACCACCAAAAACATGAACACATATTGAATGTACACAAGATGTTTTTGAGGAGACTATTAGTTCGACGAGGATACTATCAATGCCTGCCTCCATGGCTGACCGAAAAACTCTCACACGCTTTATAATCATCAGCACCTGTTTCCTCGCGCCCCAATTTTTCATCAGTGGCGGCCGTGGCGAATGGGAGCGTGGGACGCCTCATATAAATTCTTTGCATTCCTCAACATAGTTGCGCACCTTCTGACAGTCGCATATGACGGCACCTTAAGCTCCCTAAAGCTTTTCGCCTTTGCCTCCTTTTTTCTAGAAAACATCAGATCACAATATAATGCTTGCTGAGGTACTGTGCTTCGCTTCTACTGCTATCTCCTAAAGCCATTCATACTTATGAGTCTAGATCTAAGCCAAAAATATTAGACCTGTAGCTATTGTCTGAAGGATATAGTGACAGACATGGAAAAAGGTTTGGAACGCCTGTTAATTAGACCACATGCTCATCAAATGTGCAGAATAAATGGATGTGACAAATGAGAAGTACCATCACTCTTAGAAAAAAGGTAGTAGAAAGGTAGTAACGGCTATCGTTACTATCTTTCTTTAATCGTTATTATTCTAGCGCGATTTGAAGGCTACGGCGCGTGCGTCGACCAGCCTAGTGTTCCAAGGAAAATCATGATTTCTCATTCTTCTCTCCCTCGTTCGCTGCTTCATGATAAAACCATTACCCCCATGACCAATTCATGATCTTTTATTTCTATTCTAAGCTTTCTATTCCTTGCGATAAATTGCTGACTTTGTCACCTCTTAATTTCTTACACCCTTTTTTACCTAAAGGGTGCAACCAATAGGGTGCAAAGAATAGGGTGCAGATACCGTACCCTTAAAATAGAGTGCCCAGTTCAAAATTTTAGAGGGTGCGATGGTTGCACCCTTGTCTAAGGGTGCAAATTTTTCTTTGCACCCTTACGAAATAGGTGGCGGAGGGTACTCCACATAGAGTCGCCCTGAAGCAAAAGCCTTGGATTGATGTGTGGCAGGAAATGCATGCACAAATATAGAATTCTGTGGGTCCATATTCTTAGTTTGCATGTTTTTGCTGTCAACTGTTTGGTACAAACACTGGAACTCCTTGTCAATGCTGACTGGTACCCGAACAGACATCTCTGCAATGCTTTACCCAGTGCAGGAGAAAGTGAAAATGACACTTTGGAAATGTGAGTGATGCATGAAAATTGATATTCAGTTTTTGTGCATCCCTGACCTGTCCGAAGTCATTTTCACTTTACCCTGCACTGGTTAAGACATTGCAGTTATGTCTGTTCAGTTGCCAGTAAGCATTGAGGAGGAGTTCCTGTGTTTGTACCAATAATTGAGGGCAAAAACAATGCAAACCAAAAATATTGGTCTACAGAAATTTTTATTTCTGCACGCATTTCCTGCCACACATCCATCCCAGGCTTCTGCTTCAGGCCAAATCTATGTGGAGCACCCTATAAGCATCTAACAAAAAATACTTTCTATAGATATATTGTTCAAGGCATATGTAATTTTGTGGAGGCAGAATTAGACATGAATACTGCTCTAATTGAAGGCCTATCTGTGCATGTCATGGAGATGCTTGGCAACTGTTCCAATACGTGTGCCGGGCAAGAACATGTCAATAGGGCAAGGCAATTCCTAAAACACAAAAGTAAAAAATTGTGTGCAGCAAAAGCAAATATACACCTGGCAACATTTTACCCAAAGGCAGTTCTACAATCATATAAGAAGTGACACCACCAGTAGTGGTAGCAGTGTTTATTTGCACTATCAGCAAACTATTTGGTTGGTTTATAGGGGTGGAAATTTCAAAATTACTTAGGCTGGAGGGATGTCTACAATTTATCACAGCATATATCATAAAATAGACATATCAGAGCAAACTATTGTATAAATTATTTCGTGAACTGTACTCTCTCCTACAGGAATGTCTAAGAAATGGGTAGACATATAAAAAAACAAGCACATTCATGAGAAAGCAGCACAACATAAAACTCCTAGAACATAAAAAATTGACATACTTTAGGTGACTGTTCAAGAAATTTGTAGCTACCACTCTAGGTACACTAAATGCATAATTAAACAAGAGGCACTCTAGAACAAGCGTTGAATAGCTTGCAGTTGTACGGGATATTGAAGACCATGTTCGAGAGCATCATGTTAGAGAGTGGTAGAGCATCCGCCTCGCATTCGGGAGGTACCGGGTTCGACCCCTGGTGCCGCCGGTTACCCACCGGTTTTTCAATGAGTACAAGCTTTCCTGCGGCCTGGTGCTCGGCTCTTCTGGGGTGAAATGCTTGGGAAAAAGGGCCACATAATGGGCTTTCGCCGCGCGAGGCGGACTTATTGTTGTCCGATGGCGGAACGGGTCACTGCCACATCGGCGCAGCTGCTGTCAGTCCCTCCTCTTCACTTGTCACAGAGAACATCTTTTCACAGTTCACCTGGATGTGCGGCAGGTCGACATCTTCAATGCTTTCCCCACAGTATATGGCGACAGTAGCTGGAATATGAGTCCTGCAGTGGCAATTAAATATTGCATTGGTACTGATTGCTGAAGAGGTATTACTTCAAATCCACTCTTTTTAATGCTACTGAAATGCTATAAATTATTTCACTGTAATACAAAGGATCTTAACATTACAAATGGCTCGTTTGATATTTATGCATGCAATAGTTGTTTAAGCCAAATGTAAATTTTTGGCAAAGGCCAGCATAACTACAATTTTTCAGTTGGCAGTTTTCATTTTTTTCTAATTATTTCAAATTTGCTCAGGTCAATATGTTTGTAATTTAAATTAAACATTGACAAGAACAAACATGACCCAATTGCTTTGCCATCAGTAATCTGCAAGCCATTTAGAGATGCCACTAAATATTTGTTCTTGGGCAGAAAACAGGTTGCATGACTGCAGGTGGAATGCTGACAAATAGATATGTGGGTAAATACCGCATGTTTCAAAAATTGATCGTTACCTGAAAGCAGCATTTCAGTTTTTTCATGTATGATTGGGAAACTACTTGACCTGCAGATACAGTGCGCAACCCGCTCTTGCTCACAGTTCTTAGGCTCTTTGATGTTTCTATTGCGCTTACCTTTATCAAATCTAAAGAAATTATGGTCTTCTGCACAACACAATTTGAAATACCGATGATGATTAAGCTTATAACAAACCCTGAGACAGTATGCCAAGTAACCAAAATGACGTTCAGTAGCTCTCCATGGAATGTAAAAACATTCCAGGGATCATTTAGATTAGATTTAACAATCCTTTCGATCAGTTTTTATTTATGGCTTTACTTTACATGTAGATTACTATGACTACTGTTAGTCTTTACGATTACAGACTCCCTTTTGGGCGGTAGTGGCCCATACAGTGTGGCCATTACCTGCACATATACATACTGCTTATATGTTGGAAGATAATCCAGGGTAGAAAAAGAGCAAGGTGGCTACATATTATGAAAGAGCATTGAAAAAGGGTAGCAAAAAAGCCTCAGTTTGCAAGCCAAGCCAAAGGTTTGACATGACGCTTGTCTTCATCTGGACAGCATAAGCATCACTGGCAGAGAAGAAAGAACCCTTTGCTTCCCAATAAGAAAATTGAGGAAGGTAGGGTAGAGAAAGTGTGACACAACTACAAACAAAATTATGTTTGCTTTGGTATTATTTTACTTTGACCTGGGTAGTCCCATTAGCCGAAAAACAAAATAAAAATATGGCCGCAGCAGAGAAACTACAGTATGGGGTAGATAACTCAGCATCTAAAGCAGGTTCAATGTTGGCACATTTCTTGAAAGGAACAGGCAATACAGCTGCAGGTAAATCGTTGTAAAGAGCCCTCTGGAAATTGTTTAATACTAGCATAAACCAAGAATGTTATGCAAAATATAAATGAAATACTGAGGAGAGAAGACAACTGAAAAAAAAAAAAATAGAATAGTAAATTTGAGTAAGCCACATCTGCCAAAGAGGGCATTATCAGACGAAAAGGATTCAAGGGGGAACCAAAAACCAAAGTAAGCAGTGATAAGGAGATATTTAGAAAAAACGTGGAGCATTGCTAGTGGAGTACACTTGCTATGAATAAATTGCATAGTCCATGGTGCATGTGATTGCCTTGTCAACTACTCATGGTGCCGAGGGGTTATATTTGAGGGATTCAAATGTTCCTTTAGAGATATTTATTCTTTTTGGTTCCTCTGCTCTAAATTCATGGATTAGAAATGCACCTTATATTTTGTTTTTGGAGTTAAAGTCTGACTCGAGAATAAGTATCCTAATTTCATCAAAATTATGGTTATTCTCATTGAAAGGCTGTAAATTGCATTCAGGACGCGTTTGCTTGTGCCTGCCCGATGACTACTTAAAGTTATGCTCATTGATTGCCGTTTCTGCAATGTATTGTTTATAGCGGTGGGAGCATTCTAGACAGTAGGTGATGAATACATTTTTCAATGCATGACTCCACGTGTTTATCCAACGTTTTGTCTTTTTATATTTTTGCTTCTCAACAATGTTTTATAATTTTCCACAAGGCACGCACGACATATAGTTCTTGTTTTATTGCCCACACCTAACACTGGTATATAATTTGCCACCTCCGGAATGCTTTCTAAATGTATTCTGCTGCTGCTATAGCCCTTATCACATTCCTTTTGGAATAACTATCACCTTCCCAGAAACAGGTGTCAACATAAAGTTCATTTCCTGTGCTGATTCAACCCATATCTCACCTAGTATTTTTTTTCTGTTGTCACTGCCTTTTTTTTTTAGGTTGTAGAATCATGGGTTCAGAATCCAGTGAAAGGAACTTAGAAGATAACATTCTTTTGACCCTTAGCCCTATTTGCCTTCCTTCCTCTGCTTTCTTTTTGTGAAGTAAACGCATATGAAAGCCCCACCACTGATGACGGCACAGCCAAGATGAGAACAAGTCCTTATATCAAAACGTTGGCTTTTGAACTGAGGATTAACCTCAACCATTGCTCAGTATTCTTGAAAACACTGTGTATAGATACAGCAAAATACAAAGAATCATTATTTTATAATCTCTTAAGGACTTCTAGTTGTGTAATAATAAAAATAATAAAAAAGAGGTAACTCTGAAGAGTGGTAGTATTTCTTGCAGTTTAGATATTGTAGGAACTAAGAAAAGAGCCATATACACACTTGATACACGAAAATATATAAATAAAAGGAAATCAAAGGCAAAATTAACACATTCTAAAGCTCCAAGTAAAATATGAGCTCCTGACTGAACGTAGAAGGGCCACATTTATTGACAGTCTGGTCTAATATAATGAATTCTTGCCTTCAGTGATAACAGGAAAACTTAATCGTGAGAGCTGACATGATACCCATAAGTAGGGATCTTTGAGAGATTTCTATTCTATGTACTGTTGTAAGTAGGAAAATTAAGATGACAGTGATCTTATTTCTGCACTATTTGCCATGCATGAGTAAAAAAGTGCTGGCAGTAACTTTCCGAACAGCGGCAAAGGTAACCTTATAAAGTGAAATAAATGTTGTGGTTTCAGTTCTAGAAATAAGCCTGGTGGCCTTAGCAGCCTATGTGCCATGAAGTTCAATAGAACAAAAGACTGAAGCCAGTTAAGCGGCTTTATGATTTACAAATATTTCAAGTGGCTGTCACAAAAAAAAAAAAAAGCATCTATAAAATCCTATGGCCGTCTTCACATAAGAATGGTAATCGAGGTGCCCTACCAGTTTTTGTTTTCAATTAAATTTTTTTATGTGGTGGGCAAACATCTCGACACAAAGAAATGGGCTTTAGTTTTTGCAAGGTGCAATGTACTTTCCTCGGAAAAAACATCGTATATCAATGCAGGAGAAAAATGCCGGTTTTGCCATTTCAAAAAAGTTGAAAGTTTGTATACCTTATGCTAGTTTAAAATTTTGTCATTTATTCTTTTTTACCCGCTAAACCTGTGCAACTTTTACTTTTATGGGAATTATTAAAAACATTTTTAGTTGTAGCAGTTGATGTGGCAAAAAGCCGCAAGCTTTGCTCCAGAAGCAACGCACTTCAAAAAAGTCCATTTTCAACCTAAAATACGGGCATGATGCGCCATGGTTTTAGTATTCAGCCTTTTTCCATTTCTTATTCAGATAGTTTTCTTAATTTCAGGCAAAATTAGGAGCCCTGGACTGCTAGGTGTGTTCTCCACAATGCATCAAATTCTCTCAAGATTCGAAAACAGCAGAAACGCACTAATTTGATTTCAATTTAGAAAAAAAAAAATAGATTTTTATGAGTCCCTCTAAAGAATCCTCAGTACCTGAGAAATACTACGGCTTGAAAAAGTGTTGCATTATACTGTTTAAATTTATAAAGCCAAGTGCAAAACCGAGCACTAGTTTTGAAAATTGTCAATATTCATCCCTACATTCTGGCACGACTTAATAAAGTGTTGCCGCTGACTTTTTCTTTGTATTATTAAGACAAGTTCTCTATTCCTAAAATGAATTAGAAGCTCTAGACTCCTTCGTTCTTCCTCCATATTATATTAAAGCCGGGCAAAATTCAAAACTATGAAAAAAATTGACTCCAAGTTAAATAACTACAGCATCTGCCTTCTTATCGAAGTCACGTAAAAACATTCGAAAGTGCTTTATAAACATCAGGTTCTAAAGTATTTGGAATATTTAAACTAACAATATAGAAATAAATCTGAAATTGAACACATGTTGTGTCTGCAGAAGTGCTTATGGCTTCTACGTAAGTAGGCCTCAAAAGTTCGATTTATTATTTGCTGAATTTAGTTACATTTTAGCATATGTAATATCCAAAGCCTTCTCAATGCTTATAAAGTTGTTTTCTGCTTGTTGGCAGTGTTGATGATTGCTTAGAGTAGAATAAATTCGCCACTCCTGGCAATTTCATGGGAGAATGCAAGTGGCTGTTAAACTTTTTCTCTATCCTGCACTTTGTTTTGTTGCGAGGAGCTGTGCTATTCAATCCAGTTCTTAACTGTATTATTTCATTTCTCCTTTATGACAAAAGTTGATAATACTCTATTTTTGAAAACCATTTTTCTAATGTGCACACAATTTAAATCATAACAAAGTGCTTTGCAGCATGATAGTATAGGTAGAATTTTATATTTCTTTATAGCAGCAGCACGAATGAACCGAGATGACAAGCATTCTTGTCGACAGAGCCTAGTCCAGAAAGAAAAGGCCAGACAACACGGAGCTAACCCGCCAGCCATCCACCTAACTTGCAAAGTGTACATAACCTGCAGTTTAAGTGGACGACGGGTTCGCTCCGTGCTGGCTCGTTTTTTTCTGGGCTAGATGGCTCTGTCAACAAGAATTCTCATCACCTCGTGTCATTCGTGCTGTTGCTATAAAGAAATGTAGCTAGATGGCTCTGTCAACACGAATTCTCATCACCTTGTGTCATTTGTGCTGTTGCTATAAAGAAATGTAAAATTCCACCTAAACTGCCATGCTGCAAAGTGTTTTGCTTATGATTGTAATTATGTGCCCATTAGAAAAATGGTCTTCAAGAAGAGTATTGTCAATTTTTGTCATAAAGCAGAAATGAAATAATATAATCAACAAGTGGATTGAACAGTACAGCTCCGTGCAACAAAAGAAAAGCAAGATAGAGAAAGAGTTCAACAGTCACTTGTGTTCTCCAATGAAATTGCCAGAATTTATTCTATTTTAAGCAATCATTAACACTACCAACAAGCAGAAAACGACTTTATGAGCATTGAGAAGGCTATAGAGATTGCATGAGGTAAAATGTAACTAAATTCAGCAAATACTAAATCGGACCTTTGATGCCTACTTCTTAAAGGAAAGCTATAAGTACTTCCATAGAATAATATTCGTTCAGGTATATATTTTTTATATCTGAAGTTTACACAGGAGAATACATTTTAGTACCTGATGTTTGATGTTTATAAAGTACCCAGAATTGTTTTTAGGAGAATTCGATAAATATCCAAGATGCAGTAGTTTTAAATTCTAGTAAAAGTTTTTCATTTTTGATAATTTTGGATTTTTGCCTATTTAAATATAATATAGAGAAAGAACCAACAAGAGCTCCTAATTTCGACATAAATACAGAGCTAGTCCTGGATAATAAAGAGAAAAAGCTTCAGCTGCAACACTTTATTAATAAAGTCGTGCCAGAAGTAGGATTCAAAATTGACAATTCTGAAAACCAGCGCTCAGTTTACATTTATTTTTGTTTCTTAAACAAAATGATGGAAGACTTTTTTGGGTCCCAACATTTCTGAGGTAGTGAGAAATTTTGCAAGAGATGTTCATAAAAATCAATTATGGTGTTTGTTAAACTGGAATCAGATTTGTGTGGCTTTACTCTCTTCGAATTTTGAGCGAATTTGATACGTTCTGGAGGACACACTTAGGGCTACGGCAATATTTGCGATATTTTACTAATTCAAGTGCAACACAAAAACAGGTCTTCAATCATTCCGCTACAGGTAATGGTTGCATAGATTCAGTGGGTAAAAAGGAATGGATGACAAAATTTCTTTACGCTAGCAGCCGGTCTCCAGTTGCAATTTTCTGAAAGGGCCAGAATGGCGTTTTCCTCCTGTAGTGATATACGATTTCTTTCCCGAGAAAGCTACGCTGCATCTAGCAAAAATAAAGCTCATTTCTTTGCGTCGAGAGATCTGCCCACCATATAAAGAAATTTCATTGAGAACAAAAAATTGTCATGGGACCTTGATTACCATTTTGTCTGAACACACCCTTATCATCTGTGATGAAAAAGAAAGCTTAATAACTGCATGCAACTCACAGTGCTGTGTTTGTCACTGAGAGTCAATCTCCGAGTGGACATTTTCTATGCTGCTCATCAAGGCGCAGAAATAAACAGATATTCAATTTGTCCAGCCTTTTCTAGTGTGCCAGCAGAAAAAAGCTAACAACCAAACATATCTTCAATGTCTCTTAGAACAGAAAATAAGAGTGAGTTAAGCGAGGATGATGTATTGTGTAAATTGCAGCTACAATAAAGCTTTTCAGATAAATTACAAGCAATGCAGGCAGGCTCCTATATACGGTCTAGGGTTAGGTTCAACATCTTCTGAGAGGTCATTCAGATGCATGAATTATGATAATCGGCAACAAATGTCACTGTCAAAGGAGGTGATACACCAAAATTAAGAATTATTTACTAGTCTCGTAACTAACCTGAGCTGAAAACCGTGACTGCATGATTTCATGCACTTTAGTTGCACGTCTCAGGCACTTGCAGGAGGGTGATGGCTTGCATAAATATACCAGAGCTTAGAGGGTGTGCAGCAGGGCAGTTGACTGGGAAGAAATGGTCTGAAGCTGGATCCACAGAATGCACTGTAGGTTGAGTCACCTTGTCCTTGTCGGCGATGAGAGGTAACATAGCAGACGGCTCCAAAGTAGCTGCACGTGAAGTAGACAAACCTGTATTATTGGTAGTAATATTATTGGTAGTAATAGGCACTGGCATGCCCTAAAGTGCAATTACTTTTGGAAAAAGGTATTTTGAAAAATGTAAAAGTAACAGGTACATATTCAGTTCAATAAGCACTGACCGAAATATACTAAAAGAGTGTGAAACGAAACTGGAGCACATTATGCAAATATTGATGCACCATTCTGCACACTTTGCTCCATGTGCTGAATTCTTACATGAGGTAGATTTTTGCTTCTCAGAAAAACGAGATCTGAAATGGTATTGACCACAATGCCTGCCAACTTTTAGCAGACATTTTGCAAATGCACTGAGTGCCAGTATGACACATGCATTTTCAGAGTTCTAGAACATACAGAGCTTTTTACACTGGCACGCAGAACAATTGAAAAAAACAAACAAAAAACTAACAGGCCTACAATATGATCATTATAACGAGCAAATAACTACAGTAGTGACACATGAGACTCAGGCTCTTAGAACTGCTCCATGCATTATATTTAAAGAAAAGAGCAAAGAAAGTAAACATTTGGTCAGAACAAGAAACATAGCAATATTGTGACAATAACTTACTGCATGCTTTTTGGCCTAGAATCCAAGCTTGAAGCTTCTACATGAATGCAGAAAAATCACTTGCAGATATCCATTCATTGTAATCTCCACTACCGACAACACAAAATCTAAACTTGGAAGCAAGTGTAAAAACCACAAGAAAAACATCACAATTTAAATGCAAGACTTTACACTCCAGGCAAGCAGATACAAGATCCACACGATAAAAACAGCTCCTATTGCGATTAAAAATGTAAAATCCTGGTGCGGGAAATTATTAATGGTTGGGCATAGTACCAACTCAAAATAGCGCTTTGTAAATTATGCGATCTAACGTCCCGAAAGGGCAAATGGGCTACGACTATACAGGATGGCTGAAGAATAGTGTTAGACATCAGTTAATCAGCTACGTGCACTCACAAGGCACTATACCATGCGCTTCTCCTTTTCACTTCAACCTAACCTGCTACCTTGGGATAAACAGCGGAGCGGAAAAGCCAGGATGACGGATGGGAAAGTGGTTTGAGTTTCTACGTTCGCAAAATGCTAGCGTTATCTCGATAGTCTGATAAACATTTCATGTACAAACATAGTAAGTTTTCTGTACTTTGTTACATAACGTAAACTAGCACGAACAAAAAACGCGTAGAACATAACAGCGCTCATCACCCAAGCCCCATGAAAATAATTTCGTTTCGTGAGCCCCATGCGCGTAATAAAGGTAAGATAGAACAGTACGCTTATTATTTTTGTTAAAGAAAGGAGTCCTATTTTCTTGCGACAATTGTGCGGAAACAATCGCCGCGCCCTGCACCTTCATGAGCGATGTCATTTTGGCAGCAATCAAGCGCTTCCCAGACTTTTCAACTCCCGTTCTTTCACGTTCCCGAACAAAATACAGACAGTGCAGCACTGCCTCTAGCATTGCGGTAGGCCCATTGTTCCTTTTCCCTCACTACCGGCATCGGAATGTGAACAAGAGTATGCTTACCTTTACAGACGATTGCGTAAGCCGTGCAGAAAGCTGTTTGCCTTCGCATCACCGGAGCCGAACCAACAATTGCGAGTTCAGTTGGTCGCGCAGAAAGAACTCTTTCACGCCTTCTTCTTTCGAACCTCTCAAACGTGACACGGTGAAGCAACCCATGCATTTGAGCAAAACACAAAGAACACGAACGCTGCAAACTTGCCGGCACGATAATTTACGTTTGCCTTAAACATCACCTGTCGACGGCACTTCAGAGGCATACACACTTCTGCAGCAGTTATGCACGCGAAACGCAACACATTTCCCGACGGGTCACAATAGATGAAACACATTTAACAATCGTCGAAACGTGCTCTTAACTGCCGCAGTGTAAGAAGCCATGTTAGCGAGAGCAAGGTGGCCTGGGTAGCTACCGGCGACCGCCTGGCGGTGAAAGGGTGAAAGCGTAACATAAAGTTTGTTTCGGTTTCTGTTTCAATGCAGAAAAAAAAAAAGAACGCTTGAGTGTATTTTGAGTTTCAGTGTTATTTCTAGTGCTGTATTTTGGAATAAGGGCAAATTGGCGACAGAAGAAACCAGAACAATGCCCACGAAATTGACAATTTGGGATAATGTGGAATAAGGGCCTGCTGCTTGCTTCGTACGGAGTTTGAAAATTGCATGTGTGAGTTCAGATGGCAGCCTTAATACGATTCTCACTTTCCAGCGATGGATCAGCGAGCTGAACAAAGTGAGCATGAAATTTGTTGTAGAACATCAGTAGTCTCGAAAACGAGGCATCTGTCTCAAATTTGTGATCGACAGCACGACAAATGAAGCGGCAGAGTTGGAACCCGAGTTGGAAGTCCGTTGTCTATTGTATGCAGCCTTGTCTCCCTATGTGTGCCTATAATGCGGTGCTGAACAACGCTGTCTGGTAGATGTCCCGTGAAAGATTAGAAGATGCAGATAACGTTCTCTCTTTCTCCTTTCTAATTAGGGATGCGCGTTTTAAAAGGGCTGTATTCGATGCGGTGTAAGAAAATCGAAGGCGGCCTTTTTAAAACATCTATGCATTATGTAGTTCGAATAGGCGCCATGCTAAGGTGCACAGGCTGCAAAATCTTGCGTGCTAGCACTCAATGTGCCGATGAGATTGAGACGTTATTGGTGGCGAACGTGTATTACCGAGAACTTGGCAGAATGCCTATACCCAGTTGAATTAAGCCAATATCAAATCATGTTTGGAAGTGCCGGGCCTGGTGCGCACATGCGCTTGACAGCTGCAACAACAAATGTGTGACCATGTAATTATACAGAAGTATCAGTCACCTGGCTTAATTTTAAGAGGAGCTTCACTTATTGTGTCGTCTCGCCCTCCAAGCTTTTGTTCATTCATTATTCATTCTCGCCCAAATTTAAAAAACCAGAAATCTCACATTTTCTACAATGGACGCAACATCCCTCCAATATGATCCAATATTATTTACATTCTCCCTAAGAAATTTGCTACACTGCCATCAATCTTATAGTCAATACATTGTTTTATACACTCTCTAAACCAGTACAGATTGTATTTTGCTGCTGCAAATGTCTATGTGAATGATATGTGCATGCTAATTGCAATCTATTAAAAAAAGAAATTGAATGAAATACAAGTTTGCTGAGAGAATAAATATCCTTTTCAAACATTCAATATTTTTGTGGTTCCCGTCCCTGTGTCAATTACACTCTTTTAATTTTTCCGAAACATATTAATAATAACGCTTCGTGATGTGTGCACCATTAGAATATATACTGTATTTGCCGCATCCATTTGTTGCCGCGCCCTTTATGCGCCATCGTTTGCACCCTTCGAGTAGATGCCCCATTCTGCACCCTTAACGTAGGGTGCTTCGCCAAAATAAGGTGGAAATTTGTGCCGCACCCTTTTCCGCACCTTTAAAGGTGAGATATTGCCAAATAGGCTGATCTTGGGTGCGTTATGGGGTGAAAATCTGCGCCGCGCCCTTTTTTGCAATCTTAAGGGAGAGCAATTGTTTAGTGTGTAACAAAAATTGGTGAAAATACGTCACGCGCAATACAATCACAGTCTGTTCGCTGAAGCCAAAAGAAAACAAATTAATATCTGCTCGCCCTAAGTGGAGTGGAGGCTGCCTAAAGAACAGCAGAGAGTGAGGTAAACTATCCTGATACCTTCCTCGCCACGCCAAAGGATTCTAGGCATGGCGCTGTTCATGTTCTCGGTCGATGCTCGCGCGATGGCATTGAAATCGCAGCCTTTTCCAGCTCAAATAAAAATGAGGTAGTAAAAAGGTAGTATTTTACGCAGTTACTACGTCTTCTGACTTCAGCTATCTCTGCACTACCTCATTACTACCTCACTGGGCGCATGGTAGTCGATGGACTTCAACTGCTACTACCATGATCAAAAATATCTGACATCATAAACGGCAGGAATATTCAAATATACACTAGCTGGAACACTCCTGATTACGTTGCTACTCTATCTCGTAAGTTTTTATGCGGCAAAAATGATTTCCTAATTATGCAAAAAATTCCAGTGCTTTTTTTGTTTGGGTTAACATAGCATATACGCGGCATTTAGGGGTTCCGTTGTTCGTTTTCAATAGTCGATTTGCTTTGTGCGTGCAGAGCGATCCATGCGCACGTTTAAAAACTCCCTTGCAAACCCTGCAACCAACACTGACCTTAATTCACTTAATCACTTCTTTCAAAGACAGTACAGAACCTGACTTTACCTTCATGATGGAGGAAGATGCGTTCAAAAACCACTTTCCCCGAGACTGCCAGCTTCGTGCTTTGGTAATTTGTGCTTCGGATTCAGGCAGTATGCTTCCGTTCAAAAAAAAAAAAAAAAAAAAAAAACAAAGAAAACAAATATGCCCAAACTGGCTTTTGAAACCGAAAATCCATTTATGAAGCGGCAGTAAAAAAAAGTCAGAAAAACCAGCGACAGGTCAATCCAATCCGATCTGAAGTCGTCAGAAGCGAAAAGGCAGCATGTTGGTGCCATGCTGCCTTTGTTTTCATGCGGTGCGATTGTGAAAGCCGTTTCCTTGCGTTGTGCTGCTTATTTGTGCTGTGGTTCCTCGAATTAGCCGCATAATTGATGTGTGACATGTGCACTTCGAAAGACGTTCTGAAGTGCGTGAAGTAGCGGAAGATAGATTCACTGCCCGTACAGCACTTGCACCGCGCTGTGGCAACGCCGGCATCAGCACGGACGAAGAAAATGGCCTGTCGTGATTGCTTGCAAATGTGAACACGCTGCTTGAAATTATTTTTTTAATGTTGCTGTATAGCGAAGCACTGGAAGTAGTAGGCGAATATGACTACTTAGTACAGGTAGTAACCGCAGATCTGGACCATGAAAAGGAAATAACAAGAAGAATAAGACTCGGATGGAGCGCTTTTGGCAAGCACTCGCAGATTATGACAATAGCTTGCCGGTATCGCTCAAGAGGAAAGTGTACAACGGTTGTATCTTAACCTGTATTCACCTATTGGGCTGAAACGTGGAGGCTAACCAAGAGGATTCTACTTAAGTTGAGGACAACGCAGATGGATATGGAACGAAAAATGGTGGGGTAACATTAAGAGACAGGAAGCGTGCAGCGTGGGTCCGAGAAATAACTCAAGTTACTGACATTCCAGTGGAGATCAAGAAGAAGAAATGGGCATGGGCAGAACATGCAGTGCGAACAGAGGATAACCGATGGTCGCTTAGGGTAACAAACTGGATTCCAAGGGAAGGAAAGCGTATACCAGGGGGCGGCAGAAAATTAAGTGGGCGGATGAGGTTAAGAAGTTCGCAGGAGTCAAGTGGATGCAGCTAGCACAGAACCGGGTTAATTGGAGAAATATGGGAGAGGCCTTCGCCCTGCAGTGGGTATAGTCAGGCTGATGATGACGATGATGAATCAGGCACGCGCTGTTAATACTGTAGCGTATGGTCTCAAATTGTCTTCATAATTCAGGCGGCGAACTCAACACGACGGATTCACTAAGCTTCCTTTTTTTTTACCGTGAGGGCGAGCCAATCACTCTTCGGAAGCCCTCGCTTTTCATATGTAGGTTCGTCCCGATTGCGAAGAATTAGTACAATATAAGCATAATGTTATGGTGCATATTTCATTATATAGTTGTAGCGGGTGTGTGTTAGATGTGATCAATACCCCGAAGTGAGCGAACGAGTTGCGACTGCATGTGTGATCCTTTTCGAACGAAGTGCGGTAAAAAATAAGCTTTTATTTTGTAATTTATTTATTTCTTAGTATAACCATTGTGGTTTTCAATCTTTTAGTTGAGATTAGATGTTTTTTTAGAGTCTGTTAAAAATTCGCCTCTTTTTCCAACAGTTGGGTGCATTATTGCGATGAGTGGAATCAACGCTTCTAAAGCAGGTTGTTGCGATGACGTATGTTTCAGAGTGGTCGCCGCAGTTAGTTTTGATGCTTTGTGGGCATGTGCAACAAATATTCCTATCTCTGTAAAAAATGGTAGTCTGATGCTAAGGCACAAACTGATGTATTAAGCTGTTAGGTGCTTGGCAGTAGAATGACGACTTGACATAATTATTTGAGTGACGCACGTAGTCAAATGTCCATGATAAGAGTGATTGCTTTCATTACCAAATAGCCTTTGGTACTTACTAACATACTATGCGCATCTTAGTGTTGTTCAAAGGCGGAAAGAAGCTTTCAGCGAGAAGTCGCATTCGTTGTGTTGTGGCTTTTAAAAGAAGCTTTGAAATGCTGCATTAATCAACAGTTTCAAACGAAGAATGATAACGTCCTTTCACCTTACTTGATGTCATGTCGGCTGTGCTTCCAGCTGATTTGATATTAAGGGCTCTTATTTGTGCAGAAGTCCTTGGTTGCATTATTGTACACCGGTTGCTCAATACGCCAGCAGTGAAATTAGTTTTGCGCTATTTCTAGTATTCCGGAAGAAAAAAAAACGGCTGACGTCGAGGCATAGGCATCTTTTCTGTGCATAAACGTTTTCACAACTTTGAAGTCACTTAGTAATTGAAATATGCAGGCCAAATGAATATATTTCATGTATATAAGAACAAAAAGGAGTACAGAATTTCAGGCATATTTCTGACATGAGAAAGTCACCGCTTAAGAAAAAAACTTCAGAGGTGCCACAAGTCTTAAAAGAGGCTATTTTAAATATTTTTTTTCATTGCAACTGAGGCACACCTAAAATCAGAATTGCAGAAAAGATAGGTGCTTGGGTGGTAAAATGTTCGCAAATATATTTTTGAACGCTGTCCCATTAAACGCAACATTAAATGCTGTCCCATATTCGGCCCATTTGAACGTTCTTTTTCAGGCAATAGAGGAAGCAACCGTATCCCTGATTTTTCCTAAAATTTAGGGATCAAATCTCTTGGAAGAGATGGAAAATAATATGAGACATGATGTTGCATTGTATTGTTTCCAGGATTGTTATCAAATCTGAAATCTGCTTTTTTTTAGCATTGTGAGAAGGCCTAAAATGAAAGCCCAAAGGCTACAAATTAACTCGCCGTTCCTCAAAATACTGCCCATACACGGCCGCTGAGGCCTTTGTCATTAAAGGAAAGCACGCCTGACTACATTATTATAAGCCAATGCTGATCTGTGACATACTCGGGATGTGGTGGTGCCACTATCCCACTATCCGTGGGTGCAGATAGTAGTTCCCGGGGCAGCCCTTATGAATGTAATTGCAAATGACAGTTTTCAGAAAAGTGTAATATTTTCTTTTCACAGTGCATCTACGATTCGTTGGAATTCCCAGGTCCTTGGTTTGTCTTTTTGTTATTGAAATACTTGCTTCATTTTTGTTTTGTAATAGGCGTTTATTCCTAAAATACACATTGGGATTCGTTTTGCCCAATTAATACAATTTATTTGCTTCTTCGTAGCTTTACTATAGTAGGCTTTTCCACACTCTTGCTTAGTTTCCTGTTCAGTTTTTCCTGTCAGAAGTTTTACAAGATAAGAAAATCAGGTTCTCTTGCTTAAAAAAAAAAATTTAATAGAGCAACGAAATATGGACATGCTAAACATGTTTGACAAGGTGATGTTGGAGTCATTTAGAAATACTGGCTTTGAAATTACATTTTACACAACCATTTATTGCTCGTTAATATATAATCGTTTCATAGTTGCAGTTTGAACTTAGGAAATTTTGAAACAGTTGTTTATATGTATTCCTATGGGCATCACTTCAAGCTGCTATCTGCACCCACTAATGACTGCGCCAGCTCATGTAACAAACCATCATTTGTCCATAATAATGTAATAAGATATGCTGTCTCTTCGCAGTGCAGGTCTCTGTTTGAACATATGCAGAAATTTCCAGCAACGGGCATTGTTTGCTACCGTTGCACCTTCATTCAAACACTTGTAATGACGCTTGAGGCTGCATGTTTCAGCTGTGATAACATTTTGAAAGCAGAATAATGCAATGCGTTTTCTTGAAGTCTTTCTCTATCCCCTCCGAGAGACTAGTTCCTGAAATGTTCGGACAGTTTATGGAGTAATTTCTGAGGTTATGGGGTAATACATATATATTTTCTTAGTTTTGAAAAAATTTACTCTTCTTGAACAGGCCAAAATGGAGAAAATGTTTCATGTCCTTTCATATTATGGAAGACAAAAATATTTAACTTTTTTGCACCAGTTTCCTTATCCTTTTTCGGATTTTAAGGTAGGTGTGGCTCAGACCTGTGGAGAAAAAAAAAATTATTCAAAATAGCCTCGTTTGAGACTTGTGGCATTTTTGAAGTTTTTTCTGGGAATCAGGCTTCAAGGTTTACCTGTCATCCATATTGTGGAATGCTTTTGCCATCTCTCAGTTCTAAATCTTCAAAGACAAGGAAAACCTTAATTGCCTTTCATGACTTTTTATTTTTAGGGAATATGTAAAGGCTCACGAGCAAGAAGAAAACCATGCAGGCTGGTAACTTTTGGCTATTACGGCACATTGCACTGAGGCTGAAGTCTAACACTTTTTTCATTGTTCTGTGAGCAGTCTTTTCAATGCTGTTTGCCTAGAAGCTTCATGGTTTTACGTACTAGATTCAGAGCTGCGCCCGTTTTAATTACTGCGAAAGGAGTTGTTTGCCCGGTCTCACTTGCCGATTTTTTTCCCTCTTTATATACGCAGTTACTTGGTAACTCAGACTACAGTTAATGGCTGGAACCTACCTGTGCTCACCTACATATAATAGCACAAACGAGAGGAATGCGCTAAATCATCTACCAGCAACCACACTGCAGTGCCCTTCTGCAAGCCATCACCACATTTTATGTCACGTTCAGGGATGCAGGATTTCGGTCACACCTTGAGCATAGCTAAAAATTCTAGTATGAATAAACAGTTGCATTGGTGTGCTTACTTTATTTCTTTTAATAAGGGTGTAGTCAGTGAAATAAGAATTCATTCTCAAACAATTCTGTCTACATTGTTGCGGTTAGCAAAGCCAAACCTCGCACCATATTGATGTATCTGAAAGTTATGGTTTTGTGTGGTGATTGTCACGGCATGTTTATCCCACCGACTATTAACTTCAAGAGTTTTAAAATGTACAGGTTCCTGGAAAACACTGCAGACCACACATCTTGTATTTGAAATTATCTTATAAGTATTGTAGGGAATATAGGATACTTGGCTTCATACATGAGTGATCCAGTGACATGTGCTGAAGTATGTGCAAGGTACCTCCTAAGGTCACATGTAACGTTTTGGTTTCCAAATATTTTAGTTTTTCGTCTAACAGTATTGTGCTTTCCTTGTGACTTTTAGCTTTTTTCAGTCAGTCTCCACAACAGTACTGGCCTTTCATGGTCTGCACTAATGCTGGCCAGATTTTGGTGGTCTGTTCGATTTTTGAAAGTAAACTGAACACCTAAACCTAGGGAAGACGCCCAGCTCGGCAAAATCTGGGAATAAATATAATGTTAGCTATTTGGGGACATTGCAGTCGAGCAAACAATCGGAGTAGTAATAGATGCTTGACAGTGCTATTGTGATCACCTCTGTAGGGTTAGCAAATGACAAATGTATAGTCATCCTTATGCCTGCCCTCTTTTCCTCTACTCTGACCACATCATACATAAAAACAATCTGGACAAAGGCATGCAATTAATATATGATTAAATGAAAAGGCCTTTTATTGCTGCCGTTCGACTTATAGGCAAACCTCTTTTCTAATAAACGTGGTTCAGTCCGCACCAGTCAGTATAATATACACCAAGGTGCCGCAGCTAATGTTACCAAGCTTTTAAAAGACTGATGTGTCCTAGTGCACTGAAATCAGATGAGAGCTCATAAGTCGCGAAGCTTAATCTGAAGCATTTCTTCATTTTCCAAAGTTTATCAATTAATAAAACTAATTATTTTATTGTTAGTTTTGGCAACAAAGCTTGTATGGTAGGGGTTTTGGTCATCTTGAATAACAGCTGGCTACAACGTTTGCACTATTTACACAGCTTTATTTAATGGCATTAACAGAAAGCTCTGATGCGACCAGCTTCTGGCTTGCTATTTCTTGGTCACTAGATGCGCGAAGTGGCCATCTGAGCGAGCACTCTAGCGAAAAGCGATTTTGTTCTCCAAGATGGTGCCTTGCGTTCTTAAGTTGTACAGCTGCATGTGGCAGATTTCTTATTGCGATGTAAATGATGTAAATGTACTGTCTCATATGAATGTGTGATAACCAAACCAGAACAAAAGTACCTGTTCTCTGAGCATTTTTCTCATCTGCAGTCAATCTCCTTTTCACCACTTATGATGCGAGCAGTTTTTTGTATTTAGAAAATTGAATGCATCAAATTAATAATGAGAAATAAAGTTGCATCTTCTTAATCACACTTGTGTTCAATTTGTTTCTTTTCTTGGAAGCCATGTAAGCCCACTGGTTCACAGTGCTTCTGTCTTGTGTAATGCAGCGGTCAGGTTGGTGGTTATGCCACCACGAACAAAGCAGAGCAGCTTGCTAAATGTGTAGTAGTTTTTACTACAGGCTGTACTGCAACCTTCCGAGGGTGGTGCGTGTTGCTAAAGGTAGTGGCTGTTGCTACTTACAGAAGTAGTACATTTTGATATAGGTAGCTGCTATTACTACTTTCTGAGGCAGTGTATTTTGCTAAAGCTAGTTCCTCTAACTGCCTGTGGCGGTAGTGAATTTTAGTAAAGGCAGTTGCTCTTACCACCTCCTATAAGTAGCAAATTTTGCAAAAAGTCGTCCCTTTAGCTACCTGTAGTATCAGTGCACATTATTAAAGGTAGTTGCTCTTACTACCTCCTATAGGTAGCAATATTGCTAAATGTTGTTGCTAGTATTACACCTAGACGTAGTACATTTTGCTAGATGTAGTCTACCTTCTAGAAGATACTACCTTCTAGAGGTAAAATATGCTACTACCTATATCCCATACTACCTGCAGTTACTGATTAGTAACATATGTGACAAAAAATCAGTAACCGCGAGAGTGGCAAAGGCATCAAAGTTAGTTACAAATAAGGACTAATCTAACTAAACCTTCCTACTTTGTATGTGCAGAGGCTCGCTATAGCCTCAAATTGTTCATGAACGGCCAAAGTACTGTGCATTACAAATTTTTCATTTTTTTTTTCAGGACGCAAGCATAAATTCAACGTCTTAAACAACTAAACAACTTCTGGTTAGGAAAGCTCGTCATAAGAGCAGGTACTCACGAAACACCAACGATGTTGCGGTGGGTTGTCTTTGCAAGGCGCAAAAGCTGCTCAGCTTCATCTAGCGAACAACCAAACTGGTCATTGAGGAATGCTTGGCGTGTGCCATCGTGCACTGCGATACGAAGCAGAAGCCTGAAATATTTGGGTTGAATTGGGAAAATGATTCAAATTGCATGCATTAATCAAAACAAGAATGCCCGCAAACAGTTGGGTAAAACACTGGAGAGCGCCGGTGGCGGAATGCGGAGTTGGTGGGTTCATATCCCACCCGCCGCGCGTGGTTTTTTCCTTTTACTTTCTAATATATTTTCTCCACGATTACATTGTTTTACTTCACATTGATAAACGCGAAATAAAATATACTCTAGGCTTTCATTTGTTTCAAGGAATCCCCTCATTTTCCCTGAATTTGTTTGCTGGAGCTGTACAACGGCTTCCAACTTGAGATTAAGCCATGAATTACAACCTGCAATGTGCACTCGTGCATAGACAACCCATCAAAGTCGCTGCAAAATATCTATGAGCTAAAAGGAGTCGGCAGCGTTTGCAGGCCCCAGTATTCAATAGATCCTTCTGTTTCAGTTGTCGGCAGGAAATTGTTGCCGACAGGAATCGAAAGTGACGGGCCGTTGCTTCTGGTTTTTGCGAGAAAATCACGACATGCTCTCGTTGTGCTGTACGTGCTAGTAGTTTGTACCTTAAAAAATATGAAAGCAATAATGGCGTGGCACGCTTTTCAATAAACTATGAAGCGAGAACGCTATAAACACACTCCCGAAAAAAAAAAACAACAACACTGGTCGCGAAGCTCACCTCTCGCCTGTTATACTTTCCTAATAATAATAGCGCCTATTACGGACGAACAGCTTGCCTTTCAGGTTAATCTCGTTGAGAGAAGAATTGATACAAGAGAAAGCTTCTATTTTAGGAACGCTGGTTGTAGCATATAAACTAAAAAGTACCCTTAGATAAAAGCAAAACAGAAAAAAAAAAAACACAGCCTCTCGACAAAAGATCAGTGTGTAACGTTTCTGGGCTAAGGGACCTCCGTCTAGTGACACAATAAGATTATACAGCTGTACACCAGTGCCACGTGAGTAATTTCTAGAATAAGACGCAAATTTCACTGCGCGAATGAACGCATATGCGAGATAAGACAAACGCGGAATACTGAAGCAAACAATTTTTCTAGCACCTTTTACTATTAATTACTAACAAAGTCAGCCTCTAGTTTTCGAATCACCTTGCATCGGTGCCGTTGATTCTTGCCAGTTCCGCGGCGGAGTCAAAGCACATCAGTAGCACCCCGCGTTCTTCAGCGTATTTCAGATGCGAGCCACATTTCGTTGTACTGTTGTACAGGATCGAATCTGCTCTGACTCCAGATTCCAGTAAAATCTGCATTTCATGCTATTAAAGAATACGTAAAATCAGCAAAAGTTAGTTTAAAACCTCAAAGTGAATGTTAGATTTCTTAATACACTGTGATCTAAGTCGTGAGAGACGGCCGCAGTAGAAGTCTCTTTCATCGACAATTTTTCATATTGATGGGCGAAAGCAAAAACGCCGACACGTACGGGGCTAGAAGCCATTTGATTAAAATAGCTCTTTGGGCCAGTTGTTTCATATTAGCATATAATAAGACCAGCGCAAAACACAGGGACAAAGGAACAGAAAAACCGAGAACGTCAGGACGGGCGCTGTGTAATAAACCCGAAAACGACAGCGCCCGTCCGGTCGTTTTCGGTTTTTATGTTCCTGTGTCCCTGTGTTTTGCGCTGATATTATTATATGCTGGAAGCCATTGTTATTTCAGTTGCGAACATTGCTGACGCCTTTCCATCTGTAGGCGCAGAAGGCCGTCTCCCGGAATCTCTTCGTTGTTATTTTGTGAAATGCTCAATTTGCAACATACATTGTTTGTGACAGGTTCACAACCTGCCCCTTTCAGCCGTATGACGTAGATATCCCGTGTATTGAAACCCAATTGATTGCGTTTTACTGCAGTGATTCAGAAAACAATCGGTGAAAGCTACCTCCAATATTTTCAAAAGTGCGCCTAGTAATGATTTCTATAATCTTTTTGAGGGGAAACAGGCGCAGCTATATTGTTTCAAGATGAAGTTTGGCACATTTTGCAAAAGCTCGACAAACTTCGTCGTCTAAGGTTGGTGTTCTGACCAGCTAAACTAATGGTGCTACAAACGAGAGTGTTTCGTAATTCAGACAAAGCATCGATAACTGCTTTCGATTATGAACGAACACAATGAAATTAATATGAGCGTATAAAAGTGAACAACTTGGTTCAGCTAAAAGCTCTTTCCCAGAAAGGCTGCCTCCTGTTGCAGAAAACTGAACACTCTTGCCTGCTTTTCTTTTTCGCTCTGCAATTCTTGAGTATACGAGATGCAATTTAAAGATTTCACTAAGGAAGAATTTACAACCCCTAAATATATTGTTACGAGTGGAAACCACGCACCAATGGGCAACACAACACCGGAATCGGTGGGCACTGCTTAACGACTCAACTCAACCCTCAACGTCGTCTTTGTTCACACACCCAGACACTTCGTTCTTCACTTGCTGAATGCCAGCATGGGACACCAGATAACATTACCCCCGCCGCAGTAGCACAGTCCCGGTGCGTTCTAAGTAAACGAAACAGTCTTGAGTCGTGTCACATGCACAACGAGATGACTTCATGTTCAGAGGTTCGATTTCGTATGTGACATCGGTGATTTGGCGCAAGATACGGTAGGGGTCTGTGTAGCGTGGTAGAAGCTTTTCGCATAAACTCACCTGGCGGGATGGGAGCCAGAGCAGAACGAGAGAGCCTGGAGCGTAGTGCACATCGCGGTGGCGACTGTTATAACGGGACTGCTGGGAGCATTGGGAGGCAAAGAGTCTGTCGCGAGCAGGAGATGGCATCACGAGCGTAAGTACTAGTGGCGGCGTCAGTAGCAGGTAGCGATGTATCAAAAGGGAGTAGTGGGTATCGTCCAAAAAGCAGATAAAAGGCAGAGTAGCCAGCGGTATCATGCCGAGAAGAGTTGTAGGCGAACTTTACAAAGGGTAGAATAATGCCCCAATTACGATGGTCGCCGGAGACATACATTGATAACATATCGGTGAGCGTACGGTTGAGGCGTTCTGTGAGGTCGTTGGTCTGAGGATGATAGGCGGTGGTAAATTTGTGACGGACGGTGCACACACGAAGTAGCTCGTCAACCGCTCTGGAGAGGAAGCAGCGACCACGATCCTGAGTAGTTCACGAGGGGCACCGTGTTGTAGTATCACGTCGTGGAGGAGGAAATCAGCGACGTCTGTAGTGCAGCTAGTCCGGATCGCATGGGTAATGGCGAAACGCGTAACATAATCGGTCACTACGGTGATCCATTTGTTGCGCGAGGCAGACTGGGAAGGGTAAAAGCAAATCAACACCAACACGGAAAAACGGGTCAGTCAGGATGGAGATTAGCTGCAGGTGTCCAGATGGTCATACGGATTTTTACCGACGCTGGTAGAGCTCACATGAGGCCACCTAATGCTGGACTGAGCGAGAGAGACCCGGTCAATAAAAACGTCGGCACACGCTGTCATACGTGCGGGACACACGATGTCCAGCAGTGGGGGCATCATGAAATTGTTCCAGGATGGTGGAGCGCAGATGTTTCGGAACGACGATCATGAGCTCAGAGCCATCAGATCACGTATTGCGGCGGTATTAGTGCGTCCCCTTGGAGTACGAACATGGCGAGGGCAAGATGAGACTGGACGATGGTCAGACGGTCGATGATAGACCGGAGCGCAGAATCCAAGTGCTGTTCGTCGGCTATGTGGGTAAAGGCTGATAAAAACAGGACGCATGCGTCAATATCACAGTCCGAGCTGGGAGGATCGACAGGGTGGCGAGACAAGCAGTGTGCATCTTGGCGAAGGCGACCAGACTTATAAACCACGGAAAAGATGTATTCTTGCAACCTTAACGCCCAGCGTCCCAAACATCCAGTAGGGTCTTTGAGTGAAGCACAAGGCATGGTGGTCCGTGATTACAGTAACGGGTCACTCAAACAAATAAGGGCGGAATTTCGCAATAGCCCAAACAAGAGCTAGGCACAACCTCTTTGTGATATACTAATTTTGTTCTGTCCTAGATAGTAGGCGGCTGGCATACGCAATCACTCTGGTGCGGCCGTAGTGTCGGTGAGCGAGGATAGCTCCAATGCCGTGACCACTTGCGTCAGTGCGGAGTTCGGTAGGGGCCGAAGGGTTAAAATGGGCCATGACGGGTGGATTGGTGAGAGCAGAGATAAGTTCGAAGAAAGCTGCAGCTTGGTAAGAGCCCCAAGAGAAAGGGGCATCTTTTTTCAGTAGGGTGGTGGGAGGGTGAGCAAGGGCTGCGAATTTCTGAACGATACGACATAAATACGAACACAAGCCGTGAAAACTTAGAACATCACTAGATGAACGTGGCGTGGGAAAAGTACGAACGGTGCGAATCTTATCGGGGTCAGGCTAAACACCAGTACCAGCAGCATTCACTAAGTGGCAAAAACTTTGATCTCCCGATGGCCGAAATTGCATTTTCTTGGAGTTGAGTTGAAGGCCGGCGCGGCGGAATAGTTCCAGAATGGTAGAAAGGCGAGAGAGGTGGCTGTCAAAACTGGATGAGAAAACAATGACGTCGTCTAAGCAACACAGACAAATCGTCCACTTGAAGCCGCGCAGAAACGATTCCATCGTCCGTTCGAAAGTTGCAGGGGCGTTACACAGGCCAAAAGATATGACATAGAGGCCGTCAGGAGTGATAAATGCCATTTTTTCGCGGTCTCGTTCATCGACGGAGATTTGCCAGTAGCCAGAGCGAAGGTCGATGGAGGAAAAATAGCTGGCTCCATGTAAGCAATCAAGTGTATCGCCGATGCGCGTAAGAGGGTAGACGTCTTTTCTGGTCAACTTGTTGAGGTGGCGATACTCGACGCAAAATCTCCAGCTCCGATCTTCCTTCTTTACTAGCCCAATAGATGACGCCCAGGGACTGTTCGAAGGCTCAATGATGTCGTCGGCCAGCACTTTTCCGACTTCAAATTGAGTCACCTGGCGCTCGGAAAGAGAGACACGGTACGGTCGCTTGTGAATAGGGGCACGTCGCCGGCGATGATGCGGCGGGCTACAACAGACGTTTGGCCAAGAGGTCTGTTTTAAAAATAAAGTATGTCGCTATAAGAAAGCAACAGCTTGTAGAGCGTGTCGACAGAATCGGGTTGCAGGTCGGCCGCAATCATGCTGGAAACAAGATCACGGTGGGAAGGAGACGAGATAGGAGCGGCAAGGGCTGTGCGGGCTGCAGATGGAGGGTAAGGAGGTAGGGCTGAAACTTCACAGTCGGCCAGCTGGGAATGTTCAGCTAATGAAATTCCGTCGGGAATTAATTGGGTCGACAAGCTGAAGTTGAGGACTGGGAGTGTGGTGCGATTCTGAGTTACGTGTACGATGAGGTGTGGGAGGATGACGTGCTGCTGCAGGACGACGTCTGTAATGGGGCACACCAGGTAGTCTTCATCGGGCACGGGCGGGAAAGGACACATATGAATGTAAACAGCTTCATAAGGGAGGCGGGAATACTTTGCTGAGCGGAGGCGAGGGGGCGTGGAGAGGACTTCAGAGCAGAGGGGAAGGTCCAAGCGTTGAATGCCGGTTGAGCAGTCAATAAGGGCTGAGTGAGCGGTCAAGAAGTCAAGGCCAAGGATCAGGCCATGGGGGCATTCTTGAAGGACGGTGAATAAGATTGATGTGTGACGACCAGCAATGGTTACGCAGGTGGTACACATGCCAAGCACGGCAGCAGGGCTGCCATTGGCTACACGAACAGTGGGCGAAACTGCCGGCGTCAGGACTTTCTTCAGGCGACGACGACACGAGGAACTGAGGACAGAGAGTTGGGCACCGGTGTCAATAAGGGCAGAGACAGGAACACCATCCTCAAGGACTTCGATGAGGTTAGATTGCGGGGCAAAGGTCAACAAAAGCTTTTCAGTCCAGGTCGCGAATGCAGCATCATCTCCGGAAGCTGCATTGTCTAGTTTACCTAGAAGCGGCCGGCATAGGACTGTGAAGAATTACGACGAGGAAGAGGAGAGCGGGAACGCCGGGTTTGCGGGGAAGGTGAGCGGCTGGACACATGAACAGGTGGAACAGGATCTGCACGGGGCGGGTCAGGTTGTGGCGAAGAACGGCGCGGTGCAGAGACTCCACTGCGATTGAATGGGCGGGACGGCATGTACCAGCGGTTGCGGTAGTGACGGGAGATATGAACAACACGGGAACAGTTGAAGCAGATTGGGCGATCGTCAGCGGTATGGCAGTCATTAGGGCTGTGGTAGCGGTATTGTGGCATAAAGCTGGGGTTAGAGGCAGCAGCGATCACAGGTGGGGCTGAGTTGGAGTCGATGGTGTCCGGGACACGGCCAGTAGAAATGCCCATATTAGCAACCTCCTGGCGAACAGCAGCAAGGATGAAGGATGCAGTAGGGCAAGGTGCTGCCCGTCAGCTGCGATGAGGAAACAGCGGGAGCCATGGCCTCGAGTTCGCGGCGGAGGATACGGGTTAAGTTAGTCTGGTTGGAAGGCTGATGGAGAGTAGGCAGGTCAGTACAGGACAAGCTAACAGCTGTGTTCGGCAGGCGGTGAAAACGGTGATTTATGCGTTTTTGTTTCGGCTGCTTAAAGCGCCTGCACACCTGAAGAACAGAGTCCACAGTAGAACAGTCCCTGCACAAGAGAAGGTAGAAAGCGTCGTCGGCTATACCTTTTAGTATGTGGCCCACTTTGTCTTCCTCAGTCATGGCCGAGTCGACTTTTTGGCACAGGGATAAGACGTCTTGTATGTAGGAAATATAAGTTTCGGACGAAGTTTGGGCGCGAGATGCCAGGTCTTTTTTGGCAGCAAGGTGGCGTCCAATAGGCTTGCCGAAGAGATCGTGAAGCTTTTGTTTGCAGACGTCCCAAGATGTCATCTGGTCTTCGTCCGTTTCGAACCGACACGCGCGGTTCCGGTCAAATAAAATATGACATTGGCCAGCATGAGCGTTGCATCCCAGTCTTTGTGCTTGCTTACTCGCTTGTAGAGTGCCAACCAGTCGTCCACATCAACTTCGTCGGTCCCGCAAAAGGTGCCCGGGTCCCGGGGTTGAGCCATGACGATAGCTGGGGCGGCGGCCGTAGAGGGGGTGGCGTCTGTGGATATGATGACGGTACCGACGTGGCGTTCACTGCGGAGATCCAGCTTGTTGTACGGGATCGATTATTTCACCTCCACCAAAGATGTTACTAGTGGAAACCACGCACCAGTGGGCAACACAACACCGGAATCGATGGGCACTGCTTAACGGCTCAAGTAAACCCTCAACGTCGTCTTCATTCACATACCCAGACAATTCGTTCTTCACTTGCTGAATGCCAGCATGGGGACAATATTTCAAATATTTATCCGGTTTTCTAGACTGGGTGCTGCTATTTCGACATTTCAGTGTAGAAAACAGTACCACTGTACCATTTGTATTCAACTGCCGGTATCCAGCCAGTGTCTTCCAGCTTCGGCCTCGAACTATTTTTGGTTTCTAGTGATAAAAACTGCCACCAGTTCAAGAATGTTGTCAACGCTTCGAAGGAATTAGTAAAATGAGAGAGGCATCGTGTTTGCCAAAATAAGCAAGCTGCGGGATTTTCTTGTCAGCCGTAGAGAAGCGTACTTACTAAATCTCTGCAAAGTACGAAGAGCCATAATCCCCACTTTTCACGTGATTTTAATATTTAACGAACCCCCCGGCCTCCACTATGCGAATGAGATACCAAACCATGCAATCTCAATACTTTTGGCATTCAGAGTATAGTGTAGTGCTTCTTACAGGCCTAAAATCCCCAAATTAATTGGTTTTTACGTACCAAAGACGTTACAAAGCGAGGTAACAAAGGGTTCATTTCGTGGAATGACGCGAACAAGACAAGGGACAGAAGAATGAGTAGACGACATGGGCGCTTTCTAAGAACTGAAGGTTTATTTGAAAACACATGAACTATATAAGGTGAAAGCGCACAAAACTAAAAAAAAAAGACATCAATGATTATGCTGCAAAGAAAGGCACTTATCAATGAAGGCTATCTCATTATCCTGTAACGTATCCTGTAACGTAACGGACGGTTACGCCACACACGTGACCGGGTTCTTCGCTATGCAGTAAGCTTCAAAAATCTCCCTGCCTATCTGGTTGTTGCTGTACTATTGGATTGTTGCGTTATGCAAGTCAGACAGGAAAGGTTCATATTTAAGACATTGCAATCACGGCAGTGCCGCACGAGGCTAGAAGAGGGGGATTTTTTCACAGCAAGGGAATTTTCGTGCTCTTTCAGTTCGATATTGATGCACCTGCCGGTTTGACCATAATAATCTTTCCGCATGCCAAAGGAACACTGTACACGACGCCTTTTTTGCAGTCCGTGAACTTATCTGCGTGTGACACAGATTTGGCGATCGTCAATTAAAATTGATATAATTCGCGTTTCTGGCCGCGCAGTTTGGCAAAAGCAGGACGCAGTTGCTGCACGATGTTACCGCTGTTTTAAGCAAAAAGTTCGTTATTCCGGGACAGATAGCGAAATTAATTTAATTATTTGGAGTTAGTCAAAGCATTGGACGATATGGGCATTTGATAGGGAAACGGGATATTTTCGTTAAATTGAGACTTTCGTTAAATTGGGCTTCGCTAAATCGAGTTTTGACAAGTGCAAAGAAAATGTACAAACTCACACACGCCACAGTATACATGACATAATATTTTTTTGTTCTACAACTTCGTGATATCGCTTTTTGCAATTTTGTGAAATCAGCTTTCGGCATCAACTTTGTTATTATAAACCAAGATAAATTCAGGGTAATAAAGTAAGGCGCATTTATTGCTCCTATTTTCATCATGTGAGATCCTTAAACAAGCACTCATGCGTCGAAGGATTTAGGGAGGTGGAGCGAAAATTACTGCTTGATTAATTCCGAAACACACTCTCCTTACCTTTGATCCGCACGCAAAATTTACGCTTCTTGAGCTCAGCGTACGCAGGACAACCAGATCCGAGCAGCATCTTACATCTGGTGGGGACCAAAAAAGATAATTTACCATATCGCACTTGAGCAGTGCTTAAGATGGACTAAATTGTAAACGATCAAAAACAAACAGCGCAATAGCAGTCAGGTTCGCACGTGGATAATCTGGCGTTTCCACTTATATTCGTGCTCTCTGTGAATGCTTTAAAGGGGTGCTGGGGGAGCAGCTCGCGTGTATGAACAGGACATCGCCTTCAAATTGTACAGAAAGCGCGCTCACATAAAAAGAAAGTTATATAAGCTAGAAAAGTGGACACAGCTATTGCCCTCACCAGTCGATTTCGCAACTAAAGTGTGGCCTGTCGACAGCTTTTTTCTTCTTTTTTTTTTTTTTTTTTTTTTTTTTTTTTTTTGCTGCGTATCCCATAGACTAGGATGTACCACCTCCATTCACTTCAAAACTAGGTGACGGCCTGAACTGACGATTAAAATGAGTGGCGGAAAAACTTTGACGTGCTACTTTTTCGGCGTTAGATGCGTTTTCTGAAGCCAGACAAATATAGACGTACCCAGAAATACCCGTAGGATTGCTTTTTACTCAAACAATAATTGAACGATGTTGTTCCAAGCTTCCAGTTTACGCATCGTGACATGAGTGGAAAGAGCATCCTTGGAAAGTTGTGATCAGCGGTCTCATTTTTACGTTTTGATAACACAGCCGTTGTCAAATATTGCACATTAGGTGTCGCTGCTAAAGTCAAAGTTGTTCACCACTACCATGGCGCTGGTGAAGGGACCCAAAGGAAAAAGTTAGGGTTTGAAAATTCAACGTCTTTTTCCTCCCTATGAGACGTAGTTCAAATGCGCAGAGATGCCAGGAATGCCAGATTCTCAGCTTAGTATTTATTTTTCAGCAAATACGCACTTTTTTCATCTTTATTTAACTCCAGTATGTTTGTAACGAATTGTACTTTATAACCATTTTGAGTGGTAATGAAGTACCGCTCTCGGGAGCAGATATGCACCGCCATCTGCGTCCCGAATTAGTTACAGCACATCTTGGTGGAGGCCGGCGCTCTCCTCACCTCGGTGGTGGAATGACATGGGGAATGTAATTCCCCACTATACTGCATGGTGTGTAGTGGTTGAGGCCTCGAAACCACCTGGGGATATTTTTTTTTAACCATGCAACGAGATGCAACAGTTCTCCCAGTTTGCGTTTTGCTAGACATTCGCCTCTTACAGTGTCCGGTTCGGAACGGCGAGTACATGTTACCTCTCCTGTGTGGCAAAAATTAACTTAAGCTTAAGTTTAGTCGCTACGATAATTTAGACTGACGCAGATTTGCATGATTTTCATCGTTTGTCGTCCGAGTAATGGTAACAATAAGCCGTCTGAAGGTTACTTACAATTCGGTTTGCGGGCGCTAGATTTAGATCTCTTCTGTACCTGCGTTCTGCACGCCCCTTGCAACATGCATATCAGCACCGAGATGCACAGTGGCTATAACAGAAAGGCTCTTCGCTGTTTACGCTATAATGCATCCGTTCTAACGAATGACGCTTGTGCAGGTGCTGCTGCTGCTTATCCTGGGCCAGCTATCGAGTCCGACCTACTGCCTGGACGGGCCCAAAGGGAAAGTCTGGGAGAGCGACGCTTCAACCTGCTTCACAGAGCCGTTTGATACCTGCTGCTTTCCCGTGGATTGGCCGCATTATCCTTCATCGCTAACTCTGGAAGTTACTCTTCAGTTCGTCGAGCAACATGGAGCCACGTCACCTGTCAGGCTGCTTGAAAAGAACGTCATTCCTGCTGACGCTGTGGGCCACGACACTGCGGTTACGCATCCGTACTCGCGAATGAAGCTTGTAAATGTCAGTTATCTTGAATGTAAGTGTTATCGAGGCAATACTGTTTGCCTCTTTGCGGTGTCGTGGCCACCTGGTGAACTAGATTACATCAAGTATGTTAGGGCGGCTGCGTCGTACATTAGGCTTCTTTTAGTTCTCGGCGGTGACGTGGAGGTAAACCCAGGCCCAGGTATGACTAAAGCGCAAGAAGAAAAGCTTGATACTGTAGCTTTAGCCATTCACCGTCTTGAGGCGAACAACACAAGCCTTCTTGAATCGATAAATCAAGTCTTGAGTCTCCATGTCACCCTTAACAACGACCTTTTACAGTTGACTAAAAGAGTTAATGAATTAGAATCAAAAATTGAAACACTACATTCCGGTCAACCAGTGGTAGGTGCTGGTATCTCTAAAAAAATTCAGGACATGGTGGATGATCTGGAAAATCGCTCAAGGCGGTCCAATTTGTTATTTTTTGGCATCGATGACCGCGATCCTTCTGAGTCTTCGGAAAATTCAGAGCGGTGCATAAAAGAATTTTGCGCCGAGAAACTTGGCATTATCGTCACTTCCGTTGCCAGAGCTCACCGCCTCGGGTGTCTTTCGCCTGACAAGAAACGTCCCATTATTGCCAGATTCTATAATGAGAAAGAAGTCGAATCCATCATTAGTCTTGGCTACAAACTGAAGAACACCAATTTTAGTATATCACGCGACTACTCTGAAGCTGTTCGGGATAAGCGCCGTAAACTGTGGCATTTTTCCAAGACGATAAAGAAGGAGGGGGACCGCATTCGTCTGTATTTTAATAAACTTCACGTAAACGACGATGTTTATCACTGGGACTATACTTGCAATCGGGCTGTGCGTCTATCTGAACTGTCTACTGAATTCGAACCTTCCACTGATTGACAACATTGAAGTCATCCTGGTGCTTCCGATCATGCACCGCCAGTATTGCCGGGACCGAGATGTCTAGATAACCTTTGCTTCCTCTATACTAACATTAGAAGCGTTACAGCGAAAAGTGATGTCCTCTCCTCTTTTATCGACTCCTCGGAAACCTCGTTAATAACATAAACTGACACTTGGCTAACCCATTATACTTCAGAAGATGACATCTTTCCATGTTAATAATGTTCTATTTTGGTGCGATTAAAAGATCAGAACAAGAGGTGGGTGGTGTGCTTATTGCGATCAAGCAAGACTTGACTTCTGTACCAAATATTACGTCTAGCTTTCTCGAGTGTGTGTTCGTCTCATCAAAATGTGCTACTACAAACATTATTGCTGGCGAGTTATATTGCCCAACCGACTTGTATGATGGCTTCGCTAAATAATTTTGTCGCTTACTAATCGATGTGTGTACGCGTTTTCCAAATTTTGTCCTAATTATTTTGGTGACTTTAATTTCCCAGGTATCAACTTGGAAAAGCTATATTTTTTGTCCAAGTGATAAGGATGCGCACGCTTTCCTAAAGGCTTGTCTAGATTTTCACCAAACTCAACTTGTCAAAAAGCACACGGGATCCGTAGCTACTACTGCAAACATTCTCGACTTGATTCTAACCAATATTCCTGATGCTTGTTCTAAAATATTTAATTTAACGGTCTTTCTGATCATTATATTATTACTGGATGCATCAAGTGTAGTATTATCGAAAGAAAAACTGCCACCAGGTGACCATGTGTTATAACAGAGCTAATTTTGACCGGATGAATCTTGAATTAACCTCTTTTTCCGGACGGTTCTTGGCTGAATGCTCATCCAGGTCCATTGAACAAAAGCAGACATTGTTAAAAACTGCCCAAATTAGCCTCATTATAAAATAAATACTGGTTATCACAGTTAAGTAAAGTACAAGTGCATTCTGGTGAAAGATAGGCTGCGAAGATGCTAATAGAAAAATGAAGCGGTTGTATAGGAAGGCGGTTGCTAACCTTGCAAAAACATTGAAAAACTACAAATAAAGCGATAAACATTACCAAAAAATGCTCAAAACTGCTCCTCGCTAGTTCTACAATGACGTTTTGCCCACTATGCCATCTAATAACTTCCGAAGATTTTGGAGCGTAATTAACCATAACTTACGTCCTGATTCATTCTAATTATGGCCAAATGGATGATGCCCAATCTGGATCAACTTTTTAACAACGCTTTCTCATCTGTTTTCACTCAAGAAGACATCACCAAATCTCCAGTTCTCAGCTCATTTCACGATTATTGTATGCCTCCAGTAGTCATTAATGAAGATGGTATTCTTTCTTCGTTAGCTAATCTTTAGGTTACCACAAGCACGGATCCACTGGGCCTCGTCAACAAAATAGTTAATTACATATCTCAGTCTTTATCATCTGGCTACATCCCTCACGACTGGCGCGTGGCCAAAGTAATACCTATTTTCGAATCGGGCATCTGCTCTGATCCTTCAAACTATTGACCCATTTCATTCACTTGCATCTTCTCAAATATTTTTGACCACGTCATACACACTCAGGTCATTAATTATCTTGAAGATCGTAGCATCATATTTATATATTAGCTCGGTTTTCACAACTGATTTTCTTTCGACACTCAGCTCGCCGAATTCACTAACGACTTATTTACTGCTTTAGATGCCGGAATTGAAATCGATACTTTATTTCAAGATTTTTTTAAGATATTTGATGGGTTTCTGCACCATAGACTACTTCTAAAACTATCGCATCTAAATATTCACCCTCAGGTACTATAGCATTTATCAAGGTCTTCCTTTCATCTCGCGTTCAGTTCACTTCTGCCACTGGTTCTAACTCAACATTGGCCCATGTCACATCTGGTGTATCCCAAGGGAGGGGGCTAGGTCCACTTCTTTTTCGAATATTTATTAATGGCTCACCAAATTGCATTTCTTCTCAAATTATAATGTTTGCTGACGACTCTGTTGTGTGCCGAACCATTTCAAATGACCCTGCCCGACAATCTTTACAAGCTGATCTCGATTCTATTAACCCTGAGTGCCAGTTGTGGGTAATGACCCTAAACCCCTCCAAACCAAAGCTGATCTTCTTTACAAAAAATGCTTATCGCATCCCAATCACATACACTTTTAATGACATAGCATTTGAGACAACTTCCTCTCATCAATATTTAGGTGTTTTGCCTTCAGCCAGACTTGACCTGGCTCTGTCTATTAACTTGACTCTAGCAGCTGCTTACCGTTCATTTGGCTTCTTAAAACGTAACCTTTGACATGCTCCGGCGGCCGTGCGTACACTTGACCATATTACATTAATTCGACCTAAAATTGAGTACGCTTCTGCCACATGAGACCCAGATCAAGCCTATATCAAAGATAGTATCGAATTCCTGCAAAAGCATGCCGCTACGTTTTACTAGCATCACCACGTTAAAAGCAAGTGCTAGACTTGAAAACCTTTCCCATCGTCGCAAACTAGATCGCTTAACTCTTTTCCACAAAATTTATCCTCATCCGTTGCTACACCACGATTTTTTTCACTCACCCTGAGCAGTTTTTCCACGACGGGACCACCCTTTGAATATCAAACGCTTCTCATGCTACACTTCAACTTTTGGCAAATAATTCATAACCAAAATCATTATTGACCGGAACCGGCTGTCGTCTACAATTACAACTGAAACCAATGCGACATCATTTTATGAACTTTTAAAAATTGAAAGCGATGTGTAGTTTTCTTCTGGTTCCGTTCTTCTCACCGGTTCTTCTCCCCGGTTTGTTTTTTGTTCAGTTTCTCACGTTAGATGCTACTTCTTGTATTTTCATGACTGATTTTTACTACCCTCTATAGTAATGCCCTCAGGACGCGGGTCTTTAGAGGTTTCTTGAAAAAAAAAAACAAAAAAAAACGAGCTTGCTTATTTTATAACCAGATGACGAAGGGTGACGAAGGGCGTGTGCACTTTCTTTAAGTGTGTCCGTTAGAAGGTCGTATATCTACTTCAGATTGAGATGATGCTGTGAACTTCTACTTATGCTTGCCATGTGACGTGATTTTGAATGATTATGTGCATTGTGTTCTTTGTATTCTCTTCTCTTAATTTTTTCTTTTTACAAGCTGAAGTGTACTTAACGAGTGGTGACTGGGATAAATTGTTATGTGTCAGCGCCATCTCTGTTCTTTCTGCTTTTCTGTCTCAATGCATTTTACACCACCAAGAATGTTTTCACTTCGGAATTGTCAAAGTATTTCACTTGATCAGACTATACACGTAGCTTGACATTATCCGCTGTAGTTCAGTCAAGCCGTGGTGTTCGGGTGCCGAAAAAAAAGTGTGCGTAAGAAAACATTTCTATCCGCGGCAAGAGTCGAGGACTTCTGAGTTAATTAGCGACTGAGTGTTTTAGCAAATGTTCGTACTAGAAATGCGTTTGCAGAAAAGAAACTCTGTCTACTAAAAAAAAGAAACGGTAGGTACATAACGAAATCGTGAGATAAAAGCGGTAGTGAAAGTTGAGTTCTAAAATCTAGGTTTTTATGTTAAAGTTGGGGTTCTGCACCGGCTGAAGCGAGACGTCGGGCGTCACACGGTCTGCATGCTGACGACAACGACGAAACTGCCGCTTACCGTCGCGGTAAACAATAGATGACACTTTTTCGGGGAGCTTGTGCATGGTTTCGCGTTACTGCCTTTACGTGCAATGGTAGAGCCTACGTAATTACGCAATAGCCCTAGGCGGCCGGAAAAATATAGTCGCCAGGGCTTTGCTGTAGAAATGGATGCATTAAGAGGTGAGGTGGAACTATATTTTGGTCAATGAGTTTATTTTGGACATTCCAATGGAACTTCCTTAATAAATCGGTTATCCGATGAAACGTCGCAGCAAAGAACTACGCGAAACATGCTAACTATGGATGTCAGAGGACACGAAGTCTCCCAAAGAAAGTCGCGTTTATAGTTAAAGTCAATTAGAGCTCATCAACTGAAGCCCACCGCTGCGACCGTATAAAACTGTTTAAGGGGTGTAACTGGTGCGGGCTTCTAAAACTTCATTATTGTCATGCTTCCTCTTTTGTTCGCAACATTCACGAAATTTATGAACTGCTAAGTCTGTGACAGCCTGAATAAATATACGAAATAATTTTATTTTTGCCATTTAAAAACTATTATTTTAAGAACTATGCGAGATGCAGATGGGTTTGCAGCAAGGCGGGCATGTACGTGAGTGAGCTAGATAATTAGGCGATTAATTAGGAATAATTGCCAATGATCTTTTAATTCTTCATTTTAAGGTGAATATTGTTTGCGGATTTTCATACCACCAATATAAATGGTTATTAGGCTTTCTTAATCGGCACATGCGGTTAGAAATATCGAATGTCAAAAAGGCGCATTTGAATGCTCGCCGAGTTGGATTTATAGTATTGTGTAATTATACAGTGACGCTGTTAGGTATGTTAATGTCTTAAAAACCATGCTAACATCTTCCACACAACTAAATACACAATCGGCACCTGTATCTGATGCATAATAAACGTGATAAACGAGGCTTTAATTACGCATTTTTGACGTTCGATTTTGCATAGTATTTCTCCTTAAAATGAAAACATAGGAAATTGATTAATTAGCTTTAGCTGATTATTCATATATTAAACAATCTCTATCGGTTACATAATGCCCAATTTGCTGTAAAACTGACCTTCACAGACCGCACAAACTTACCTGTCGTGAGATAATATATACCACTATAGGTGCATAGTGGTATATATTATCCAAAATGGCTCTACCTCCTACAGTGATGAGAAAGGATGGGTTGTGATGAAAGGAAAGATGCAGCATAGTTGTATCGTTTCAGGTGGATAAACCACGCCGATATGTTGTAATTTATGGTTTATGGGGTTTAACGTCTCAAAGCGACTCAGACTATGAGAGACGCCGTAGTCTAGGGCTCCGCATATTTCGACCTCCTGGGGTTCTTTAACGTGCACTGACATCGCACAGTACACTGGCTCCTTCGTTTTCGCCTTCATCGAAAAGCGGCTGCCGCAGCATTGATTAGATTCCGCACCCTTTGGCACAGTAGTCGGACGCCCAAACACTGTACCACGATGGCAAAAATGATCAAGGAGGGAGGTCAAAGTAGGAACAAAATGAAATTTGCTATTATTTGACTCTCCTGATCAATTGAGACCGTCTGCGTTCATTTCAACGCGCACTTACATCGCGCAGTATACACGGGCGTCTATTTGAGCGTCGCTTCCACCGAAATGCTGCCGCCGGGGCTGCGGTTTAAAAGATCGTGTTCAGAAGCGAACGCTACAGCGACTGAGCCACTCCTGCGAACCCTTCCGCCTCTTAGCGTCGTGATTTCGACAAAAAGACACGGTGCGAATCCTCTATGAATCACTAACGTAGTTCATAAAGGATTCATGAAGGTATGGAAGATTTATAACACTGTCCAAATTAATTTACTGGGGTGCCGAGGAAATAGATGCAGCAGCGCATTATTTATTATTTATTACTATTTGCATTATTTACAATAAGTGGTGCGAGGAAATCTTTAGTTCTAGCGGAGAAGTCAATAACACTTCCTGAAATGGCGCCAACGTTATCATACCTCTTCTTATTTATTTTTTTCGGAAGTGAGAAAAAGGGCGAAGTTGACATCAAAGTGGATGTCTTCGAGGTGTGGATGGGACGACCACTCACTGTAGTAGGGCTTGACGCGTGGCAGTTGCTGCTTCCACAGGGAAACATTGCGCTGAACGTCTCGTACGTCGCAAACAAAGAAGGCTTCGTCCTCGTATACCTGAAATAGTTCAGACTCTATTAAGGCGCAAGAGGATGTGTGGTGTCCCGTGCAGAAAAGAATTTTGACCAATCGTCTTCTAGTTGAAGGATAAGAAATCCTACAAGTAATAAGAAACGATCGGCGTGTCGTGAATTTCTCTGTATATAAACTGTGAGAACTCGTGAGCAAATGATTTCTATGACGCACAGCATCGATCCTCTCGCATACATGTCACCAGATGTAAAAATGCTGGAAGGCTATTATAACTGCGTGCTAGGAAGTTTCGGAACGACCTTCAAGAACTGAAGAGGAGGGAAAGGGAAGTCATATGTTATATGGTATGTGGTCATACTATATTTCTGTTTCGAAAAACAGTTTCGTCATTTTAGTTCGGTACCTTGCAGTGAAAAACAAACAAACAAACAAACAAACAAACAAACAAACAAACAAACAAACAAACAAACAAACAAACAAACAAACAAACAAACAAACAAACAGACAAACAAACAAACAAACAAACGAACAAACAACAACATACATTAAAGGCTCGGCACATAAAACTGTCAGCCAATTGCCGACTTTCAAACATTCCCGTAAAAAGGATCTAAATTACGGTTTTCCATTCCATTGCATTAATCTTGAACATAATTGTAAAGTGGGCTTTCCAAGGTAACTGGCGCAATGATTTTTGGTCTGACCCTCCTTTGTTAAAACCGATCGCAAAAAGTACAGTGCACACAGACAGATAACATGGCTTCCAAAGAAGACTTTTCCAAACATACCTTTCGGTCAATTACTTTCTGCGCGACAGAACTGATGTCCTCATCAATAAAAATAGACGAAAGAACATTTTCTCCCCTGTGCATCGTGACCTAACGTTAAGAAAAGAATGAACAGAAATTAAATTTTTCGCACAAACATGACATTGAGGATAATTAGCCAGCATTTGGTTACGATGCGTACTCACGAGCAAGACAATGTGATGCTCGCACTGAGAGGCGGGACAAGTCAGGACCAGCGGAGGAATGTTATGACCCGCCTGGGCGCTTTTGCATGCAGTAAGGGGCGCTAAAAACCGTGTACCGTTCGAACACCTAATCAAGGCACTTGCCGTGGAGTGCCATGATTAGATAACGCCTCACTTAAACAGGTTATTTGGGTCGACCCTCCACTTTTAAGACCTGCGTAGAAACGCTACCGTATTCAAGAAGTTACCAGAGCGCACCGCTGTATGGTCATTCCCTCGTGAAGGCAATTTTGCTTTCAATGAACAAAGGGTCCACGATTTTACTAACGTCTACTGAAGCCGCAAATGTTGAAAAAAAAAAAAAGCAGCGAGTATTTGATATTTTTACTATTATTACACCATCTTAAATGGAAACAAAACATTAATCTGCTGTAAATCCAAGTATGCAGCAGCGATAGTCTACCATGCTGCGCCGCTTCTACTCGGGGCTATTTATTTCAACCTGAGCACGTGTAGAGGAGCACCAGTGCATTATGCAGAATTGTTCTGACGCAGAATTCTTTGTTTATAGTCACTCTAATTACGTTGGTCCTCTAAAGGTTTATGTTCAGTTAAAGTCAAAGCTTTTTTTTCTTTTTCCTTCAAAAGTACTTTTATTTTTCCCACCCTCTTCAAATAATAGTTGCGGCGGACACTCGATGGATGGTTTCTAGTTGCGACTAACACAGAACAGCATGCTTATCACAGCCAAGGACGTTAGGCAGTTTCCATACCCCTCAAAAGGGGGATCACTTTTATTAGATTATGTCCAGTACTTGTTGACTTGAAAGGAAATTCGATGAAATTCTTGATCAATTTACAAATTTTCAGCCGATCCGGCTTCCGAAATTGTGCCTTGTATTCGTGGCCATGTTATCCCTGTTGCATTTTGGATTCGAATAGTGCTTGAATATATACAACAGCTCAAACATGGCGCGCGCGGCCACTAGCTGTGTTACGCGTTCGTCACGAGGTCGCGTTTAAGCCTGTAGCAGGCCCACAAAAATAGCTACGGTTGTCATTGGGGGTCACGACTTGGAGTCCATCATTTATGTTTAGCTTTCAAATTGCGTATGCTGAGAATTGCCCCCCAGCTAAAGTAAAATGTGCTTTGACGACGTTTGTGTGCTTTTTTATGGCGATAGCAATACTGCGACAGCCGTCGCGTGGTTCCGGAGGAGGCCATGCTTGACTTTGAACAGCCGAGGAGGAGGAGGAAGAAGAAGAAGAAGAAGAAGAAGACTGGCAAACTTATGCTCTCGCGTCATACTGTTAATGGATGAGCTTAAGAAGTGTCCCCAATAATGTAGCACCTTAAACTGATAGGGCGGGATAGAATAATGTAGCAGGCGCAAGAAGCTTCCACCGTTGTTATCGCAATTCAACTAGGGTTAACCAGAGTTACAGCACAACTAATTTTTTACTTTCGGTTGTCACGCCTCCTCTTGCGGTAAGTAAAACCCTGTCAAGAGGTAATATCAGAGGTTTCTCCTCTGGATGCTCTGATAGCTTTGTGTGCTTCTAAGAGTTGTATTGTGTTTCGTCTCTGGGTGAAATTTTGCGTGGTCGGCCGGAAGAGTCCATTGCACGGACACCCACGAAGAAACTCTGATGTTGTTTGCTTGACAACCGGTGCTTTCATACAAACTGAAAAGATATCAGTCAAGCAGATCATCATCCCGTCCCTGGGTTTCGCCTAAAAGTTTGAAGAACGCCCCAGCTAGCTTGCTAAAAGAAAATGTAACACGTTAGAAGTGTTAGAATAAGTAGCTGTGAGGATCGGCAATGGCGAAGTTTTTTGATGGTAGGCAAATGCTGGAGGAGCGGGCTGTAGGACGTGGTGCGTTCCGGAATATTGTGCCTGAGCCGCTGGTATGGGGTATCATCCAAGGGCCCAGCGATGATATCCGCCTTCTCTTGAGCCTCTTCAGGTGAAAGGTTGGAAGATAGGTGGTAGAACCGAGTCGTCTCTGAGGTTACTCAGTGAACATAAGAGATAGCTTCCCCTTAAACAAACCACACCTTCGGTTCTGGCGCCAGAACAACGACAGGAGGAGCTGGATGACTGCACGATTCCGTGGGCGCGAGGCGACGTCAGGCGGAAGGTCGCCAGAGGGCAGCAGGTTGCTGGGGTCGGTCTATTATTGGCTGGAGTCATAATTGTTAAGATTCGCAGTGGAGAGCGTAAACAAGAGAGCTGCGTATCAGGCTTCCTGAAAGGAATTACTCTTACCATGCTTGCGCACAAAGCACACGCGGTCCGACCATATTCCCATTTTCTTTTAGCCGGTGCCGAGGCGCCGTCAGCGAGCCCCGATCTTAACGCCTCCGCAGTGCGTCGTAGCTGAGCACTACAAAACTATTGCCTTGCTTGTCAATGCTGCTTGCAGGGGCATAGCCACTGAGGCGGTGCCTTGGGGTCTACACGGAACGTTTGCTTGAAGCTGGCGCGATGCAGCTGGCGTATAGTAAGCAGGTGGGTGAGGGCTGCAATAGCAATGGACAGGGTACGTGGGCGCGACTGCCATTAATCGCTGTTTCGAGCAAAACAGACCTGTGTGGTTAAATGATGAACCCTTGACGAATGTTCAACGTCCTGCACCTGTCCCTAGGTCCTGCGTCTTGCTGCATTGCGCTGACAAAATACAAAAGGCAAGTAAGATAGCCGCCATGTAGACCGAACACACATGGACACAAAAACGTCCCCCCCCCCCTCCTTCGTATAGATCTATTAAACAAAGAAAATTGATGCAGTCGGAATGTGCAGCAGTTATAATGAACTGCAACACGGGTCAGTCGGAAAGGCTTAGACGAATGCACTAGGAAGTGTCTTCAAGGACTGCACAAAGACCATACTACTTCAGCAGAAACTTTGTGAATATCGTTTAGTAGGAGCATCAGATAGGGTGACACTATCACTCCGCTACATTTACCGCGTGTTTGCAAGAGCTATTCAGAGAATTGGCTTGGTATGAGCTGCACGTACTTGTGAATAGAGAGCATCTCAGTAACCCCAGACTTGCCACATTCCTCTCCTAAGTGACTCGGGGAAAGAATCGCATCGTATGATTGGGGAAACCACGCAGGGCAGAACTGCGTGGTTGAAAACTGCTATAAGGAGAATTTCAGTACTCTGAAGGAGTAAGGGAATACCAGATCGTAATAGGGAGCGAGATGCAGTGCAAGCAGTAAGAAAATACTATTATCTACAGGCCATGTGGTGACCGCAGATGCGAAGTATGAGTGCGAGCTATAGCTTAAGTAAGAATGGATGTACCGCATTTGGTACATTTAGCATTTTACCAATGCCGTTTAGAAGGAGAGAAAATTATAGTCATATATTGCCAGCACTCAGTAACACGCTGGAAATTCGGAGGTCTACATAAAGGGTAGTAATCAAAGACATTGCAGCACTCCGTGGAAAGGAAATTATAGCCTACTTGTAACGTTGAGAGACAGGAAATGAAGAGAATGGATCAGCAAAGAAATGCATTTTAAGAGGAAGAATCCGGCATGAGCAGGGCATGTAACGCGTAGAGCAAGTAACCGATGCTTGGTCAACAGGAGACCGCAGAAGGGTGCGACAAAGTGACCGGCGAGCTAATGAGATAGCCAAATTTAGGGGGGGGGGGGGGGGACGGAATGGGCCGCAGCTAGCGGAGCTACAGCTACCATAGAGCAGTGCAGAACGAACTGAAAATATGCGTGATATGCCTCTCTCTTGCAGTAGCCGTATCCAGGCTGATGATGATGGAGGTGGTGTTGGTGGTAGTAAAGAAGACACCAAACCAGATGAACTTTCTGCTAAACCCTAGCAGCTGGCCGTCTGTCAGCGGTCGTCCAGCTTTCCTCTCTCTTGCTTTTGTCTTTCGCCCTTTCCCTAACAATGCATTAACAACTCGCCGATCTGGTTATAGTATTGCAAACCGAAATCCAGTACCCAGTGCACGAACTCTAATTACATTCATCCTTCGAACAACAATCGCAGTGAGCCATACAAGCATGTGAGGCAGGCTGAATTCCAAATTGAACAAGTTGGTTTCAAATATACGTTTAATGCGAAAGATTTCTTGGCTAATGGGTGGCGTGGACAGCGGCTCATCAGAACATGTTACCAAAAGTGTCCGTACGAAGTATTAGTCACCAGTTGCATGGCTAAATATTATAACAGTTGATTAAGGAGACATTTAAATAGCAGGGATAACTAATGAAGTGTGTGAAAAGTGTAACTGAATGGTTAATTACTTGATTGAGCCAATTAAGCCGTGGACAGAACCTGTGGACCTAGTTTGTCAGCCGAAATCTTTATCAGAGAGCGTCCGCACAAAAAGCCAGGTAATTTGACAAAATTGGGCATCCAATATAATTGGAGTATGGCCAGCTAGATGGTGACCTCCAAATTTGGATTGGCCACTCCCGAAACTCGGTCCTCGAACTCCTAAAGTTTGACCTCGCCAGAATTGGACCAAAATCGATGTGTTACCTAAATTGAGTATTACCAATTTAGTGACCACAGATAAATTGGAATGGCCCCACACAAAGTTTGGCCCCCTGGACCCCCAAAGAGTGATATATACATAATTCGACCAAAATCAATGTCTAACCTAATTCGGGCATGGCCTATTCAGCGGTGACCTCCAACCTGGGATTGACCACTCCCACAATTTGGGCCCCTGGATCCAGAAAATTTGACACGTCAGATCTGACCAAAATCATTTTCTAACCTAATCCAAGTATGGTCAATTAGGTGGTGGCTTCCCAACTTACGTGGGCCGCCTCAAAATTTGGCCCTGTAACTCCCGAAAGATCACTTTGTCCGAATTTGACCAAACTTAGGTGCCCCTTGTAATCTTTGGCACTGAATTACACATTTCTGCTTGGCAGGTTTGACTTCGGCCCATATTAACACTCGTTATGAAGCTCTTCGCATGCAGGTGGCCGGAAAAATCAGTGCTCCGTATTTTCGCAGGTGTAGGCTTTATTTGGATTTGTTTTTATTTTAAACAATGACTAGGCTACGTTCATGTCGGTCGCCATTGTATTACCTATGCTTTCATTAAGAATAAAGCAGCTGCGGACTCCAGTCTTACTTTACGTACATCTCGTTGCTTTTATGGTTGCGGTAAATATGGCTATTACTTGGGTGAAATGCCTTCGGGTTGACCGTCTTAGGCTCCATCCTATACGATGGGCTTTGTTGGCATAACTGATTTAGTGAAAGCACACAGCCCAGGAGGTTTGCTCTTAAGCCATACAGTGGGACAGCTATAGCCTTAAAGCTTATAAGGTTTGAAGGACAGTTATTCCACACGGTCTCCTTACATTTAAGTCGCTCAGATGAGCTAGTACACGGCTGTCTGTGGGCCGAAACTTTCTACAAGGCGTGAGTGTTTGCACTGTGCAAGAATGGCGCACGAAAACAGCCTGAGACTTCGGCCAGACCATCTGATGGGAAACTAGTCCACCGTAAGCTAATGGGATCTAAGATGGCATGAAATAAAGGAATTTATCATTTAGCCGAGGTAGGAAGATTTGAAATCAAAGCATGTGATCCATTAATTTCTATCGACAGAATGGTTGATCATACTTCATTCGCTGTTTTTGATGTCCTAAAATAGGTGGAATTTTCGGTTTGTGATATTCTAAAATATAACCTTTATTATAGAATAATGTTTTTCGATTCAAATGTATAAAAAGTAGGTTTCTAATGAAAATTATGCATTCTTTTCACAGTAGGCAGAAAAATCAATTCCGAGCGATTTCCCATACCACTGACAGCAATCCTGGATGTACGATGACGACAGAATGGTTACACGGCCCATGGCAGAGGCGAAGAAGTCTTTTATTAGGAAAAACAGTTACAAGAAAGAAGTTCGAATACATACAATATAACGAAAATGTTATTGCTTGTCTCATATTACAAAGGAAGACGGTAAAAGGATGATGTGGAATGAAGGATGAAGTAGATTAGCTTGCACTGGCATACCCAGATAGGGTCGGTTCGGGATTCCAGGTACAGTTTGTGAAAGATGACTAAAACTGCAAGTATAATATGTGCGGAGCAATAGCACATCATCAAAGTTTTGATAGATGCTGTAGAATGTCGTTTAACACTTCTCTAAACAGAACACTGATCTACGCATGTTTTGTAACGTTGGCACATTCAACTTGGGGCATTCCTGGTATGAAGTGTCGTCGCTGGTTCCTAAGCTTTGTGTGAGATACCATTTCTGAGGCGGTGCCACTTGACGGCTTGCTGCAAGTGGCCGTAGCCAGCACGAACAACCATGGCGTCGATAGTTCGGCGGACCTGCGGAGCGCTCCACGCCGTAGCAATGTAATGCACTTCCGGCATGGGAAATCCGTTGAACCCGCAGCACAACACCAGCGTGTAGGCGCCCATGTTGTCCATGAGCAGCCACTCGTCTACGCAGACCTCGAAGAAGGGCACCTTGCTCAGCACGCAGTCCATGGGGTTACATGTGGCGCCCCACAGAGTGGTGAGCACATTTTGGGGTCTGTCATAGGGAGCCTGCGATGTGATGGACCATAAAGATGTTTCATACAGTGCATGTCATCATATGAAAAGGAATGAACGTAGGCAACTAAGCCAACTGGGCAGGATTCGTATTAAAGGGACACCGAAAGTGCGTCCGCTGAAGATAACAAAGACAAATAAAATTGCTAGAGAGTTAATCTCATTTGAAGCTACCGCAAAAAATGATCGCTACAGCTTATGTACAACCAGTAATTGGCGATTAAAAAAGGCGTTCATGCTTTTCCTCTCACTTCATACACCGGGCCGAGAGAGAAAAAATTTCGAGAGCACCGTGGAATCTACACTTCAGAAATGTGAAAACCGGAGCGTTGCTGCTACACACGGTGCATCACGTTTGTTCTCGTTATCATTATGAACTAAATGCACCGTCATTATCACCGCGACTCTAATCATTGCCATCATCACTAATTGCAGCGTCATTGTCATCGCTACTATCAGCCTCACTGCAGACAAGGAGAATTATGAAGTGCTTTTCAGGATTCCGGGCTTGGCGCAGTTGGTTAAAGCACTCGGCTAGGCATCCCAGGGATGGAGGTTCGAGTCTTGGTGGAGACAGGATTTTTATTTTCTGATGACGTCATCAAGATGATGGACAACTGACACATCAGCGCACAGCTCCGATGCACAGATCCTGCGCACGACCCCCGCGCATGGGATTTCGCACCATGAGCGTAGAAAGGCTCTCACTTTAAAAACAAAAGCATTACAGGTTGCTACCGTGAGCCGCCCACGAAAGCGTCACCTGTCAAGCTGGCTCGGTGTTTATATTTTTCTCGCCTTTTGATCTCCTTCCTACCTATACATCAGAGAAAAGATCGTTATCTTCCTTGTCTTCCCTTAGAAGAAGACCTTTATCTGTACCTTGCCTTCAGCCCCTCCACCACTCTCCGCTTAATCTTCAAAATCAGCGTGATTATGAATGAGAAAGCTCTGCGTAGGCGCGGTGCTCCCACTTGGACTTTGAAGCGAAAAGCTTCACTAGGCTATTCAAGTCTGAGTCTCGCGTGTGCTCCGTCATCAGAAAAAGCCACAGCTGCGCATGCGCAAACCACGTGATGTCACAGGAGAGGCGCAGGTGGTCGGAGCCGGCGATCCCGCCGGTTGACCTTTAGCCGGTGCCGCGCGCTTCTGCGCATGCAATATGAAGTCTGAATACTGTGCCAAAACTGCGGAAACAGCTGCATGTTACTATACGGATCACCGGGCTGTGTTTATGTCTACACAGAAGTGTAACGGTGATGATGATGATGATGTGGAATCGAAATAAAGTTTAATCTTATGTGCTGTACGGCTGTAATCAATGTCTCACCGTGAGGATAAGCCATGGAATACCTATAAGGTGCAACCGTGAACAACAAGGTAAGCTACAACTACGCCGAGGAAGCAGAAGCTAAGCCATGGCATCGCCGAACCTTTTCGCTTCTGATATCCAGGCTTAACCAAGCTAAGCCACCATCATTTTTTTTTAATAGGTCATTTGTTGAAAGTTAAGGCTTGTCTCGTAAACTTTTCTCTTGTCATTCCTGTGACTTTGAGCCTGCGCCTCTCAGCATCGCATAATTTGTCTAGACCTTGACTTGGTCCCCATTTCTTAAGTTGCGTAAAGTTCATTTAGGCGTTGACAGACATGATTAACGAAGTCTCCCAAACTAGCTGAACTATCCTTGCATTAGTCGATTACACTTTAAACATCTGCGCTTAAGCTTCAATTACATTCATTTTACTTATCATGCGTAAAGAAAAGGTAGGAAGCACAGTGACGGTGGGTATTGACTCTGACGGTTGTTTCTTTTTTCTTTATTCCTTCTAGTTCACTATCGCAGTTTAAAAATTAAACTAAAAACGTCTATATTTATAGAAAGTCGCATGCACATGCCGCCTAAGAAAATATTTTGGAAATAAGAAGTCTTACCTCTAGCGGACGGTAGCTGATGTCCATGAATGGGTACAAGTCGCGGGGTATGCTGTTGTATTTGCTTTCATTGATATATATATTTTCATGGCTGTGCACCATTCCTGAGCATAAAACAAGAGAACGAAAACAAAATTTACAAGCAGTTTACGTAACACGTACAAAATGCAGTGTATAGAAACAACGAAGTGGTTTTTAGACAATCATTATTTCGATTCATAAATAATCAACTTGGAAGCACAGGGCAGCAATGGAGATATTTTTCACGATGCTTAAGGAACAAATTGACTGACCATCAATGATGAGCTCCTTTGTTTTCTTGCCGACTACTTTTGTCACCAAGGTGTAGGCAGATGTGACGAAAAATTGGCCCGGCTCGCCGATGATCTCAACTCCAGACGAAGCAGGAAAGTGTTCGTCGAGAGAAGATCGGACTGCTTCACATACCTTTAAGATCACAAGGCAACGTTAGTGACGGTTGGTGAATACTATATGCTCGGCATGGTGGTAGCGGCGATGGAAAATATTAAAAGTGGTAGTAATGGTACCGATAATTTGCTTTTTAGTGATAACGGGTAGGGATTCTGCTAGGCATGCCTGGCAACTGTGATGGCAATGATAGAATTCAAAATTTTTTGGTTAGTGATGATGGGCGGTGATGGTGGTCGGCGTGGTGGCAGCTGTAATGGAAGTAAAGAAGACAATAGTAACGGCACTGATAATTTATTTTGCCTATAATAATGCGTGTGCGCAAAGGCGCAGTAGACGTAGCATGGCTGCTGCAAGCTAATAATGATAATCAGCATATCGCTCTTTACCACACAGGTACTATGGCAGATGAAGTAATCTGCGCTGAAAGCAAACATGTACAAAATATGCTGATTACGCAAGCGAAACGAAGCGTGGGAAACAAAATACAACAACAGATGATTTAAGAATGGAACAGGTACTAAAACTTGATTAGTTAACAGCGGTTCTCATCGTCCCTAGAAGATACGTGAGAACTTCGTACTCATCATCATCATCATCATCAGCCTGATTATACCCACTGCAGGGCGAAGGCCTCTCCCATATTTCTCCACTTAACCCGGTTCTGTGCTACCTGCATCCACTTGACCCCTGCGAACTTCTTAATCTCATCCGCCCACCTAACTTTCTGCCGCCCCCTGCTACGCTTTCCTTCCCTTGGAATCCAGTTTGTTACCCTCAGCGACCATCGGTTATCCTCTCTTCGCACTACATGTCCTGCCCATGTCCATTTCTTCTTCTTAATTTCCACTAGAATGTCGGTAACTTGAGTTATTTCTCTGACCCACTCTGCACGCTTTCTATCTCTTAATGTTACCCCTACCATTTTTCGTTCCATAGCTCTCTGGGTTGTCCTCAACTTAAGTAGAACTCTCTTGGTTAGCCTCCACGTTTCAGCCCCATAGGTGAGTACAGGCAAGATGCAACTGTTGTATACTTTCCTCTTGAGCGATACCGGTAAGCTGCTAGTCATAATCTCCGAGTGCTTGCCAAATGCGCTCCATCCCAATCTTATTCTTCTTGTTATTTCTTTTTCATGGTCCGGATCTGCGGTTACTACCTGTCCTAAGTAGATATATTCGCCTACTACTTCCAGTATTTCGCTACCTAATGTAAACTCCTGTTCCTTCCTGAGGCTGTTGAACATTGCCTTAGTCTTCTGCATATTGATTTTCAAGCCTACCTTTCTACTTTTCCTGCCTAGGTCATCAATCATTATTTGCAGTTCATCCCCCGAGTTGCTTAGCAAGGCAATGTCATCAGCAAATCGCAGACTACTGAGGTATTCTCCATCTACCCTTATCCCTAACTGCTCCCATTCCAAGTCTCTGAATACTTCCTCTAAACAAGCTGTGAATAGTACTGGGGAGATTGTGTCTCCTTGCCTAACACCTTTCTTTATGGGAATTTTGTTGCTTTCTTTATGTAGAACTATGGTTGCTGTGCAGCCACTATATATATCTTCCAGCACTTTCATGTACGGCTCGTCTACCCCCTGATTTCGCAATGCCTGCATCACCGCCGAGGTTTCAACTGAGTCAAATGCTTTTTCGTAATCAATGAATGCTATGTATAAGGGCTGGTACTAACCGAACTTCGTACTAACCGAACGAAATGTATTCAGCACGTTTGGGTGAACAACAACAACAACAACAAATACAACAAAAAAAGAAAGACACCACAAATATATTGCCATCGAAAATGGAAAACAAGGAGGGAGAAACATCATGGCAGAAGAAGCAAAAGCGATATGGAGAATTTTGTAGTTAAAGGGCTGGGAGAGAATACGCTGGTTCGTTGTAGAATCCATTTGTAAGAAAACAGACAAAAATCAGCGCAGTACTTCAGTACTCTAAAACATTGACGGAGTATGTCCAAAATGTTCCCAGACGATTAAAATACAAATTAAAGGCATAATATAAATCTGTAAGATATAGGAGTTGAAAGTTTTTAATATGACGCTTATCAGTTTCCGGCCTTTATTTCCTTTCCAGCGTCTCACTAAGCACTAACAAACTCAATCTGTATTTTGACTATGCCTCACACCAGCACAAGCACAAATATATCAGAGATTTTTCTTTCGTTCCTATTTGACACTATACGCATAACTTGTGCTGATAAGAACATAACACATATGCTGCGACAGGGTGGCCTACGAGAACCACCGTTGACGGAAGGAGCGTAAAGTCCTTGCGACTGGAACTTGTAACAAAGAAAAAACGTAAGCGTTAACTAGGTTCATGCGTGCATTTTCATTCGCGATGGAAAATTGTGGCAAGCCTTTTTTGTACTGCTTTTATTGAAGTTAGTGATATCGGGAAAAGTAACGGGCGTGTTATTGTGAGCCAGATGTTAAAAATACCAATCACGGGGCTTAAAGATGACAACTATGATGTGTTACCAGTCTCTAGTTAATCGAGTCTTGTCACTCCTAGAATTGATGATGCTAGTACTACCCCTAAAGCACCATCATCAGCCGGGCTATAGCCACTGCAGGGCGAAGGCCTTTCCCATATTCCTCCAATTAACCCGGTCCTGTGCTAGCTGCATCCACTTGACCCCTGCGAACTTCTTAATCTCATCCGCCCACCTAACTTTCTGCCGCCCCCTGCTACGCTTTCCTTCTCTTGGAATCCAGTTTGTTACCCTCAGCGACCATCGGTTGTCCTCTCTACGCTCTACATGCTCTGCCCACGCCCATTTCTTTTTCTTGATTTTCACTAGAATGTCAGTAACTTGAGTTATTTCTCTGACCAACACTGCACGCTTCCTATCTCTTAATGTTACCCCTACCATTTTTCATTCCATAGCCCTCTGCGTTGTCCTATACGTAAGTAGAACCCTTTTCGTTAGCCTCCACGTTTCTGCCCGATAGGTGAGTACAGGTAAAATACAACTGTTGTGTACTTTCCTTTGAAGCGAAAGCGGTAAGCTTCTAGTCATAATGTGCGAATACTTGCCAAATGCGCTCCATCCCAATCTTATTCTCATAGTTATTTCCCTTTCATGGTCTTCATTCGCGGTTACTACCTGTCCTAAGTAGACATGTTCGCCTACCATTTCCAGTGCTTCGTTACCTACTGTGAACGGTTGTTAATTCCCGAGGCTGTTGAACATTACCTTAGCCTTCTGCATATTGATTTTCAAGCCTACTGTTGTGCTATTCGTGTCTAGGTCATCAATCATTCTTTGCAGTTCATCCCCTGAGTTACTTAGCAAGGCAATGTCATCAGAGAATCGCAGATTACTGAGGTATGCTCCATTAACCCTTATCCCTAACTGCTCCTTTTCAAATTCTCTGAATACTTCCTCTAAGCAAGCTGTGAACAGTACTGGAGAGATCGCGTCTCCTTGCCTAACACCTTTATTTATGGGAGTTTTGTTACTTTCTTTATGTTGAACTATGGCTGCTGTGTAGCAACTATGGATATATTCTAGTATTTTCACATACGGTTTGTCTACACATTGATTTCGCAATGCCTGTATGACTGCGGAGGTTTCAAATGAGTCAAATGCTTTTTCGTAATCAGTGAATGCTATGTACAAGGGTGGGTTATAATCCGAGCATTCTTCTATCATCTTGTTGATGGTATGGATGTGATCGATAGTAAATACCCTTTCCGAAAACCTTCTTGATCTTTTTCTTGATTGTAGTCTAAGATTGTCCTGATTCGGTAAGCGAGTACCTTAGTAAACACCTTATACTATGTAAAAGATAGTATGCTGATTGGCCGGCAATATTTCAAGTCTTTAGCGTCCCCTTTCTTATCAATTAAGATAATGTTAGCGTTCTTCCATGACTTCGGTACCGTCGAAGTCCCCAGGTATTGCGTATACAGGGTGGTCAGTTTTTCTAGCACAAATTCCCCCCCGTCCTTCAACAAATATGGAGTTACCTGGTCCTCCCTTACTGCTTTCCCCTTTTTCATAGTTTCTAAAGCTTTCTCAACCTCACACTTCATCACTGGCAAACGTCTGACTGTTTTTCGCTACTGCCTATCTTGTTATTGCCCTGACTACTTCGGCTACATTATAGATCAGTATAGAACTCCTCGGTGACCTTGACTATCCTGTTCATATTCGTGATGGCATTGCCCGCGTTGTCCCTTAGCGCATACATCTGATTTTTGCCTATGCCCAATTTTCTCTTTACCGCTTTAAGGCTGCCCCCGTTCATTAGCGCACGTTCAATTTTCCCCATGTTATACTTCTTTACGTCGGCCACTTTACGTTTATTGGTTAGCTTTTATATCTCTGTCAGTTCTATCTTGTCTGTTCGGTTGGAGCTTTCAGAATTTGAACTTCTTAATAAAATCTTTCGTTTTTTTTTTTTTTTTTTTTATAGTTTACCAGTATCCTCTCTAACTATCCTACCGCCTACTTCTTCAAGTCAACACTTCTCTTCTTCGAGGATAAGTGACTGTGGTATTTATTAACCGCCGTATATATTCAGTAGCTCGCTCCGGGCCATCCTCAGAATAGCGGCTGTCCGGCGTTCAGGCGCAATCAAGCACAAGCCACTTTTTTTTTTTTTTCAGTGAAGAATGGAAGGGTTGTCTGGTGTACACAGAAAACAAATGAGACAGTTACCGCGCCTTTCCCTTCCTATAAATCAGTCAATCTATGAAGTCTCAATGTGGTGACGCAAAGTTTGACATGCCATGCCGGCGCCTTGGTGACTGCTATGAAATATGGAGAAGAAGAAAATACAGCCGAACAGCGTGTGCGTGCGCCCGGGGCTCAAGCGGGCACGAGCAGTTCGGTTCTGGAAGCCTGATGTGTTGCAAGTCTGCTTCTGGCGCTCCACTGCAACCCGTGATTAACGACAGTGGTGATTCCGGGTTTCGCAATGTCCGACCCCGGCAACCCACAGCTTTCAGGCGACCTTCCACCTGACACTACTTCGCGCCCACGGAACGTTGTAGCCATTCAGCTTCGCCTGCCATCGTTCTGGGGCAAGAACCCACAGGTGTGGTTTGCCCCGGTGGAAGCCATCTTGCATATTCACTGCGTCACCTCAGAGACTTCTCGGTGCGGAATGGCTGACGAAGTCGCGGACGCCAGCTCTGGACCAGTGTAGGATACCCCATACTAGCGCCTCAAGGAGAGAATTCTGGACCGCGGTTGAGCAGTTCGGTCCAAGAAACCTGCTATGTTGCACGTTCACTTCTGGCGCTCCTCTGCAACCCCGTGATTACCGAGAGAGTGTTGCCTTGGAACGAAATGTTTTGGTTGGTTTATCATATGTTATTGTTACGTAATGCCTGTTATTTTTATTGGCTTTATTTATTGCGATCGTCTTATTTGTAGTTATTTTCCGGCTCCTGGCCCGCAATACTTTTCTCATTTCACCGTGCGTAGCAAAATGAGTTTGAGATCCCCGATTTTGCATGCCTAACAATCATTAGCTCGTTCCGATTCTATGCAGCCTTGAACTCGCCACTCAATGATTGTGGAAGCAAAATTCTTTCTGCATAAATTAGTGATGTGCTACAATATCTTTGTAAATGTTTTGATTCCTCCCATCTCCGTTTCTGGGCAGATATATGCAACCGGTATTTGCAAAATCACTCGCTTTTGCACGCGCTGAAAACCTTTCAGGACGCTGCGTATGTGTACAGGCTGTTTCACAGAGGGAAATTCGGAGCTCACGGCCTAGCGATGCGGCGAGCGCTGGAAGCGCGCCCCGCGGGGAAGCTCGCGCAAGCGCAGATTGAAGGCTGAGGGGCGGAGTTTCGTCGCGTGGTCTGCTATGGCGTGGGTGGGCAGAGCACGACTCTCGTCGTTTTTTGCGGAAACTGAGCCAGTATATAGTAAAGAAAATTTGTGAGCGCAACTTCATACTCTTCGTATAAATTTTTGCGCTTATACATACTGCCCCTTCACAGCACGCTTCTTCGCGCCCCAGACGATTCAGTGATCAGGGCGTTTGACTGCTGAATCCAAGGACGCGGCTGCGGCGGCCGCTTTTAGACGAAGGCGGAAAGCAAGGCGCCCTTCTACTGTGCGATGTCAGTGCAAATTAAAGAACCCCAGGGGGTCGAAATTCCAGGGGCCCTTCTCTACGGCGTCCCTTTTACCCTGAGTCGCTTTGAGACGTCAAACAGTGTTATAAAGCAAATCAAACCAAAACAAACAGCATGATTAACTTTTTTTCCAAGAATTGCGCGGTATACCTCCTCCCTACGACCAAAGTAAAGAGATGACATCTCACATTCTATTTTAAAGAGCAGTGAGTCACCACTGCGTTCATCAGACTCGACAATTTCGACCTGCTGCGAATAAACAGAGTGTTTACCAAGTCAGTTCACTCTTTATGCCGTTCAAAATGTGTATTGTAATCGGAGCATGAGTTTATTCAAAGAGCAACCACTTTCAAGAAAAACTCGTTACTGACTTTAGAAATGACGTCACCGGCCAAGAACTCCTGGCTCAGACGCATTTAGCAGAGTTAGTTGATGCATCCACATTTACGTCGCCGCACAAGTAGCACGCTGAGCGTGAACAGTTAAAGACAGCACTAAAGCTCATGCAAACATGGATAAATTGCCATATTGTTTGAAGAGCGATTGTATAAGCGCATTAAAAATTAGCACCGGCCGTGCAATACTGAATATCAATTAATCCAACTTGTAATCAGCACGTTCAATATATCCCTAGCAAAGCGAGTAAAACACTAGGGTTAACTCGAAAAACACACTACATGGCTACACCTGACGCAAAACTTCTGGCATATGACACTCTAGTCAGACCTCAAACTCAGCTCGAATACGTCTCTATTATTTGGAATCCGCATCAGGTATACTTAACGCAGCCTCTGGAATCGTTGCAGAATCGTGCGATTCGTTTTACAACAAGAAACTACACCCACGACACTATTGCACAGCTCTGCACCTCCTTAAATATACAAACGCTTCAGCAGCACAGACGCACTTCTTTACTTCTATACTACTTCAAACCCTATCACACAGCAATTCCGCTTTCCGACTTCAACATATTCGCCCTGCATCATAGATCTCTCATCGCACCGACCATCCCTTCAAGGTATACCTACCACAATGCAGGACTAACTTGTTCAGGCCCTCACCTTTGCTATTGGGTATTAAACTTTGGATTGAGCTGCCTAGTGACGTTGCGTGTGCTAACAATTACGATGCATTTTTGCTGCGGTTTCGTCTGTATAGGCCTGCTGTTTTTGTGTTTGTTTTTGCATCCTGTCTTATCTGTGAGCGTACAGTATTGTCCGCCCCCCCCCCCCCTCCCCTTATGTAATATCATTCTGCGGGTCTTTAAGGGTATTGTAAATTGAAAAAAGTAGTAAATAAAAACCCGGTGTCCCCTCGTTCGCACAGTGCAAACATAGAATTTCTTCAATGAGCCCAACAATCTCCCGCGGCTCATTAACTCCACCCGTCTTGGTCTTCAATTGAGTACACCGTAGGAAGACGGCCCTTATTCTTGGGACGTCGTTTCTGGCGAATGATCTACTCCAGTCACCCGGAGCCCTCCATCACGGCTATATACTTCTCGTCCCAAGCTGCTGTCAGCGATAGAGAGAGCCAGCGAGAAAAGAGAGAGAGAGAGAGACGCTACAACATACCGGCACCAAAGCAGGTTTGACGAATTAAACTGAGGTCGCGGCGTCAACAGGAGCCTTTCTTCCTCACTTTCCGCCTTTTATATTATGCAAAAAATTTGGGGGCAGGGGGGGGGGGGGGGGGGGGGGCGAACGGTTCCGAGACATACGACTGTCCAAAAACGCCGGGAGTCTTGGAAAATGACCTCACAAATGTTAACTGTTTTTGCGTGACCAATAATTCAGTGTTGCATTCACTCTGCGTTGTTAGGATACAAAGTAGGTCGAATTACGCATACTGAATATAAATTCCTGTTCCAAAAGGCTGCGTTCAATGCAGCCGAATGGGCGAGTGAGTGAAACAATTTTATTGCGTAGGATATGTTCGGTTAGGGCAGGGGGTCTTGGTAATGCTTGATGGGTCCCCAGGAGGGCGCAACTTCCTGAGCCCACGTGACGAAGTGCCAGTTGTGTCATTTTACCTGGTATATTCAGGAGTATATTCCAGCCCTCCTCGGAGGGGACTGGCAGCAAAGTTTGAGGAGCTGAGGAGGCGGATGTCCCACGCACCCACATAGGAATTGTACTTGTGTGGCAATTTCAGCCTATGGGCAATTGGGTATGCGGGCGGACATTCTCCAATGGTGATCAATGGCAATCTCAGATGACTGAGAATCTACTGGGTCTGGAGTGTGCGCAGCGTCGTTGCCTGCGTTCGAGTGAGGTCTGGGTGAGGGGGCAGGAAAAGACATCCGATCTCTCTATAAAGATTTGTGATTGTGAATGGGATCTGGTACACTGCCGGCAGGAGCTGTGTCTCCGTTCTGCAAGTCGGTCTCAAGAAGTTTACTGTGAATGCCGATTGAGATTATGTCACTGTACCCAAAGAAACTTTTTGATGAGGTGGGATTTCCAGGGATAGAGACAGAGAGAGCGAAAAAAATGTATGGAGCGTTGTGCCGCCAGTCCGGAGCTTTTGTGATTTATATAGGGAAAAAAGGAAGTCGTTTTATTTGCTCTTTATACATTAACGCGACAGAATGGGAATCGAGTTGATTATTCTAGCGAAAGAGGGAGTTTTGAAAAGAAAACTCGTGACCAGTTCTTTACTCTATTCTTCATTGTTGATAAATTTTCAATTTTAAAGGGGACCCGACTCGACTCCACCGAGTCGAGTTCATGTAAACGTAACTATAGCAAGGTAAAACTTTTGTATTAGATGCTACTTCCCCCCTCCTGCCACGCATTTCAATAAATATTTACCCGTAAGTAAAAAGTTGAAAAAATTCAGGTAAGGCACATATTGAGCAAAGAGTGCGGATGCATAAATTTTTGTAGCTCGGGAATAAAACGCAGGCCCCAGTGCTTTTGGAAACATTTCTGTGATTCATATGGGGAGTATGGACCAACGTCAAAGTGACGGCCATGGTGAGTTTCAAACTGACTGCTGCCTGGCATTATAGAGAAGCCGTTCGATGCTTTGCGTCTTTCGGCTTCGATGAAACGTTCTCAAAAATCTAATCTAGAAATAAATTTCTGTATACATCCTCATGAAAATGGTGGATGTGATCTGATATTAAATAAATTAGAGATATGTATAAAAGTAAGACAATATACTTTTCAAGCAAACTGCTCCTGTTTAAAGCAAGCAAGGGTAGAGTAGTCATGAATAAGGGCGGGAGCATTATGAGCGATCCTTTTCAGCTTCGTCGCAAATCTGGCCATTGATGATTTTGACTGCTTGACGTATTGGAAATTAGGATAATAATAACAAAAGCTGTTGAGCACAACGTTTCCTCAGATGTACAAAAATGTAATTTTTTGTTCTCGATGCTCAGTAATCGACAGAGTGCTCCATATTTGTATCGATTTTCGGCAGTCATGGTCGACCAGTTTGTTATCTTCGCGTGGAAGGATCTGCATACTCTGATGAGGGCTACAAGAAATCCATTTTTGCCCTCAAGGCACCTCACTGCCCAACCATCAGACACTACGTGGTTCCCTCCCTGTTCGAGTTGGCCTCAGTATATGGAAGATATGAATGCAGAAGCGATAACAAATTAAAAAAAAGGTAACTGCCTGGTCAGTGTTAAGAAACTGACATTATTATAGCTCCACTCAGTGGACTGCCTTCCATGACCTTTCTTTGTGTATGTGTGCGTGTGTGTGTGTGCTTGTGCGTGCGTGCGTGCGTGTGTGTGTGTGTGTGTGTGTGTGTGTGTGTGTGTGTGTGTGTGTGTGTGTGTGTGTGTGTGTGTGTGTGTGTGTGTGTGTGTGTGTGTGTGTGTGTGTGTGTGTGTGTGTGTGTGTGTGTGTGGCATGTTTCACATCTCAAGTGCTAGCGCAGTGCTCTAAAGAGGGCCTCATTCAATGGTGAATATATATATATATATATATATATATATATATATATATATATATATATATATATATAGGCCTTTTTTTTAGCACTTATATGTTGTCACAAAGACAGATATTTATGGGAATCGGCAACAGGGGCAGAGACACACAGTCAAGACGGGTTCACGGGAAACGGTAACACAAAGATACAGGCTCAAGAGTCCACCGTCTTAGCTAGCCGAAGCACGCGAGAGTTTACAACTTCTTCGTCTTTCAAGCGCTACCTCAAACCGTCAGGTAGCACTCAGGTCGGCACAAGGGGCAGAATATCAGTGAAGGCCTTGAGAGTCGAGGCTGTGCTGAGGAAGCCTCACAAAACACTCGAAATCAGTGGTCCCTTTATCGCCACAGACACTGATCGCGCGCTCCAGAACAACTTGCAGTATGTTTATCGGCTTTTGGTATTCGCTTATTTATGTGTCCCTATACATGAACGGCGCCTTATAAGAAGAACGTGCATCGAACTTTTTATTTGTTTGAGGCATAAGATATATTTACTTGCCACAGAAGGTTAAGAGAACAGAATAATTCAGAAGGGTCACACAGTGTACGAGGAATAGCGTTCATTTAATGGGGAAGCCGGTGAAAGAATGCGTGGAGTGCTCAGCTCATTCTCAGATTAGGTATACTGTAGCTGATGGAATAAACGCTGGAAATACGCCATAAATTAAGCTTGAGGAAAAGCAAACAATGCACGAGGAATGAGTTCTCCAAGAAAACAGCGCGTACATTTCTGAGCATTTCCATTTCCTTGCGAAGTGTGCTCTGGAATAGTCGCCATCGCCAGATGTAGAACACTGCATTTAGGAATACCATGCTTTAGAATGAGATACTCTAAGCATAGCAAAGGAACCAAGCTTCGAATTCGCATAAAATCCGCCACGACGTTCAATTTCAGCTTTCTTGGAAGTCAGTTTGTTTGATTTGGGATTCAACTATGAAGTAGTGTAAAATAGTATTGCATAAAATGCTGTACAACACTATCGATGGCAATTATTTAATATTCCAATGAGCAACGAAACCTTGTTTTTGTAGTTAGTCCTGCGCTAGCACTGAGTAGTTAGGAGTGCCATAGGAATCCACAGTTTCGCGTTTTGTCACAATAAATGGCAGAAAACCTCAAGCATTCGAAAGGGGGGAGGGGTATTGTCTGCAGATATAGTGAATGTTACGCCACATTATTCTACGAAAACTGCATTCATTTCCAACTTCATGTTGAGACATATGCTTGTCCAGAATTACAGGGTATAATAAACATATGAGTAGATTAACGAGGCACCTAAGTGAAAGAGGGTGAGCTGATCCTCGCTGAAGATAGTTGCCACGCGCTGAGGATTGAAGCTCAGGATCTGAATATGGACCGGTCAGTAAAGTGCGCATTAGGGATCATGGAGAACAACTGCACCAAAAAAGCTATTCCTGCTCGCCCCAAGATATATCGCCTTGTATGCACAAAGGCTGAAACACATGGAGCGTGCAGTAATGCGAACACATGGAGAACTTTGTTTTTTTTTTTTTTCGATATGAGCTATATCACCAAAGCTGCAGCTGAAAAGAGCGCGAAAGTTTCTTAACCGCTTAAACGGTAGCCTTCCAAGTTTTATATGATATGCATTGCATGTAAATATGGGCAATTAACTCTACCTTAGGGGGTAGTAAAAATTCATGCAATATATTTGGTCAATACAGCTTGTCAATTTAGGATTTGACTTTTATCGGTGTGAAACTGTAGGTTTAATTGAAGCGTTGCCATCACAGAAAATTGCTTCCGGATCACAATTTTTAGTTTTGTTTATAAAGATATAGTAAAAACTATTATTCTGTGTGAACTTAGCCCTGCCCCCTCAAAAAAATAAAATCGGGACATGCATTGTGTGCAATCAGAGGCACTGTGATGGTCACGCCAAATAAGTTGAGTAAATGTGAATAGCTGACTTCTATCACCAGCTGAGATGTGGTGTCCTTCTTTAGTTATGTATCCACGGTGAACTGTAGTAGCTAGTGCCTAGGATGTCCTTTTTTCTCCTCCCTTCCCAACCCCCCTTTGCATCGTAAATTCATTACTAGTAGATTGGGTGTGGGCGAACCACAAGATCTATTATTTCCTGTCTCCTTCCGCCATTTTACTGTTAATAGCAAATTTAGAAAATCAGTATCACCCAGCGAAACTAAGTCTTTTAGAGGTAAATGTAGGAAAAGTTCATGCTTTACCGGGCTATTTATTCCTTTGTCCTCATCGTCTTGGCTCTGACGGACGATCATCTTGATATCCTACGCACTAATATACGTACTATGCGTCACAGGGGTTCTTTCGTTATCAGAGCTGTTTTTTTTTCTTTATTTTTGCTTTTAAATGAGAAATGTATGAATTCGCTGGTCAGAACAGCATGATTTGATTTTGTTTCGGTTTATGAATTTTGCTCAGTTCGAAACAGAAAGTAAACTCTTGACAAATTTAGTGCATGCCACACGTGCGCGCGAGAGTTCACTGTAGAATTAAGCGAGCGCTCTTTGTCGCGGACCCCGCCGGGGTGGCGCAGTGGTTACGGCGCTCGACTACTGTTCCCAAGGACGCGGGATCGAATCCCGGCCTCGGCGGCAGCTTTTCGATGGAGGCGAAAAGCAAGGCGCCCGTGTGCTGTGCGATGTCAGTGCACGTTAAAGAACCCCAGGTGGTCGAAATTTCCGGAGTCCTCCACTACGGCGTCTCTCATAGCCTGAGTTGCTTTGGGACGTTAAACCCCACCAACCAACCAACCTTTGTCGCGGTTGTAACAGAAAAATTCGTAGTCGCTGTCCGAAACTGGCACAGATGCTGGCACCGGGCGTATAGTCCGATGGGCCAGGGCGACAGCAAACTCACATCACGATGCGAGCGCCTTTGACATGAGCGTGAGCGCGATAAGAAATCAAATAAATCAAAACCTGCGGTTCACGCTCAGGGAAATTGATACACAGAATGCTTCCGGGGGACCACGTTCGCCCAGTGGAAGCGGAACTCGTTTAGTCGCTAAATTGCCGAGCTTCAGGGGTACCGCAGCGTGAAGCACTTACAGAGAGAAGAGACTGCTGTTCCAACAAAATAACGCCGGCATCTACCATTGCATATATGCGAGAATTTAATGACGTTAGCCCCACAAAATGTTCTCCCGAGTAAGTGTAGCATCCGACACATTTGATGGATCCGAGGTGAAAACACGTGTTCTCGACTATACTACCGATACTTTGAGCCCCGAGTAGCTTGAAGAAAATTTAAATCTTTTCTCTCTAAACGTCTCTATAAACTTGTCAAAAACAATTCGCGCGGGACGCCGTCATACTGGTGGCTGGATTATTGTGAACAAATCTGGGAAATCATGGCGAAAGTAGTCTTCACATCCGCGCAAATAGTTCGCACTTCGACTCGTAACTGTTCACAATGTGAAGTTCTCTACATTTCAATACGTTTTTTCTCCAAACAATTTTCCTGCAGCAACCTTGCCTTAATTTTTTTTTTTTACCTGTCAGGCGCTAAGAGCAGCACCCTTCGTCTCCTATATTTAATGAGTCTACTGCTTCCCCACCGGCTGCAGCACCATTTTCTTATAGCTATCTTTAGCTCACTTCTCTTGAACGTGACTTCCGCGGGATATGAAAAATGATGAGAAATTCTCTGCGCGGAGGTAGCATAAATCATCCTCCTGTTTCGGGCGCAGCTACGAAAGCAGCGGCAGTTCATCTCCGCTGCAGGAATTCCACGTGACCGCAATATTACTTCCGAGCGTTGCGGCGCCGTAATTCCTAGAGTTCACCTCATCTAGACGAGCAAGTACATTCGCAAGTAAACATGTGGGCGACAGTAAAGCCTACTAAGTCAGAACCAAAATTACTTTTTCAGTGCGTCGGTTCGTCATTTAGAATGCAATGTCAGAATTTGTGGCAGTGAGGCGCTCAATCTTCTCGACCTTGTTAGAACAATTTTCGCAATATTCTATTCAGGTACAACAATTTGTAGACACGATTGCAAACCAGTGCTGCTAACCATATCGGGGGTCTGGTTATAAATAGAAAAAAAAAAACGAATTACTAAATTTCATATGCAAGGCGATTTTTTTTAGCAGAATTTGTGCATCTGAATTTAAAAGGATTTTAATTTTATTCAGCGCAAGAAAGGTAAGCGCGAAAATACTAGGTGTGTTAAATATTACAGAATCACAAAACATTTGGGACTAAAAGTGCTTCGGAAAGAGCCTGAAGGCTGCTATAGCGAGATACAGCTCAGGAATGTAGCGGCAAATGCCGCTCAAAGAAGGTCATCCGCTCAATACCTTGAATTGGTTCTCATGACATGGCGGTTAATCTCCTAGCGTGAAAGACCAGGTGAATAGTAGGTACTTTAATTGTGACGTCCTGACAGTCGTTCGACGGCACAGGCTGAAGGGGTTTGCTTCAAGGGTAACTGCCGCTGCGCTCTCGAGTTGTATCCGGATATAGGCTGTGAAGCGTAGGTTTTACGTGTAGTAGAATATGATGGTATTGAGAAACGTTTCTGAATCTGTAAGGACGCACTCGAAAACAAAAATACGTCGCCGAAAAACTCGTCAAAAAGGAAAAGCTCGTCAACAATGCTTTGCTGAGGTAAGGGTGTCGCGAACAAACCTTGTGGAAATGCTCTCTTTTCCGAGCACCGCCGGGAAATCCTCCTCCGATGTCCAGGATCGTCATTTCAAAACCCATGTCGGCGCCAATGTCGAAAACTGCTCTGGCATCCTCGATGGTTAGTGCGAATATTTCTGGGTGCTTGTACGCACAACCGACGTGAAATCTGCAATGACCATTCAAAATAAACTTTTCAAAGCAGAAGTGGCAGAGTAGAGACAACCCATTACTAGGCATGTAAGCTACAGTTGTGCACCTCCTGCTCTTCCGTCTTTCGCACTTCCAGCATTATTCCCCAGAGCGCAACCTGCCTGAGAGAGCAAAGCGTACTTACGACACGCCGACAACGTTCAGGTTCATGTCGCGAGCTGCAGCCAGAACTTTCGCCACCTCTCGAAACGAGGTCCCGTACTTGGCATTCATGCTCTGCTGGACGCCGTACTCATTGGCAGTAATGCGCAGCAGCAACCTGAAAGTTAAACAACGCTTTCGAGCAAAACGTAGCACTGCACTCGAGTTTTATGCACGCTGAGCGAAGCAGTCCTCAGAGGAAATTAGCACAGAATGCAGCTCAAGATACCGGCCGAATATGTCCGGTCTGGGTTCGGGGCTTGTGGAAGCAATCAAGTAGTCAAGGGCTAGAAAGCATTTGACTCAATCGAAGTCTCAGCAGTTAAAATCAAGGAGCAGAGGGGCCATATGAGAAAGCACTTTAATGGCTGCACAGCAACCGTAGTCCTCCATAAAGAAAGTAATAAAGTTGCAATAAGCATGGGTGTTAGCCGAGAAGACACGATTTCTCCAGTACTTCCAAATCGCTTGCTTCCAGAAAGTATTTGTAAGCCGGATTGGGAAAAGTTAGGAACAAGGGTTAATGAAGAATACCTATTTAGTCTTAGATTAGCTGATGACACTGCCTTGCGGAGTAGCTCAGATGAACTATTACAAAACATGATTAATGACACAGTTAATGCCGAATGGTAGGCTTGAAAAATAAATATGCAGGCAACTGCTTTGGAAAGGAATAGTTTTCGATTGGTAGTCATGCGCTGGAAGTGACAGGGGAGTATACGTTTACTTAGGACATGTATATAGACTCAGGTTCGGATTAGGGAAGGGAAATAGCTTGAAAACTTGGATTAGGCTGGAACGAATTCGGCATATACTACCCGATCATTCATGGCATGTTCCTTAAAGAGAAAAGTGTATAACAATCGCACCTTACGGGCACTCACCCAAAGGCACAAACGGGGCTACCGAAAAGAGTTCCACTTAAATTGACGAACACGCAGAGTGCTATGGAACGAAAAATGGCAGGTATAACATTCAAAGACAGGAAGCGTGCCGAACGGTTCAGGGAACAAATAGGACTTAATGACATTCTATCAGAAAGGAAGATGAAAAAATGCGCATTGACAGGTCATGTAATGCGAAGGCAAGATAAATGGTGATCTCTAAGGGTGACAGAGTGGATTCCAAGAGAAGGCAAACGTAGCAAGCGACGACAGAAAGTGAGGTGGGCGGACGGGATTAGAAAGTTGGTAGGGATCAAATGGATGCAGCTGGTGCAGGCCCCGGTTAGTCGGAGGGATCTAAGAGAGACTTTTTCTTTGAAGTGGATGCAGCCAGACTAGTAGTGATGATGATGATGATGATGATGATGATGATGATGATGATGACTCCCTTACTGTTTTCTTCTTTCATTCTACTAAAAGAAGAGAAGTGAAACGAAAGAAGAATGTCAGCAAAGCTATCAAATGATGTTATGTTACCTCTTATACGTATTTATCAAGCTGACAATTTGAAATTCCACTCCACCTTGCTAACGTCTTATCTTCATAAAGCATCTACTATGCACGCATCAGGGCTCTGGTCCGCCATAATCGACACATCATTATTAAAAATCGGTTCATCGCTTGTACGCTGGGCTGCGGTGGAGGCAAAATAAAGGAAAAAAGCTTGATTCCTGATTTATTTATAATAAACATAGCTCAACTTGAAGAGAACGAAGAAGAAGTCGTAGAAATAACTCGGTGTTTTCATGACTGTCGCAGTGTTCTCCGACAGCGTTGAGTTAAGGTTCTAAAAACTACAGTTTCGGGTGAGCGCAAGCCCGAACAATAGGGAATTCAGCTGGAGTTCTGTACATAATAAAGAGACGATACTAAGTGGGCCCTTGTTGTCAAAGGCCGCTTTTCCCCTTTTTTCAAATTTCTATTATGTCATCCTGCCGCAGTTTTTTCTTGAAAAATGGCAACAGTGACACCTCGAACAATGATTTGTTTAAGGAGGTTAAAAGGAGTTTCACTTCTACTCCGCGTGTTTTAGGCAGCAAGAGAAAAGAGGCTCTGTTTACGGAGAGTTCTATTGGTTGAGGCATGACTGTAGATAGGAGACAAAGACCGGCTATTTTTGCAGACTTCAGAAAGGTTGGTTTAGTTAGTGGGGTTTAACGTTCCAAAGCGACTCAGGCTATGAGAGACGCCGTAGTGGAGAACTCCGGAAATTCCGACCACTAAGGGTTCTTTAACGTGCACTGACATCGCACAGCACGCGGACGCCTTGCTTTTCGCCTCCATCGAAAAGCGGCCGCCGAGGCCGGGATTCGATCCCGTGCCCTTGGGAACAGTAGTCGAACGCCATAACCACTGCGCCACCCCGGCGGGGTTCTTCAGAAAGGGGTATCCCGTTAAGAAAGAACGAAAGGTAATAAAAAGAGAGAAAGGAAGAAAGAAAAGAAAGAAAGAAAGAAAGAAAGAAAGAAAGAAAGAAAGAAAGAAAGAAAGAAAGAAAGAAAGAAAGAAAGAAAGAAAGAAAGAAAGAAAGAAAGAAAGAAAGGGAATAACGAACGCAAGGAAAAAGGAAAGAAATGTGTGACGAAAGACGAAATGAAAGAAAGATAGAAAGGAAGAAGAAAGGAAGCAAGCCAGAAAGAAAGAAATACAGAAGAATTAAAAGATAGTTGATTGGTTTAGGGGGATTAACGCCCAAAACTACTCAGGCTATGAGATAGGCGGTTGCGGAGAAATTTTGACCACCTGGTGTTCTTTAAAGGGCCACTGACCATGGTATAGCATTTTAAATAATTAAGCCCAAAGCGGCGATTAGCTATCGGAGATCGTCTTTCCAAAATATTACAGCGATGCGCGCGCCGGAAAGCAGCAGAAATACACATCAAAGCACTCTCATGCTCCCCTTCGAAACCCAGTTGCTCTGCTATCTGCTCTAGCGGCCGATCCTGAATAGTGACGTCGATACCCAGGACGGCGTCCACTGGTTAGTCTCTCCTAATGAGGGGTGACTGGTGAGCAGAGAACACTAATTTTGTGAGCCGCTCGCTGCGCGCTTCTCTCTCGCCCCGTTTTGTTGTCGCGCTTTTGCCCCTATACGAAACTACGCTCAAAGGGGATGTCTATACGCTTTCAACTTTCAGGTAATTTCAGCCAAGGACGGACCAAAGGTACACGTACATCATGATAAGCGCAGATGAAACTTCTGGCGGACGTGCGCCAAGACAAACATTTACTTTCCCTTTGGCCTACATTAACCCTTAGTTTCCGCGACCTTCTAAACGCTCTTTAACCTTTTCTGGTATCCGATGTGATGAACGAGTTTACGGTCACCGTCATTTCAAAGGAGAAGAAATGAACGGAGTAAGAGAAGTGAAAAGGAGGGCAGGAGAAAGTAAAAAAGTCACGAGCTTGGCTTAGGAGATATTCATTAGAACCATCGCCGACAAACCTGGCGTTTGTGTCTTCAATCTTCTCGAGTTCCTCCACGGAGTCGAACGTGATGAGAGTGACTCCCCGCTGTTGAGCGAAACGCAGGTGTGACGTGCACTTGACGGTGTTGGCATACACTATGCGTTCGGGAGTGACGCCCATGTCAAACACGGACATCATCTCGGCCTGCGCAGATACGATCGGCCGAAATTGACTATGCAAGCGCATTAGAAGGGATCAGCATAACAGTGTTTGTGCACGTGCTCGAGAGGGTTTATTCTGAGTTTTTAACATTTTTACACTGAACCAACAACGAAAGTGTTTGGATTTCATTTTTTTTTTGCGTGCTTCATGCGCGACATTAACCGATTAGAGCTGGGACATGCTTTTGCTTATTATGTTTTGATTGCATGGTTGGCTGCGCCTTTATTAAGCCGTCCGTTGTGACACTCTTCACTTCTCGGTCCCATTGACAGCATATATAGGCATCCGCTATGTAGGGAGGTCACATTAATGTTAGCGGAACTGTTTTTTCAGCGCACACTGCCGGCGTGTGCCTATTGTCGTGATATGCACATTGAGCCCTCATTAATATGCTGGCCCGTTGACGCGCGTGTTTCTATCGTACACGGCTTTTTAAGCAGAGATGCTGCAGGAAACCACTCTTCACTTGCGTGTTGGCAGGTTGTTAGAAAATAGAGTGCACGCGTGCAAGTCGTTTTATCAGTAAGTATTTAGCGCAGTTCACTCTCTTGGCATAACTTTGCGCGAATGGTCTACTTTTGCTTCTGCGCGCATGTTAGCGAACGGACAGTGCGGCTGAAAACTGCACGCTAACATCCCACCCTTCGAGCTAAGCTCGGTAAGCCGCCGTCTTTCTGTGCCTGGTACTGACGGCGACTCTCACAGGAGACACACAAAATAGTTTGGCCACATGGGAATAACCACCGTCGAGTGAAAGCCTTGCACTGCGTTAGACAGCCCACAGAGATTACGCACAAACTGCGACAGTGATTTGCAGCAAAGATTTACTGATTAAACGCGGATCGCTCCACCTAACTGGCTCGTCGACAAAAACTGCCGCAGCGCGCGTGCGAAGAGTGGTCCCTGTGGAAACAATTGACCATATTATACTCGAATTTAATGGTATCCATCCGGAAGTTGATGCAGGCGCAGTCACATTTCCTGAAGCTCTGGGGTTTAGAGATACCAGTGGCAGGGTGAATAAACCGGCGGTGGAAACTAGCAAAAAACGACTGGAAGATTGGTGGCTTAAAAGCAGAGAAGTGACATAATGTTAGTAATGTAGAAACAAAAATTTAATAAATAGAATGATGGTTTAGTTAACCAATCTAAAACAATAATTAGGATATAGGGAGAAAAATGAGCATGATAGCTACTGCTACCACCACGTTTCAAAGGGGACACTCCTATATTCCATCCATCCATCCATCCATCCATCTGGTACCTCCACTACAAAAAAAAAAAAAAAAAAAAAAAACAAGAAAAAAAAAATCAAGAAGCCCTGTTCAATCGACATGCATGTACGAGCAGGCCACACATTAAGGATGTCGCGGCGCGTATATCGCGATAACAAGCCTGCACTATCAGATAATGCTGAAAAAACTTCTGCCAGCATTCCTCTGGTCTTTCTACATTTGCTCACGTGCATGCATTTTATGAGAAATAAAGAAAACTTGTCATTTTTTCTTTTATATACCTATTTATCAAAAGTGCGGGAGTAATGGTTAATTAATATGTCCCGAACTGCTGTCGCATGCTTATAAATATCGGTTACTTTAATGATGCAACTGAAGATTGAAGAAAGTGGTTGCTGATCTACACGGCTCTCCCTTGATGTAGGGTTTGGCTTGGTTTGTTGGATGGGGTCCAACGTCCCAAAGAGACTCAGGCTATGCGAGATGCCGTAGTGGAGGGCTCCGGAGATTTCGACCGCCTGGGGTTCTTTACATGCAGTGACATCCCACAGCCCACGGGCGTCTAGCTCTTCGCCTCCATAGAAAAGCGGCCACCGTGGACGTCTCGACAAAACCAAGGTAAGAAAAAGGGCACTACACGACAGTTCGCATTCCACTAACGCACGTGACGCCATAACTCAAAGTTGCCGAATAAATAAAATAAAATGTAAACTTAATATCGGCGTGAAAAGCCCTAAAGAAGACTTAAAAACAGTGTGTGTGTGTGTGTGTGTGTGTGTGTGTGTGTGTGTGTGTGTGTGTGTGTGTGTGTGTGTGTGTGTGTGTGTGTGTGTGTGTGTGTGTGTGTGTGTGTGTGTGTGTGTGTGTGTGTGTGTGTGTGTGTGTGTGTGTGTGTGTGTGTGTGTGTGTGTGTGTGTGTGTGTGTGTGTGTGTGTGTGTGTGTGTGTGTGTGTGTGTGTGTGTGTGTGTGTGTGTGTGTGTGTGTGTGTGTGTGTGTGTGTGTGTGTGTGTGTGTGTGTGTGTGTGTGTGTGTGTGTGTGTGTGTGTGTGTTGGCGTGCATGTGTGGAGTACACTAATGCAATAGGGCTTCAGTATACACTTTGTTGTTTTATTACGTTTAACGTCCAAAAGCGACTGAGGTTACTACTAGCAGAAACTGGGAACGTGGTGACGAGTATTCTCTTTAATTGACAGTGAACTTAAGTTTTGCTCTATTATCAAGTTTTATTTCCAAACACGTTCAAAATGCTTTTAGGTGTCACACAGAGACGACTGGGAATTACAGAGGAAATTGGAGCTTTCTCTTCATCCAAGATAATCCTTCCTCCACTTGTCCTTTCTGGAAAACATTGTGCACTGCACACATGCAGATGCTCTAAGCTGCATGTACAGCTCGTCTAATTTTTCATCGCGCAGTTTTGGTGCGAAATATGGTTGTGCAGGGATGGGCACTGACTGACTTAGATGCTATTTTGCGCCACAGCGGATCCTTGACACTTCCGGTGGTGCAAAGAACTTTTGTTCTCCAATCAGTCAGTATGATTCGACTCGAAAATGGTCCCACTTTTTCCTCAACCTTTGCAGAGTTCCTTTTACTGCTGTAGAACACTTAGCCTGCGGTGTTTCAAGCTTTGGGAGCAGTATGCTTTATCTGTATTTGGATGTTACCAATTACTCGCTGTTGTTAAAGTGACTGAAGCATTGATTCCGTTTTGCATTATTTTTTAATTTAAGTTAGATGCTCGTACCGTCGTAACATAGGTCTTGCAACATGCATAGGTGTACCTAAACGTGCGCCACTCAACAGCTCTCGTTGTCCAGAAGTGCGAACAACTGCTAAGGATCTCAAGAAGCGTAGCTTGTTGGGCCTGCATAGTACCTGCGCGCTCTTTGGTCCAGTGAATGTGTCTCGTTGAATCGGTCTCTTTACCTGGAACCTTCAACTTCTCCAGAACCCGCACAAATTAATTGCTTTTTAATAACGTTTTCTGGGTTGTGTTCATGCGGCGGAGGCTGGATTGGCACGAACGTTTATAAAGAAAAAACTATAATTAGAACCCTCTTCTTCCCGCCCCTGGACGTGTAATATTACGGACAATGTTGATTTTATGTATAGCATGACCTAGTTTGATAAATCCTGATTGGCGCAAGCCGAAAACGAGATGTAAGACTAGATGATGGGAGCCCTAAAAGAAAAAGAAAACTGAAAATCGTGAAGGTGCCGCAGAAAGGCTTTCCGACGCTCCGGCCCCAGGGCCCATCTCTATTAAGCTGCGTCACTATACGCTGGCCACGTTTACGATTTTTCGAGAGCACCGCATGAGAATACGGTGAAAGGCATCATTAAAGAAATATAGGCACGAAAGTTACGGGTTGTACTTTTTGGTTATGACAGTGTTCAGTGTTTTAGAGACGACAGAATTCGAGCTGATTTGCTCAGGTGTGCTTAGAGCATTTGGTACAGCACTGCTTTCCCCCTAGGCTGCAGTTCAAAGGATGCCGAAAGTAAAAGGACGCGCCCTCGCCGCAGACGAAGCCGCAGACGACGCAGCAGACAACGTAGCAGAGAAAGCACCACTGTTTTCTGAGCGCTTGTGAATCGCGGACTAAACTACACAGAGTGCAGAAACCTATCCTCCATGATAAAAAAAAGTGTAATAAATTAATAAAAGGCTCTATCTTGCATTTATTCCCACGCTCCTTTGCGGCTAATTCCCTGCGCGCTGCCGTTATCAGGAAAAGTAAATAAACTGCGTACGTATTCTTTTCCCAATTTTCTACAGTTGTCACGAAAAACGTCTGTGTCTGCTCAGATTAGGTGCGACACATCTTTTAAACCATGTCATATATGACAAATACTCTGAACACTCTGAATACTCTGAACTTTCTAACATTTAGGTCATGGTACTGTACTGCACACTAAAAGTCTATTCCAGATTGTACGAATTCACTTCTTTCACACGTTCGCAGGAATTCGCTGCAACGTCAGTCCTCTCTGCTTTTCGTTCTCATCTTTTCGCTGCCTCCCGTTATATACAAAGAGACCGATAGGCGCAAACTAAAACTCTACTTCATTTTTAAGCAGCCAGTCGAAAGGTCCCTTCGAAGCATACTCCTTAGATTTACGTAATTCTTGCACCGACGAACTGAATGTAATGAGAGGGGAAAGATGGTGCAAATACTTTTCGTTCACAGCCTGTGGTACCAGGAGTAGACGCACAGAAAAAAAAAAAAAAAAAAAAAAACCTGTCGAAATTTTAATTCACCTCGCACTCAATCAATCATCCAGCACATATTTCCATACTCTTCTTCGTTCTTAAAACACCTTAAATTCTGCGTTACGCCACTGGTACTGCCCAAAGGAAAACGATGATTGAGGAGCCTTGATATCGAAGTTTACATCATGCAAGCTGCACTCAAACCAGAGACGAAGTAAGGACGTTTTCTTTCAATGTGAATAAGACAAAGAAAACCTTGGCATGCTGAAGCTCCGACGTTTCTCGTATTCAAGAATCGACGTAAACTTAACAAGAACGCACTCTGAGGAAGACAAGTCCTCCCAGAGAAGTAACGGTAGGCATCTTTGAGCCGTTTCACTTCGTCTGGAGTTTTAAAGACACAATAAACGCAATCTGAGCATGCGCCATGGCGCTGCCTCTGAATAGTTGTGCGCCAAGCAAGTTTGTATTTCACTGACTACCTGAAGCCATGCTTTTGAAACCGAAAGTACCACTTCGTTTCTTCCCCAGAGGAAACCGACACGAGCATTCTTGTAGGAGCCCCTAAAAACTCTTGATGGTAAGCGACGGGCGTGTGCAAACGTGACGGTGGGTCCACTCATGGAAAATTCACAACTTTCTTGGTAAGGCCTCACGTGTTCGAAAGAATGAAATAGTCCCAAGACACAATGACGAAAGCAAGAAAACAGAGGGCTAGTGCCGCCATTTATTTTACGCTTTCGTCTTTCCAACAAGTCACCGCTCTTGCGGATCAGATAAAGCGTATTTGAGCGGCTCCTCCATGCTGGCAACAAGCACCAATTAAAATATCTCGCGTGGTTGTATTCTGGTGCCTGCGAATGACCAGCATAAATATGAAAGTGGTGCAGAGCGGCTCCGTGCACACTGAAACTCTAAGCGGCCTGTGGTGGCTTCAGCCCTCGCCCCCCCCCCCCCCCCCCCCCTTTCACTTTTTCTACTCTTTTACGCGTTGCCGTGTCGTAACAGTCTCTGCCTCCAGGGAGTTTTTTTTCTTTTTTTAAGAAACCGTTGCCATTTTTGAGCCGAATCAAAAGACGCCTGGTCATGACATCATCATCATCATCAGCCTGACTATACCCACTGCAGGGCGAAGGCCTCTCCCATATTTCTCCACTTAACTCGGTTCTGTGCTAGCTGCATCCACTGGTCATGCCAGAGGCAGCTAAACCTGAGAAACGATGAAAAAACGCCGGAAACTGCTGACAGGGCTCTTTCAAGGTCTGTTATTTGAGCCGACCGTAGAACTTCGCGAAAAATGTGCCTTATGAGTCTGCTTTTCAAAGCTAGGTACAAGATATCAATAAGTAAGAATAGCTTAAGGTTTAAGCGACAGCATATCCAAGAAATGGCGCTCACAGCTTAAATATGATGAAATCATAGCCGGATAGATAACAGTTATCTGCAGAAAAATGCAGCCGGTCGGTCAGAAACCGGGCGGCACTTTTCCCAGTCGTTTTCGTGCTGAGAAATCTGGGCATTCGTCAAAGTGACGACTGTAATATAAAACTCGATGGATGCCCAGGTGGGACCGAGTTTTGAGTCCGCCACCTGTGGCATACAATGAACGCGGTTCTGTACTCTAGACGAACACCGCAAGATGAATTAATAACTTACGAGGCAACAAAGAAAAGAGAGCACAGACATTCACGTGCAGCAGTAGAGGCCAGTGGACTTCATTATTGCGCTCAAGCCGCCATTGAGGGTTCACTAGTTCCTTTGTTAAATAGGTTTTGTGGGCACACGCAAGAATATTCTCAGGCAAATATCGATTGCAAACTAAAGAAAACGCATCACATTTTGCTCGAAAGTATGCAAATATTTAACAAAGGCAAATAGAACATACTCATCGTCAATATAAACAAGCGTTTCTCTCTGAACTTACGTACATTTCATCCCGTAGAGACCACCCTCGTAAAGCAAGCATACCTTGTATTGCATTAACGTTTGCTTTTACTCATTTGTTTTCGCAACGAATCAAACCATCCGCCAACCTCAATTGCCACAATTGCCGGCACTGTTTTGTAGAGATCTACTATAGAAGAACATGTTTATTCCCATTATTATGCATATTGCTGCCATATTGTTGTTTCTATCTTTTTCTGTATTGCCCCAATACCTGTGTTATAGATGTTTCTTTTTTTCCATGCATTTCACTTCCTTGTGTTATCCCCCCTCCGGGCCGAAAGTATTCAAATAAATAAATAAATAAATAAATAAATAAATAAATAAATAAATAAATAAATAAATAAATAAATAAATAAATAAATAAATAAATAAATAAATAAATAAATAAATAAATAAATAAATAAATAAATAAATGGAAATAACCCATGCTATTTGTTACGCTGGTTGAGAAGCTTGAAGGAGAGAGGGAGGTTTGAGTAGGACGGAGAAAGGCAAAAATGAGTCTCCTCTGAGCCCTGCAAATATAACTTCGGAATAAACATGGAATACAGCACTAGTGATCAGTGCCGAAAACAGCAGGGGATTACTGCAGGAGTAAGGATTATCCGCTTGTTCACTTTAGGCAAGGTGTAGATATTCCGCTTTCTTACACATCTGTCACTCAAAGACACCTGACCGAAGCAACCTGTAGCCGCAAGGCAGGCGTTGCAGTAAAATACCAGCATACCGCAGCTGAGGCAGTTTTTTGTGTGTGTTGGGAGGAGCGACACGCACTACCGAAAACCAGTTACCTTCTGTCATAGGAAATAGCGATTTCTTTCCAAGAATGGATTGTTCGCGGTTCGCTTAATCGGTGTGAAATTCGGAAGGGCACCGGCCAGATGGCTCGTAAAGGAAAGCTGTTGAAAAAGTTAAATGATTCCCTATCACACTCTTCCAAATAACATTTTATAAACTGTTCCGAGCCGCCAGTAGGTCTGCAGCATAATAAAGAAATAGTAACAAAACGAAAAGTACAGTTGGACATAAAGGGATTCCAAAGGTGGTTGACCGATGCCTCGGTACCCGTGCATCGTGCCAGCCGTCTGCATACTACACCAATTAAGAGGACGCCTGCCTCCTTTTTTTTTTTTTTTTTTTGTTGCTAAAAAAAATGATACCAGAATGTCGACTTCGAGCGAGCCCTTTGACTTGATAAACAAGCCTGGAAACCTGGCAGGCAATTGGCATTTCCAGTTCCTTGTTTGGTCTTTCGCTGCCTTAAACTGAGGGACAACTAAAACTATATAGGCATTTATTGCAGTAATAATGTAAGCGCTTCTCCTGCTCCTGGTGTCATGTCGGGAGGCTGTAAAACGTGGCCTTGGACGAATTCCGTCGAGTGCTATCGCAGCCAAAACTGCAATTATATTGTGCTTTTTACACAGGGGCTCACTGCTACCCGAAATAAAATCTCGAGAGTACAGTAAAATGCTGTTCAGCGCATTGTCAATCATGCGATTACGCTTCGCCGCCTCACTCTATAGTCGCGCGTGCTGCCGCTGGTGGCGCGCGCGCTCGTCCGGAGTTAGGAAGCCTACATGTTACGCTGTCGGTGGCGGCACAACGTGTAGGCTCCCTTCCTGCAATTAGATGTGCATGGAGCTTATGCTGTTCCGGCTAAGACTAGTAGTTTTCAGCTCGAAGTAGTTAGCTAGTAGTTCGTTTGCATAAAAAGTTAGGAGTACGCCCAGGCTTCGTCCTATAGGAGCAGATGTGATAGCACATTGAACACTGCCTTTTCATTCGGTGTCTGAACCACAACGCGTTCGCTATAGTCGGATGCAACTCAAGCCTGCATTAACACACTTTGCCTACCTAAACAGAAAGCTTAGCGTGAAACCAAATTTTAAATTCAAGAATTTTGATCTTCTGGCTTGTTTAGTGCGATCAAATTTCCAAAACTGATTTCGTCTACTGTTCAGTGGAGTAATACACACGTAGCGTACCATAGCCCGCCGTTATCAACTGTTGTTTCTAAAGTTATACCCCGCTTAGGTGTCCCTCTAACATGCTCGGTTCCACCGAACTGTGCTGGCCTATGTTTTGCGTACCCACATGGCATGCAGATTCAATTCAGTTCAATTTGTTTGTTTCCTTTCCAGAGGAGGAGACTGGACTAAAAACTGTTAGAACTGCCTGGCATCGGTTCAGGCTCCATATAAGTTTGTTTTCGACAGACACGACTATCGTAACATTGTTCCATAGATTGCAAAAGCAGAAGTATTATAAACACGTCTGAAATCATCGAGTATTATACAGCAATTATAAAAATTAAGTGCAGCAAAATACGTGAACAAGAAAAACTGTCAAATTACAACAAACGACACATGGACTTAAAGCAACATATGCAAATCACGCACGCAAACGCTGACAAAAACAGTTTAATTATATTATGGGATTTACCAAACGTATCCAAGGATGCTTTTTTCAGTATATTTAATAAAACAGGGGGGATATATGATAAAGACTGCACACAACAGTTCGCCCAGGGTGTGGGCAGATTCCATTTTTACACCGTCGAGTATGACGAACAGAATCGTTATTTTTCACCTTGACGAGTTGTGTGAGAACGTTTTTACCGAATTTTCTAAAAGATTTCGAGCTTCAATGGTGCCAAGTTTATTTTAAGTAAATACTTCTATTTTCTGAAGTACTCCAACTAGCATTCTCGCCCATTTTCGCGTCATTCAGCATTCAGACCATCCCCCAATTATTTGGCTCGACTTGAATGGGGGGTGTTTGTAATTCCGCGCGCGACCATGTGTTTGTCACGTTATGACCGTGTCGAGAAATCAAAATATATTCCGGCAAGAGTTTTTCCGAATAACGTCTACGGCGAGGATGCAGGCTTCTCGCTGGAACGACCTGTATACGCTATCTCGTTAAAAAAAAGAAAAAAAAAGAAAAGAAAAAAAAGCTACAGCTTGTCTTCAGCTACACGCAACCATTCGAGTACAGGAACGACACAGGAACACCCAGTGAGACGAAACTACCATTAGTATATTTTTTTTTTGCTTTGTGCCGATTTAAGTCGCATTTTGTCTTTGTTTCATTCTAAAGCACACAAAAAATTAACACATCAGGGGGAAGTTTGCTTCAAATTCGACATTCAAAGCATCAAGACAGACAGCGACCAAGCTTGGTTGATTACTTTGTTGGGAACATGTTTTGTCTTGAAGCTTAGCGTTTTTGGCCTGATAAATGTAGTTACGTTTTAAACTGAGAGCGTCCACAGCTTGCAAAGTTTGACGTGAAACAACGTTGGTAAATCTTACCACAAAACGCGAAAGTCTTCTCTAGTAAACAAACCTTGTTGGAGCAATCGAAATTTACGCCATGAGAATTCAGGATATGAAGTATTACGGGATCCGAGCACGCCTTGACAGCTGAAACAAAATAATCAGAACATCTTTGAGCCCTCTCCTACAGTAACAACAGAAACCGACAAAGAAATATCATAATATTTATTGAATCTTGCATGCGGGCAGAATATAAGTAGCTAGGAAGTTCTTACTTGAGCGGTATCCAGCTGCTCCACAGCATTTAGCTCGGCCTAATGTCCCCACAAGATTATTGTAATTTAATGCTCGCGCATCTTAAACAAAACTACGTTTGACGTGTGCCGACAGCGCAAGAAAATATTCATAGTTCTGAACCTCCGGGAAGGAAAAACCTTATTATAGACGCATTTCTTTCTCCACTTTTTAAATAAAAACGCCTCATAATAACGGCAGTAAGAATGGAAAGACAGCTCACAAAAAGCCGAGAACAAAACCACCGGGCACATAGTATCCAAAATAAAAAACTAGTCTTTTATAATTCTAAAACAACGAGTAAGATACTTGCCATAGAAGGGTGTCACACGGGGCATTTCCTTGCGCCATAATTTAATTTTAGCTTCCAAGTCGCGCAAATCGCAAACAAAAAACGCATCGTCAGCGATCTGTAAAGAGGACGAGAATGTATGTGGCACAATGTTTGTAAAGCTAACATATGTACAGCAGTTCTAGAGAAACAATTTACGTAGTGCTTCTTTCGGGACGTGTCACCAGTATGAAGTAAAAAGAAAAGTAAAACACGGCGTGTGGAGGAAGTTGGGCGCACCTATAAATAAACACTTCGGAGCAACAGCGCAAAAACACAAGGGACAAAGAACGAGTAGACACACACAGCGCTGTGTGTGTCTACTCGTTCTTTGTCCCTTGTCTCTTTGCGCTATTGCTCCGAAGTATGAACGAACAAGCCCAAATTTCAACGTTGCTAAATAAACACATACGCATACAGAGCGGTACCGAACCCAATATGCAGCTGCCTATACCGTAAAAATCTATGTAAAGCTATGGATTCGTTAAGAATGTCCCCCTTAAGTTCATTTACGAATTCTTGGCCTACCCACGCAACCTAGAAGCACACGCCTCTCCTCCTCCCCTTCGCCGTCTCCTATATACGCCTGTACTTTCTCCCCTGATGCTAACATTTTTGTATATTTTACAATTCAATGGAGAAGACATGTCACAGCGTCGCTGATCAAAACAAGACGGTGGTGAATTATAAGTGACATGGACGGGTAGAGAAGCCTTTGTTATCGATCGAGCAGTAGAACGTCAGTCCGAATATATTTTGTGCAACAAGGTCACGTGTTAGGACAAGTAGGAACGTTCCAGCCGAAGGCTGTTGGTGAGGTTCAAGCCAACACAGCAAAGTACAAAGGATGAAGCTATGCTGAGTTGCTCTAAACAAGCATGCCAGTTTGCCGATCTGAGGAACAAACGGTTCTGTATCACGTTTTTGGCTCTAGAAGTCCCTTGTAAGTGGACATATTTCTGCTTTTAATATCCGAACACCGTAGCTACGCAAAAAAACAAACAAAAAAAAATGAAGACAAGTACTGCGCATTTATAATATGAGATACCGCTGAATCTGGGCTTCTTGCGTGCACTCACTTGCACTGACGTTTTATTTTCGAAAGAAAAGCATTAGTTGTATCTGCCCAATACAAGTCGAGAACTCCGTTTCCTTGTAGCGCACTAATTTCAACTACTGCTCTATATTTCTGGCACAGGCGCAATTTTGTTACAATGTGTGTAGATGTTGCACTTCTTTAGAAAAAGGAAAGCATAATAAGGGGGACGCGGAAAGTAGCAAGAGTGCCAAAAATAAAACTTTTTTTCCCACATACACAAGTCGATATTTTCAATACTTAGTACGTGCGAATTATTTTCGGCACTCGCTCATCGTTGACATTAAAGGAGCTGCGGTGTGAAGCAATTGCTTGGGAACTGGAAAACGAAGACGCTATATACCGGGTAATTTTTTTAACGTATGCGGATTTTAGTGCCTGCGTGACATACATGGGTGCGTTCTGTACACGTAATTTACACACCAAGGATGACCTCAAATACGTGATAAAGATTAATGTTTTGAAAGTTAATTCACTAGGATTAAAGAATAAACGTTTTGATTTTTGATCTTAAAAGACAGTGTTACATAGCGAAATTTCTGTGAAGAGCTCCCTTTTTTAGTTTTCGCAATCGCCGGTGTAGTTCGAAATATCGGAAGTCGAAAATGCACTATTCAAAGCTAGTTGAATGGGCTTCCACACACTGCATACTTATAAAGACGCGTCAGCGTGCGTGGAATCATCGCCAAAACCAAAACCATGTTACATTCTGGTAGATCATAAAGTACCAAGCACTGCCTGTATCTGATTAATGAAAAATGCAAGCGACGCTGTTTTATAAGTGCATAAAGCGGAAAAGCTAACTCAACCAGCATTTGTATTGATAGAAGCGATGCTGCAAGGTTTGATGCGCTTGCTTCTGACCCCTGCGCGAACAGATTTCGAAACCTGCACCACAGCATTCCGCTGAACGTTTGGAGCGAAATACCTGTGCTGCAATCATCACGAAAGAGAGAAAAGTGAGGCGGCAGAACAAAAGATCAGATGCCCGTAGTAATTACCTGAGAATCAATGACTTTTCGGGCGACATCGGTGACTTTTTCTTCGACGTGCACGAGATCGTCGCCATCTTTGTTTTCAGCCATTTCGAGCCCCACTCCACACTGACTGGGGACAAGAACGCGGAGGCTTCTTCTTTTTAACCGTATGCGCGGACTGTACGGTGCACTAAAAGGCAGGACAAAAGGAACACCTCTCGACAACGCAAAGGTACGACTGTTGAGGCAGATAACAGTGCACGGAGTGCGTGGCTGAAAGAGAGAAAGAAAACAAAAGAAGAAAATGTCGTATCGCAAACGCGAGGCATTTGTCCCGCACAAACAGTGAGAATACGAGGCTCGAGTGGCTATTTTGTAACACTTATTTTCCCTGCTCAGGAAAAGGAAAAGCGCGAAGCACTGTCGGCCCTTCAATGGTGACACGCTTTGGTCGCTAACGCAAGAGGCGATCTTTGAACACCTCGTCAAGTGCGTGCTGTCGAAGGTAACGATCCCACTCGTCCGAATACTTCACCGCTTTCGCTGCTTCTGAGGGTACAAATGTCGCGATATCGCGCCGCACACAAAAGTACCGACCGAAGAGCCGCTGTAGTTGTACGCAGCTAGGTGTTTGGTATTCGCGCGACAAATGTCGAAACAGGGGGTCGCAAGCTAAGAGCATACGGGCTCACAATGCTTCGAGAGCAAGCTGCGCTTTGATCCGTCTTTGCGTGTCTTAACTTCGTTCCTTTTTCTAGCGAGCGTGCGGCCGTGCCGAAACCACGGCGACCGCCGTGTTCGCACGCTGCAGAACTTCTTCGTCCATAATGGCACGCTTGTTCACGAGGGAGCTTGCTAGAAGAGCACTAGTTCAGCCCAGCTCGAGCGCAATCAAGAACAAAAAGATGAACGCAAAAAAAATCACAGTCCGAGAACTCCGAAAGACCGCCGTTACCATAACGAAATCTGAAGTGGCTTAAAACGGGGCATCTATATATTTGGGCGACCAGTATGGCGTCATTTCTTGCTTTATTCTCCCGCAAGAAGATACACAAAACTGTGACTCTAGCTACAATCCATTTGTGAAAAGGAGCGGCTATAAAAGTTTAGATATCGATCAGGTGTTCCAATGGCAAGATATATTTCAGATGCAGAAAAAGATTATTAACGGAGTATTTTCCCGAGTGATCTCCTAGATTCCAGCCAACTGAGTTCAGTGGTAAAAGAGGGCAGAAAATGTCCTATTGCACATGAACTATCATCATGAGTGTCTTTATGCTGTACAACATATTGTGACATCACAGTGCCTGGAGCTCTTTCCACTTTTACATTTAGCAGCCTTTGTAACACCGTCGCCGGGTCTTACCGTATGCTGCCCACAACAGCGTCCACAGTAAGGGTACATAGTGCTGGTAAGGTGCGGGTGCCACTTATTAATGGGGAAATGTAAATTTAAAAAGCATTCAGGATATATAAAATAATGGCTGTAGCAGCTTCAAGTAAGCCAAGCCTCAAAGAATTTGCGTGTATTTCTCATTTGGCTGTGGTCGACCGTTGTGTCGAAACGCAGCGAGCTGTTTGTCTCTCCAATGTTTTTCGGCGGCGAGGTGTTCAGTAGCAGTAGTTTTTTGTTGTTGCCGCTCACGCTGTCCATGAGGAGATGCGTCAGCGTGAAGTTGCGGTAAGACACGCACTTACCACGATTGGAGATTGCCAGAATTGCGTCGCCCAAGTTTTCTAGGAAGCGGTTGATGTTCTTGGCCTGCTGCAGACGTCCCACGCCGAATGCAACTCTTGCAGCCGCTCGCTCCCTGCCGAGTCCAGCAGCTTCAATCGCCCTCGACAGCTGAGCTCCCTGCGTGTGTTGTGGCCAGCGACGTCCAGTCGGAACATTGAGCGGGACCAGGGTCACCGCTCATTGCACGTAGGGACGGTGAAGGGGCTGTTTCTTTCGCGCACACCGCAGGAGCTGGCCAATATGCTGGGCTGACTTTACTGGCACCACAGTAAGACTGGCAATCTTGATAGTTCGGTCCTTTGTGGCCACCTTGAGCTGCAGTTGTGGGGCCTTGTCTGCCTCGGACGGATGCTCAGGAGACCCCGCAGGGTATCCCTGTACACCTACACAGAACTGGTCGTCATGGTGTACGTCCAGTGGGGCTGCCTCAGGGATAGCTCGAACACCTGGGGCAGGGCACGAGGAATGATGCCCGTGTACATGTAGTCGTTCTCGCCTTTCATGACGTGGCTTTACCAGCCTTTCTCCGGGCATAAGCGATGCTGCAGATGTGGTAGCCGTCCAGTAAACTCTGCATGAGGTTGGAAACCTCCATGCAGACCGTGGCTTGGCTGGCCACGCCCGGGTATACCAGTTAGAAGCTGAAGATCAGAATAGTCTCCTGCTCGGGCTCCGGGTGCGTGCGGAGTGCCGCGACGGTGCACTCACTTGACAGTGGAGCGTTCTCAGAAGGCAGAAGCGGGCGCAGTCTGTAGAAAACTAGGATGGTTCCCTTTTGCTGTTGTTGTTGGCCTCTTGAAACTTGGCACGTTTCCCACCATGGGGGTTTGGCTGAGGTGTAGTGCCGTACATAAACACGATTACAGGCAAAATATTGGCGCGAAGAGAGAATATAAACAATTCCTGCTGTCTTCTTCTTCTCGCCTCAGTACATAGGGGACATAACAAAGGTGGAGGATTGGCCAGGGTTTAGTGCGCGTACAAGGACTGAATACATATTCCGACTTGGGCTGTATGATATATAATTTATTAATTAGGAATTAGTGTTCCTAAAACTATTCGGCAAAAATTTGAGGTGGTAGGGATAGTAATCAATAAGAGGAAATTAAAAAAATGCAAATACAATTTGTCAGTATAATCCAGGCTGAGAAGCTCTAGCAATCAAATCTTCAGTCGCAATGAAATCTTCAGTAATTTATTCAAAATTATTTATTAAATTTATTTCTTCTCCGCCAACATTTCAGAAATAAGTGGGCTGGTGCTCGCTCTAAGTCACTGTCTTTTAGTGAGCAATTTTTTTCCCGTTTATCTTTTCCATTTCCCCTGGTGGTACTTAGCTGGCATTAGAATGCCCTTAGGGAGCAAAAAAAAAAAAAAAAAAAAAAAGAAAAGACATCTAATGCGGTAATTAAGCCACTGGTATCTGTCAAGACCGGAGCTAAGGTAGATAAACTGATAGCGAAACTACTATACGTCGTCATTTCCTTCGTTCATGGACCCCAACGTGATAATAAAGTGAGGCCCTTGTTTCGTGGTAGTGCCACGCCATGCAGGTTACGTTGTAAATACCAGTGAAAAAAAGAAAAACGTCTGACGCCATTTTGACGTAGAAGGCATGAATAATGAATCTCTCTCTTTTTTTTTTTTTTTGCATATTCGAAAGAGAAGACCAATGCCGACGAAGGCAGAACGATGCTCAGCCACGTCTGGAAGAAAAGATTTGACACGGTAATTGTTAGGGTGGTTTAATTCATAGCAGGAAGTTTGACTGCAAAGTTATGACGTCCCGTGCTGTTTCAAAGGATGAATTCTCAGCCGACTTGTCGAACCAATGTTGTGCCTCCGTCGTCGTTGGCCTCGCCTCTCTTTACGCAAGATGGTAGGGCTTGCCGTTACTTATTTCTGAAGGCAAGTTCTTCAATGAATAAAGCATTGCAGCGAATGCTACCAGTCTATCAAAATAAAATGAGTGATATAAACCTACATTCTGTGAGATAGAAAAACTTGTATTATTTCAGGCGTGCATATATAGGTGTGCCGCTGGGTGAGAAAGAAATCCTGAACTTTTGCTAGATGACCAGTCTCCCTTCGGCCGCCGCTGGGTCTTCAAACGTATATCCTGGTGATAGTAAAATGGCCAGAGCGTTGCACCTGCAAACGAAACGAAGTGAGGCTAGTCAGACTTAAAAATCACATTTGCAAATAAGTATTGTTGTACCATCAACGAAAAAATAAAAACGCGAACAGGGTGACTGCTACTCGAACACGAAGAAAAAAAATACAAATTATTACCTCCTGAGCAGGAAATTTAAATCGGGTTTGTAGCCATTTAGAAAGGGATGTTATTGTGCACTCGAAGTGAACACCTTCGTTATAGTTGTTCGCACCAGTTGCGATCTTTTCACCTGCGTCGGATATTATGCTGCGTACGGTTCAGTTATTTTGTTCGCGTTTAATTCTATGCTAGAAGCATATGCGTCAGCGAAAACGCGAACAGCATAAGGTTTAACGGGCGCTTGTGTTTCCTAAAGACTGAAAGCCGAAATGCCTACAAATCATTATAATCATTCAAATTATTTATCTACCCAGTCATTTTTTATCAATCCTTACACGCAGGAAACGCTGTTAAATTTTCGGGTTACAAGAACCCGAGAGACGTGCATGATGGTCATGATTACTCGAGACAGATTTCTTTTTAAATGATAGATATAAAAAATCTTTTCATTCGAGAGACAAAAGCTTGCGTCCACTTACGACCTTCTGGTCCGCTGAAAATTTGCTGTAAGGCTTTTCAGCCTCCGTACGCAATTTGTCTCGAACAATGTGTTCCCTCTCTCGCATGAGTGAAATTGTCGAGCGCAAGTCTGGCTGTCCGTTTTGCAATTCAAATAAGCCTCATTATTAAAGCCACTTTCGTCCATATTTTGCACAAAACTCAGGCATATGCCTGCCGAGAAGTCGAAATTCCCGTTATTTATTTTGGGCGTTCAAGAAAACAAACGCTCCTTACCACTGCAGCAGCTACTTCCGCGCTTCACCAAGTTCTCAGAGAGCGCAGTGTTGGCTGCGCGGTCTGTAGTGGAGGTGGAAGCATTGTTCTCGTGGTTTAGTGCATCTGAGCTGTTCAATGACGTCGAAACTTGAGGCGTTAGGGCGGTACCGGAAGCGTGATTTTGTTCTCTCAACGGTAGGGTGTCCTCTGAGAAGCGTCACCCGGCGTCAAATAGCGGAAATACTGTCGCAACGAACAAGGCTGCATTTAAAGCCCGCCGTTCCCGTCGCTTCTGTGGCGCAGTGAATTATTATTGCTCATCTTAGCGCTCAAAACATCTTTTCGAGTCCTCTGAGCGCACTTTTCTTTTTTTTTTTAACGTCGCAGCATTCAGCTAGATTACTAACATCTTTTCTGGTGCGTTTTCCCCCTGAGGTTGCATTATGGGATGTTTTTGATTCTTATTAGCCGTCATGAACCAGTCATGAACGGAGCCAGGAGTGACGGTATGGCAATGGTTACACTATGTAGTTATTTTCACCGTATCATTTCCTGCTTTCAGTGAGTTTATGCTACCTTTAGGTTGCGTTCAGAGACACCTCTAAGCAACAATCGCGGTTTAACTCGCCGAGGGACCACCAGTGAGGAAAAAGAAGTTGCAGGACCCTGCCATCGAAGGAGCGGTATTACGTGCACCGGAACTGCCTGCGCGGGTATTCGGGTGTACTGGCAGCCCTAGGTTGGTATTCTGCGGGCGCCTTTTAATTAGTTAGCACCAACATGGCCGAGTAGCGAAAGAGGATGTGAGTGAAGCAGGCGGAGCAACAGATGATGCCTGTGGAACTTGTAATAAAGGCGTATAGATGCTGGTGAGGATCCAGCGTGCCCCAATGGTTGTTTGTGAAGTCCCCCAGTCTTCACAAAATCAGCATGAGCTGACGTGTGACCTCGTGAAGCTTACTCACCTATTTCATTCTTCTTCAGAATGGTGTCACACTGACTGTCCCCATTGGCAAATCTGTTGCTTGGGTCGTGGAAGAAAGCCCTAGCAATGATGAAGTCCCCCAAAAGCGATTATTATAATGCGGCTGTGCATTGTAACGATGACGCTGTGATGTAGTGAGCAGATTTCATAGACTGTCGCCTTACGGGGTTATGGTAAGTAGGGCGGCTTGCAGGCATTTCAGTCTCACAGTATTGACATTAATTGAAGACCGCTGTTGTATAAATGACCTCGTTACTGAAGCAATCATAGCAACCCTCCTTTTATTGCACTCTTTATATTATCCACTGGAAGTATCTTTGTTCGCATCGTTATATGCAGTTTTAAATCCCAACTTGTTTCTAAAGTAAGATCTGATACAACTCTTCAGGTAAAAAAAAAAAAAATCTGGACAAATCTGCTGCATGAAAATGTCAGTCGCCTTATTAGTCAGACAATATTAATCTCAGTAGAAGTGTATTTGGGAATGGAAATTTTGTGCACTTACTCGAGCATTTTACGGGATTCCATGTGTAAGACGAGATATGCGTACCAGTTTTAAACCGGTCATTCTTATGTTTGATTTTAGATGTTTGTGGCCTCTGCACAAAATTGTGAGCTCATTATTCAAGTGGTCACACTAGCAATGGGGAAAAAGAAAGAAAAAATTACTAGACCGGGGACCGTTACAAAACGCTACAGCCCTCTCCTCCGTATTCTGCACCCTATTGGACGTGCTTGAAGAATCAGATGGTACAATACAAATAAAGGATAAAGTTCGTCCTACTTCCAGGCTGGTTTTCTGCTGGTATATTTAGTCAGCAATGTGTAAGATTTCAATCGCTAACATATTTTGGAAGCTATTCAGGACGCAGTAAAGAACGTTGGTTTCCTGTTGATCCCTTGGCTAAACTATTGATTGATAAAACATTATTTATTAGGATGTCTCTACGGCATCATAATAAGACGGTCTCTGTGTCGGGAAATTGTAGTCACATTGAAAGTGGATGTTATCGCTGAATATCTGGGATACTTGTGACAGATGTAATATATTTGCTTAATATTTATATTTGAAGGGAAATATTCCTAAACGAGACTATAGTCGAGCTCTGTTCACTTGCGATTTTTCTTTCTCGCTGTAATCGACCTATGCGCTGTTATGCCGCCCCGGTCGTCCTGTGCGCTGGAATGACAATGGACGAAAAGATTTCAACGAAGAAGCGATAGATGACACGTATAGCAGCGCATTTAATGTTTTCGGTTCTTTCTTTTTACCCTATAGCTAAGGCTACTCACCTTCAACGAGATGTTTACGGTACGTTGTTACGTATCCAACAAATTGGAAACCAGCGGCTTGTTTTCCCGTTGCGTGGAGGTTAAAATTTTCAAGCCTGGAACAAGCTCAATTCCGCCAGTAGCTTCGCACGAGAGAACAAGGCTGCAGACGCATAACGCAGGCCTGGTGGCGTGTATCCGATTGGCTGATTTACATTTAACACGACGGCTATATTGCAGAGCGGAAGAGGTGCTTCGGGGCGAGCCTCAACGTATTATTCCTTTAGGGACAACGTATGGCGAAAACCACAATGCGGCAGGCAGCACTGTTACCCGTCAAGAAAGTTCCAAAAGAAAAAAAATAAAAGACACTAGCGTTTTTCTCAAGTATTCCACAAGCATTGCCCACAAAGGAAACTTAAAACCGCAAAATCCAGCGCTATTCTACGCTTACACAACATGGTATTTATACTGTGGAAATATTTTATGCTCGCTACCTACAAAGCTAGGGCCTGCGGACAAGCCTGAATCAAAATACGTAATCACTACCCGTGCATTTTTTTTTTCCGCCTGGTATTCATCTGAGGCGACACTGCCAGCTGTGCCAGCGGCTGGAACCAGATGGCGTGAAGAAGAAAAAAAAAAGAGAGAGAGAGACTGAAGACGCTGCGCATCCCTTGTGATGAAACCTTGTCGCTGCTTCTGCCTGAGCGCTAACAACCAGTCATGCGGGCAAGCTGACCCGTTCTGTAGGAGAACGCAGACAGCTGTTCTCCACTCGTTGACATTGTTCATTGTCACGGGCCTGCAGCGCCCGGTTAATAACCCCTCTGCCTCGCAATAAAAGCTTATCTAAAAAGCTGTTGGGGATGGCTGTTCTCTGATGAACCTAGGTGCACGCTGATGGAAACCGCACGCCTCTCAATCTGTCTGTGAAAGCAAAACTGTACACCTTGATATCGTGAGGTTGAAATGGGGCATACAGTGTATTTCATAACTTCTTTTTTTTTTTTTTCCAAACATGGAAAGGATAAAAGAAAAAGCTGCTGAATAGCAGCTTGACAAGCTCTCACCCTCGCATCTATAGCATCTATAAAGTCGATGCTCTAAAGTGGACAGCCTCGAAGTATGACTGACGTTGTAGTGGAGGGTTCCATATTAATTTCGATCATCCGGAGTCCTTATCTGCGCGGTGACATCGAACGACACTCTGGCGTATGGCATTTTGCCTCTACAGAAATGCTACCATCGCTGCAGCGAGTGGGTAGACCAAAAGGAGATATCATCATGAAATATATGCCGCATTTGAGATGCAACTTTGCACATGCGAATTATGGTATTCGAGACTTCATTTCATTGGTTGCGTGATTGAAGTAGGTTACGCTGTCGCAGCAACGGGCATGAAATTGATTTTTGTAGTGCTATCCGCTACCACAAATTAGTTCATGCAAATGGCTTCGAAATGCGCACACTCGGCAGTCCGCATGAGCGGCTATTCTATGCGGAAGCGGCCTACGGTAGTGGATCGCGAATAGCGCAGTCACGAAGCCGTATGTGTGACATGTAGCGCTGTCGTGAGATGTAAAGTGAACCACATTAGCAGTCCTAATTTGTCTTGTATAAGCACTGAAAAAAAAAATTGTTTCACTGCACTGTAAATGAAATATGCCTAAACCGTTGTCAGGACATGCATACCCAACTAAATTGTCAATGTTACTGAGCTTGAAGTTCGGCCGTGAGCTCATGTTCAGCTAACTTTGGCGTGAACAACAAAAAAGGTGCACTTCGCAATTTAAAAGTGTGAGAAGACAATATGGTTGTATACTATATAAACACATCATAGAAAACACTATATAAAAGCGGCAGATGAAAACAATAGGCTATGTCTTTATTACAGTGCTGACCAATCGCAATATTAGGCGAAATGCGCTTTTTATGTGTGGCTATATTCATCGAAAAAGCTAAAGGCGTCGAAATTTTTAAGCTATTTGGTACAGGAAACAAGCGCACAAAAGAAACACAGAAGGAAGAAAATGAAACGACCAGCGCAAACTCTCATCTGCTTATTGCAGCCACGCCAGCAAATATATACGAAGGTGAAGACACGTGCAGAAACAGAAGCGACACAAAACCCACCGCCGGTTTACAAAACATGTTAAAGATACTTGATTTCTGCCTTCAGTAGTTTTACCGATGTATAGCTGACACACTCTCGACCTCTCTTCCTGATATGAAAGGCTTCTAACAGTTCACGTGCCGTCTTGCTACGGCCCCTACCCAGTATCTTAATCTCACGCTCGCACCCTCTGTAGTTAGCACAATGCTTAGCTAAATTTGTGCTTCCGCCCCTTATCGTCCACAAATTATCCCCTGCGCGGTCATTCACACAACGCCCTGCCTGACCTATGTAGGCCTTCCCACGTGTCAACGGAGGCCTTCCCACATGTCAGCAGAATCTCGTAGACGACTCTGGAACAGCAGTTGACAAACTGCTTAGCCTGCCTCTTTTCGCACCCGCTCTTTCTTTCACCACATGAAATGCGTGAGCGAAGTTGGGCGAGCTTCTTTGGTGCAGAAAACACAACTGGAACGCCGTGTCGGCTTGCCGCTTTTTTCACATGATGGGCAACCTTGTGCACATACGGAACAACAACTGGTTTGACCGCATTCTTTTCCAGCGAGCTCTCTTTCCCAACCATGGCTTGCTTCGTTTTTCGATGAAGGGCCTCAGTGACGGATACAATGACCGAGCAGGGGTACCCGACAGTAAGTAACCGGCGCACCTGCTTATTAAAACTAGACTGCATAGCATGCGGGCACGACTTCGTGAGAGCAGTAAACGACCTCTTCACAGTTTTTCAGTGCGCACACTCATAGGGCAAAAGCTCGTTAGGTGCCCGCGCAGCGTACTCCCAACACACACGATACTCCCCTAAAGTAAAACACACATCTAAAAACTGCATCAAACCTTGTAAAGGGAGTTCGTGCGTAAGAACCATTCCCTTCCCACACTGCTGAAAGCTGTCTAAAAGGCTACCCACTGAGCCAGTGTAAGTCAATCTGCTTAGTTTGTTTAGAACAATCAAAAAGTCGTCCACGTACCCAAAGGTTTTCAACATTCCCTCCCCAGGGCGCGTTCAACAGAAGCTAAAAACAAGTTACACAGAACAGGTGCAACGCAGTATGCAATGCAGGTCCCTTGTATCTGACGATTAAGTTTGTTCTCAAAATAGATAAAAGTAACCCCAAGATAAAATTCAAGAAGACGAAAAACTTTGTTCACAGAAAGCCCACACGAGTTCTAGAAATCTACCACCCCGACTTCTTCTATAGAATTCCCTACAAAACTCAATAATTCATCGTGGGGCCCAGAATAGAAGAAATCTTCAACATCAATGGAGAAACTTTCACCGCTGGTGTGTTTGATGTCGCTTCTGTTTCTGCGCATGTCTTCACCTGCGTATTTATTTGCTGGCGTGGCTGCAAATAAACAGATGAGAGTTAGCGCCTGTCTTGTCATTTTCTTCATTTCGTGCGTGTCTTTTGTGCGCTTGTTCACCTTACCAACAGCTATGTACCATCTCGCCCAAGTTCAAGTTATGTTACATTTTCAAGCTCGTGAAATCGTTTATCGTTCAGCCTTTGATTAGCCATAAGAAAAAAAAAAACTTTAATAACGCGCTAATTTTTGTAAAGGAGGAATTTCGAGTGGTAGTCACTACCGACTTTCTTCGTATCCGACTATAGAGCTCTGTTCGCTTTTGTTGCCTTATTCACGCTTCGCCTATAAGGAAATAATGCTAAGCGATTCTTTCAGAAGTCAAGTGGACTGCGAAAGCCGATTATAAAAAAAGGGCAGTCTCCAATGCCGGCGGTTTTATTCAAAATGCATTCAAGGCGGCTGTTCTTACAAATTCTATTACGGTTTCTGAATTAATTTTTACGACAGGTGAACGATCTCGTGTCTACAGTAGCCGTCCAACTTCCATTCTTCCTCCTTTTCAGCAATATAATTCAGAAGCTTCTTTACGCGCGAATAATGAATCACCTGACTACGTTTACCCTTTCATCTCCCGAACGGTTTGGCCTTTGATATGATTATTCTATCGAACTAGCAGTAATAAATTTTATTGAGAATGTTCAACAATCCGCTGTAAAGGGTTCCATCGTTACAGCGCATGCATCGATCTAACGCAAGCTTTTGACCTAACTACTCATCTCATACTCGCTCAAACACTTCAACCGTTTGGTATTTCCTGGCCACCACTTCAGTCCAATCGCAGTTGCTAAGGTAATTCATCACGTGTTGGTCTTCCATATAACAGTTTTTCCGCCACTCAGGCTGCAAACAAAGGTGTCCAGCAGCAACCTATATCAGCTCACTACTCTTCTCATTGTTCATTATGCACATAACTACTGCACTAAATCACACCTAACGCATGCTCATGAGGACGATGCTACCATTTAGGTTTTCCACAATTCCACCCCCATACTTAAGCAGAAACATGACATGTTCCTAAATAATGCTAGCAAGTCGGGCAATCTGCAGATAAGTTTAAAAAAAAGTTACAGCTTTTACGCTACTCCACTTCCCTCTCACTTTCATAAATGTTCTGCTACCACTGAAGCTTAATATCCATCCCTGATTATCTCCGAAACTTCGAAGTCACTAGGCGTAGCTATAGATAAGCACATAAAGTTTGCTTGTCATTTTATTCACTCACGTAAAGCTTTTTCGACATTCTCATAATAATAAAAACCGTATCCATAGTCGACTTAATTACTGTTTGCCTGGCTGGCGAAATATGCAGGGTCCCTTTTTTAATCATTCACAAACTTTTAGTTAAAAATTATGAGAGATAAGTTTCTGCTGTTTTTGCAAATTAGTTTTAACGCAAGGCGAATAATTAACAACAATTAGTAAATTTTGTACATTTGATTCGAAGGTCCAGTATTTTAATGAGAAATCGGAGACCATCACTACAAATGTGCGCCCCGCTTTAGAACTTTGTTAGTCGACAAGGCGGTTCGTATAACGAACGTCGAATATACGCATCGCGGAGCTCGTTGAGTTAGCTCGCCGGCATCTTACATTTATAAAATTGCTCTATCACAATTCTTACGCCTCAAAAATAGACATCGTTAGTGCATTTGGCAAGTCCGGAGAAGTTACCACTCTTAACGACGTTATTATATAATTATGCATTGCAGAAAACTCAAATTACTGAACTTTAAAATTATTTTTTTTAAATCGACCTTTTGAACCGCACTGGTGGTAAATAAAGTTTTAAAACCTAAGCTGTTAACTACAGTTTATTATTTGTCTACCTATTAAGTTCATCACGCACATAATGTGCGCTTGCTCTAAAGCCAATCTGGATGGAGTTTTAACATACAGGTTTTTAAGCGATTATAAAAAATGACCGCGTATTTCGCACTCATCGAAGAAACTTAGCACCTCTAGAATCATGCCATGAGGCTTTTCCCACTAAGCACATTCCAGTCGTGCTCTTCACTGGGATCCGGTAAAAACGTCCCCGGAAAACGCATCCCCGGAAGAAATGTCCCCGGAAGAAACGTCCCCGGAAAAAATGTCTCTATTGGCGAAGTAGGAAAAAATGTCCCCGAACGGGGCTGAAGTCTTGCGCTATAGGACGTAGACTACGTTTCCCGTGGCGAGCTGCAATGATGAATGATGCATGTTAACTTTATTACAGCGGTTTCACCTGTCGGCTTGGAATTGACCGCGAACATCGAACTGATGCTGGCATTCATGACAAAAAAAATGATGGCAGCGGTAATACAGTGACAGCGCCTAGTCTTCACTTTGCGGGGAAAAGAGGAGCTGACTACCGGCTTTACCGGCAAAGCTTGGAACGATGCTTTAATATGCCCATGATGCATGACCAGTTAAGCCTCGTCCTGCTTATACCATCATCGCCCTTATCACAATTCGACACCAGCATCAAAAGAACGGTTGAACCTCGTCACCAGAAGGTCTGATAAGTAATTCTAGTGACGTCTTTTGCTTTGGGCGGTTCTCCGAGACTACCATACGCCGATACGCGTGTACCTTTCTAAGTGGGCAGTGTTACCAAACTTATTAGACCTGCCATATATGATTGCTTAACGAGCTGCGGAGCTTGGAACCTCGCAACGTAGAAAAAGCCAGATGGCTCTTTCACCTTGCTTTTACACAGTTCTTGTAAACATTTCGGGCCCCCAGGGGACACAGGTTCCAAATGATGATTACATTTAACTCAATAGCCAAGAAAGAATGGCATAAAATGTGTTTTGTTTTTCTTGTGCGTTCCGGAAGAAATTTTTTTTAGGGCCGGCTTTGGCCTTGCGGACGTTTTTTCCTAGTTACCGCTTCTTCAGGGGACGTTTCTTTCGGGAACGTTTTTTCCAGGGACGTATCTTCCGGGGACGTTTTTACCTACACCCGCTCTTTACCACTTTATGAAAGCTTGAATATACTTCTACTAAAACAATTATCCTCTAACTTTATTTATGATTATGCATAAACTAATTACTCATCCTGCTCGCACGGACGCCGTTACTGACTACCTTGTACATATACGTCCTACTGGGTTTAAATAGCGAAATAAGGTTTGCTTAAGTGAAGAGTCAGTGGAAAATCATTAATTCTGCACGCCTCGTATCCTGATCCTCTTTGGGACGTTAAATCATATGACATAATTTAGGAAAAGTACTGTCATATATTTTTGTATAGTCCATAGAAATGTTTTACCTTGCGTAATTAAAGCAACGTTTAACTGTTCACACATTCCCTCTCCGCATTAAAGTATATTTAATTGTCTTGAGAGGTAATTAGCATGCTCAAAAGTATTAATGTGTTTTTACTGTGATATTGTGTATTTTATTATTTTCCTTTCATGGTCACATTTTTATGACGGCTTCCTGATTTGCAGGTTGTAATTTTACGCTATTTACTGCATACAGCGTTTCCAATTGTTTGCGATTCTACTCCACTTGCTTCATTCTGAAGGTCCCTCCCCCCTCTCCTCCCCGGTAGTCGTTTACTATGAGACTTTTTACTGTAAAATTTCATTAGATTCATCTTTATTTAATGTGTGCAATAATGAACGGACTTGAACTTGCTGGTTAGGCTATAATGTTTAAACGTCGAGAACAATCACGTGCGTCGAGCGTAATCGAGTACCTTTTCAGTTCACCACCAGAGTTGAAGCTGTGCGTGTCTGACTAAACCAAATATATCTCTATGTTTAAAGAGAAATTATCACCCCATATCACCGCATACACATAAAGTGAAAGAAGTACAACTACTTGGGGACGGGCGGCAGAGGGCACCTTTGATCGAAAACTTTACTTATCGCAGTAACATCGCATTGTAGAGGCTTGTGTCCGTTTTATGTATCATTATAAGCATAAAATTATTCGACTTGAGTGGAGAAATTTTGCCCGAAAAATAGCACCATGTCATTTCACTTTTGCCCCAACTTTTTGCCGCATTGCCGGCCGGCCACTCTCTGCGCATTTCGTCCGACGACTCTCACAGTGTTTTTCATCGATTTCTCGCAGTTGGTATTTATAATATGTATCATGCTTTGGCGCTTTCTTTCTGCTGCGTCCCTCCGTGTTGCCTACGGAAGTGCCGCGAGTTGCCGCCTCGCCTCGGCTTCAGCTTATCTCTATGTGCTGCTTTGTCATAACTACGACCGCATGTTGCTTCCGCCTCAGCTTCCTGATGCCTTGTCCCCCTTCGGAAGTTGCCGCTCTTGCTGTCGTCTAAATTCTGCATTCCTAGCCCAAATTCAGTAGCCCCGCCGAGCTCGACGTCGACGCAGAGGGTGCGGCTATCGATCCTAGGCCGAGCGTGATACGTACGCTGCTGAGTCGCGCCGTTTTTGAAACATGGCGCATTGTTCTTAAATTGCTAACAGCAAAGGCTCGAGTTACGCGGGAGTCCGGGTACCGTTTCGCTGCGTCCGTGATCATGCTGAAAGCATCGATAGTTGGAATGCGGACATAGCTTTGTCGCTTCAGTTTCCCGCCACGACGCGCTTTACGGAGACTGTATAGCGTCGACGTGGCGAGTGTATTTCTTTCTCCCTCGTTCAGAAACGAATATTAAGCAACCCTCACTTGTATTTACTCTCCTTATACTCTGGAAAGTGGATGAGACTGAACGGCCAGCAAGTTTCGACTAGTGTTCGTTGGAATAAAAATTGATCCCGAAGAAACCGGACCCTGCGGCGCGGCGGTCACCGCTGCTGCCGCTGCTTTGGCTACGAAGAAGGAACGCGCACCACACACTCACCCTTAGGAGGGAGTTCCGGTGAGCTGCCCAGCTGCACCGCATTTTCATGTTGCATCTTTTCCCTACTCTAGAACTATGTGCATTTTTTCCGCGGTCGGCGCTAGAGGCCCAGCTCTTTGAAGGTGATATGAAGAGGTGGTAAATTTTTCAGATTATAAATTGGTACCAGCTTTTTACTAGACAGAATTTTAATCAAATATAGTAAGCACCGTAGATGCCTGGATTACACCGCTCGGTGAAATTAGCTATCGGTCGCGCCCGAGGCAAACATGTACCGGAAGGTCCCCTTGGGCGTTGGTGCTGACGGGTAAAACTGTCGCGAAAGGTCCTGACACATTACTGCACAGTTTTGATTCCCAGAAAGCTAATGCACTTGCGATTTTGGTCAGCGTGCCACACATCATGACACCTAGAAGCAGCCAGAGGAGCGACGGTCGCTCAAGAGGTGAAACAAACAACACCTGCGTTTATCAAAAGCATATACCAGCGCAAGGCCACTTGCGTAGAGAGTTCTCGCACTCCCGGAGTCCTCGGGCAGTGGAGCACACGTGAACGAATACTCCCCCCCCCCCCCCCTCTTCGTCGAAGCTTCCAGATAAAGCATCAGATCTGTTCTACCGCCCATCCGGAGTCTCGTGTCCTCTGCACTTGTGCGTATATCGAAATCAGCTGGAGGACTGGGACGCACACAGTCGAGTGGCCGAACCAGATGGATTAGAGCGACAAGCTGCATACCAGCCACGGCTTATTCCTTTGGTTTTATCCGAAACTAGGTCAGGTACCTCGGAAATAAGAGTCCGCCGCGAGACTCTAACAAAGGTCGCCGCTCGTGGAAACGTTGCGGCAGGCCGATATGGCATGTGTCACTAAACACTCCGACGCCAATCACTCAGCGAAATAAAAAAAAGCGAAACATCGTGGCAGTTCTGTATCTCTGACGAAGATAATGTTCTTTACATTTGTAGTCGGAGAGTACATGATAGATGAAACAATGAAAAAATGCTTGCCATATTTCTTAGAGTTGTCATCAGACAGGTCGTAGTAAATTGAGTCAGTACCAGATTGCTTTCGGATGTCAGCGTTCTTGCTTAAGACTGCGATCTAGTGTCTGGTTATGATCTTTCCTTTTTTTACTTTTTCCATAAAAGTGCCAACCAGACTTGTAGCCTCATTTGTAAATGATTAGACCAATACGTTCATTAAGTAAGGAATTAGAGGCAAAAAATGTAAAGGTAAAGGCGAAAATGGTCTCATTAGCCAATGGCTAGGCGCCACATTTGAATGTATACCAAATACCAAAATAGTTCATTGAATCAGTCAATTAAGGTTACGTGACGTCACGCCCCTGAAGTCGAGCCAAAAAAGGGCATAGGATGGGATTGGTGCGCAATTTGAAAGTACCGAAGACTAAAATGGGTATACAAGAACTGAATTATTGTGACGTCAAGAATGTGACGTCACGCAACCGGAAGTAGAGCCGAAAAAGGGCATAGGAAGGGACTGGCGCGCAATTTGTAATGCCAAAGACTGAAAGGGGTAAACAAGAAGTGAATTAAGCAACTGGAAGCAACTAGAAGTAATCAGATACAACCAACACCAGCATCCGTGCTTTCGCATTACTCCAATGTAGATTCTGTAGTGCTCTTTAATTTCTTTCGTTAGAAAGGTGACTATGGGACCAAAAGTGGAATCTGAACAAGCTATTTCTGGCTGAGGAGGAGGGGTAGGAAGAGGAGGCTGGCGCTGCCTTATTGTACATCAGCGTTGGTCCTATTGTAATTAGTATTAGCTCTCAAATATTTATAGCTCGTACTATCCACCCCTATATCCAAAGCCTTGTGCATGTTTGCGTTTATTTTTATTTTCAAAACGTCATATCATCTGTTCCAAGACTTTGCCCTGTTAGGTGTCTTCACACTTGTTTTTTTTTTTTTTTTTTTTGAGTAGAAAAAGATTTTTCAAGACCACTGCGCTGCTGTGTTGTTCGCAAGATATGTCAGCGGGATTCCGCAAGTGATAGACACTGCGTCTTTCCTATCCTGTCAACAAATTATAGAATGCCGCTGAACTTTGATGCTTAAACGGAAAGCTGGTTGTGTTCGCAAAGGGGAGCGCTATGTACCGCGTGCAGCAGAAACGCCTCCCCCCATTTGCACAAATCATGCCCTTTCCCGCTCGTTCACATTCAAACATTTCAAATTTTCCGCCACCGGAAGTAAGGCCTACGTCACCGGAAGGCGAGTATCACATAACCCCCTTTGGACGTCGACATTGCCCCTACCGGCTCTTTTGACGCCTTATTGACTTCATTGCCGCTAATTATTAACTAACTGACCCACGTGCACCTCTAGATTTCCCATACGAGGTTTTTTGGTGCTCTGCCTGAGGAAACCATTCTTTTTCTTTTAAACTCATTCGTTAGGAAATAATTGTGCGGACAAGTTCGTGATGACATGAAACCGTAAACATAGTCATACAATGCTTACGACATTAATAACCCCGAGAAGTTACGGCTTTAGAGTTCCTATAAATTTGCTACTTGGAAAACAGGTGGCACCATGTAGCCATGTGAGTTTCACATAAGGCAGCTCGTTTTCCGCAGGAATGTCGGAAAAACGTGGTTTCTTATTTGGCTTGGCTAGTGTTGGGATGAAAAAGTGGATTCTGACGCGAAATGGCAGCTGCATCACGACTATCTCTTTTGTGCGTCCATGAAACTATTTTTGGCGCCTGTTTTGAATTAATCCGTTTAAAACAAGAGGATAATCTGTGGTGGCCTGGTATGGAAGATACCAAATGAATTTTAAGGGGTTTTCCACAACAAAACTGGCACTATTACGGCTAACAAGCAAAGCAGCAAGCATTTCAAGAATTTCAAAAAGCAGCAAGCAAGAATTTCAAGAAGCAGCAAGCAGAAGCATTTCAAGAATTTTCGCGCTACTTTATACCCAGACACACAAGAAAGAAGGAACCACGTACACAGGACAAGCGCGCACTGACAAATAAGGTTTATTCATAACAGTGTTACATTTAAAACAGTCCAAAATTACTGCACAGGCACTGTCACATCCCACCTACGCTCCTTTCTTATCTTAATCTCATGACTTGTTAGAATGACTGATGGTGTGCTTACGTACTTGTCTTCTCCGGCTTGCCATATCTGAAAAGCTTGTTATTTCTCTTTCTTTTATTTCTTTTGAACGGCCTAAGATGGTGGTTCCTTCAAATTCTGGTTTGCATTTGTGTTTTGCGCGATGGGGTGCGAGGTTTCCAGGGTTAGTTATTTTACCTATATCATTACAGTGTTCCTTTAGCCTCGTGTTCAAACACCTGCCTGTCTGGCCTATGTATCGCATTCCACATGATAAGGGAGAAAGTAGCTAGTAGGTATGATCTTCACCTCGTGTTCACCACCCCGAAAACGGTAATGAGCCTGTGCCTTAAAATGACTAAATATTGGCAAGACTGAGTCAACACATGCGAAATTGCGCACAAAGAAATATTTGTTGATTTCGATACTGGCATTGTGTATAACATTCCCTTAACATGTGGAATGGGATACATAGGCCAGATAGGCAGGTGTTTGAGCACGATATTAAAGGAACACTATAATGATATAGGTAAAATCACTAACCCTAAGCCTCGCACCCCATCCCGCAAAACACAAATATAAGCCAGAATTTGAAGGAACCACCATCTTAGGCCGTTCAAAAGAAAGAAAACAAAGAGAAATAATAGAAGCGTTTCAGATATGGGAAGCCGGAGAAAAGTGCGTAAGCACACCATCAGTCATGCTATACAAGTCATGAGATAAACATAATAAAGGTGCGTAGGTGCGTAGGGATGTGACACTGCCTGTGCAGTAAGTTTGCGAGATGTCTTGTATAAGAGAGTGCGTGTGCACTGTTTTAAATGTAACCCTGTTATGAATAAACCTTAGCTGTCAGTGCGCGCGTGTCCTGTGTACGTGGTTCCTGCTTTCTTGTGCGTCTGTGTATAATGTAGCGCGCAATTTCTTAAAATTTCGGCTAAATCTGTTTTGTGTACGATAGCCAGCTCAAATACGAACCTTCCACTTCGCGGCACTGATATTGCGACCCTCCACGCTGACTTAACTAAAGTTGTTGCCTCCTTTTCTTCTCGGCTATGTATAGTGAGAAACTTCGGCTTTTTATCTTCCAGGATGTTCCTCCCAAACATTCAAAAAGGCTTATTTATAAAAGAGGATATATAGGAATATATAAAGATATGAATTGTATTGTAGACTTCATTTGATGCGGGGAGATAAAATTCACACTTTCTTGATATTTTGTCGTCAAGGAACATAAAATAATTTTTTTTTCGAGCGTACCTTGGGTAGCATCGGACAGAAAAAAAAATAAATGTTTAGGTTCGTATACCCCGTTTCAATGGAAGCTGCGACGAGCGAGTCTAATGTAGTAAATACGGTGCGCACGCGTTGTAGTGAATTAAGCGCGCGGAATTAGCGGTGAAGTGAGTAGGAGTGTTAGATATCACTGTGATAACACTTCGGCATAGTTGTGGAGGGTGCACAAGAGACAATTACTGTGACCATGGAACGAAGGTTACGACCACGAACAATGCTTATTTGCGAACGCGACCTTATCGGGTGCGCACGAGCCGACGACTAAGAGCAGAAAGCATGGCCTTCTCTGGCATTGTATGCCCTCGGCTTATCTATTACATGTAACCCTACCGGAGGCGAGAGAGAGAGAGAGAGAGAAAGCAAAGATGCGCCCTCTGCTACTATGCACGAACTTCAAAACGCGTATTCTCTATGTCATTTTGTACTGTCACGGGGAAGCCTCCGCCTTAACGACATCCACATGTTCACAGGCAGTATTGCATAACGCCTTTTATCGTAATATTGCCGTCGCAACTGAGATTGACACTCTGATATTGATGCTTTCATCTGAACGCCAAAGCCGCTGCTCCTTCGCGAGAAGTATTTTAAGAAATCGTTGAGTTTCACTGATGTTATCGAAGCTGGCCTTTGTCAAGAAATCGCGGTTTCCACACACCATTATGCAGAACAAATTGCCGGGCAGACAGGCTATTTCACTTGAGATAGTGTCTGCCACTGTGGGAACTTGACTGTTGGTCCCGGGGAAACCGATTAGATCCAGGCAGCAGCGGTCATTTTTTGGTGGAGGCAGGAGGTGAAATGCAAGGCGCCAGTGTACTATGAAATGTGCACGTTAGAGAACTTCAGGTGGTCAAAACTTCCGGAGCCCTCCACTACGGCAGCCCTCATAGCCCGAGTCGCTTTGAGACCTTAAACCCTATAATCAAATCTAAGACTATCAGCATTTTTAAATATAAGCTTTTTGAGTTAGAAGAGCGCTCTCTTCGGCATAGCATTGCCAGCAGCGGTGAATAACACAATAGAGTTACAGTGTGCTCATTAGGAAATGGGTTAATATATAGTCAACAGTCAACGTTTTAACTGTTGTAGCTAGGCTACTCATGTATAGCGAGGCTTACAGTCCTCCCCTAAGTTATATCAGTTTTTGCCAGTAATATATAGTTAAAACGTTAACCATTCAACAATCATTCACCAGCATGCTGGTCACACGTCCTATCGCTATATTCTGGCTGGCGCCACCACTGTTACTAGTATACTCAAGAATGAGCTATTTTAGCTGAAAAAAAAAATGTATTTTTAAGTATTCTCTAGAGTCTTAGTTTATATAACCTGCATAGTTTCAGTGAGTAAATGCAGATAGTGATGGCGTGTACACAATCTAGCATTGTGAGAATCATACTCACCAATTATGAGGAAGTGACGAAACAACTTGCAAATGAAATCAAGAGTAAAACAAACAAACAAAAACAAGCAAGAAAGCGATCAAACAAACAGCTGAAATTGAAGCCTGTCGCAACAAGATTAAACTGGCGACATAGTGGGCGCACGTAAGAGGTCTCCGTGCTCTACAGAATGAAAGGTGAACGACTGTAAGTAGTATTCAGTTCTTAAAGCATACAGCAGTACCGTGTAGACAAGGTGACACTGGATGTGCGAATGATGAAAACGCAAAATGAGTATAACGTCATGACAAGGCGCTCCTTGAGCGTATACTGGTGGAAAATGTGGACTGTCGGCTTGATATGCGACAATATGCCACGTTATAGGACGTCCCGCACAGCCGAAGAGACGTGCAGGCACATAGCAACTGAATTCATGTCCTGTCTGCAAAGAGAGAGTGAGTGGCGTCTGCGTGGTTATGCCTCGCACCTTCTTCCAGAAACGCGTGAGGGAAGTAGCAAAGAAAACGGCTTCAGCAGAGCACAGATTGGAAATGCTGTGTTCTACGGGCTACCCGCATTATACGCTTGGATGTCCATGGCCGAGGAGCAAAGGCAACATATTCAACCAGCCTGTTTCTGTGGAATGATGTTAATAACGGTAAGATGCACTGATTTTCTCCACGTCGTTTTAATTATGCTATGCACTCGTTACCACTGCTCCACGCCGAAATAAGCAAACTTCGTGTTTTGGTTCCCTGGCAGACGTCTGTGAAAGAACTGTTGTCGTGGTAGGCTTGGTGACTGCTGTCGTATTCAATTCTTTCCTGAGCCCGCGCTTGAAGAGGGCGATGACCGGCTCCCTTTGCAGGGGGAGGGTAAAACAAGTCTCTTGCTAAGGTGTCATCCTGTCTTGCGAGTTTTGGAACTAGTTGAGATCTAGAAGACGAGAATTGTATGGCGCGCGGATCGTGCTGCTCCAAAAGTACTGTGCATGGCTAGGATATTTGCATTACTAAAATGGGGGCATGTTTTTATAAATATCATGGTGTTGAAGAGCGGCTGCATTAATGCGCCATAGGCACTGAAGTCTTGCTCAGTGGTACTTCGAAGAACTATTGGTCACCTGCTAGAATAACACCTCGACGTGCACAGATTTGAAATTTAAGCAACTTGTTACATAGCACTTGGATCACTGTGTGGCCTTGCTCTTAAACAGAGCACAGAATAGGAGGTTGTCGTAACTTTAAGCAACTTGTTACATAGCACTTGGATAATTGTGTGGCCTTGCTTTTAAACACAGCGCAGAATATCAGGTTATCGTAACTTTTGGCGAATTGCTACTTAAAGGGGGGAGGGGGGGGGGGGGCATATTGAGTGACTTAGTAAACAAAAACATAATGCAGCTGCAGGCGCTGATAGCGTTGTGAATTGACACCCGGCCGCCATCGCACTACTTCGTCGAGTTTCGTCGTGCTGTTTGAAAAAAGAAAAAAGAAAACATGCAGGGTCTGGGACCAAACGCGGGTCAAAATTACTGTCCATGGCTTGTATTCGCCACCATGCAATACGATGATAGAAAAAAGAATGCACCATATAACTCCCCCGTTAATACAGTCTTATTTAATATGAAGGCTAGGCTTCCAGCTGAACGAGGTGTTTTCGTGCCACTGAGAGTGGGGTGTGTAATGAAAATGTTAGGCGGGATTTTTGATGAAGTTCTGGGGATGTGGATGGCGCTGCTTGGTTGCAGGCGCAGCTGGTCGCTATCCAAGTCGTGATGTCATCTTCAAAAATAGCGACAAAGCAACCGAGGTAGAGGGTTCTCTACGCCTAAAAACTTATACTTGAGCTTGACCGGTTACTCGCGCAGTACCACCTTCTTGTTGAAAGAATTCCGGTAGCTTTTGAAGGCCACACCTGCCCCCTTAAGCAGGCTACTTGCCCAGTCGACCCGGGGCATTATCGTTCACTACAAAACTGAAAAGAGTTACTTAACTTTGCTTCAAGAGCACCTCGCGATAGCGTAGAAAGGTCCCTGCAGTTGCTTGTGGGTGCCTTGGCGCAACGTTTTATCAGTCATGTACTCTTTTTTAAACCAGTCGAATATGTACGATTTTGCAGCGCGATACAGACTGGCCTTACCATCCCTTGATCGCGATATCCATGGCCCTGATGTCTATGGCCCGGTATAAGCCTTCAAATGTCTATGCTCTCTGTAGCCTAGAGAGCGGTTCGCGCATGGATGGAATGCATGAATGTACTAACCGCATGAATGGAATGCTTCATTATCTTCTGTTATGTCGTTCGACTGCAGAGCCCGAGCACTCGGGTTTGATTCCGGCCGCGACGGTCGCGTTCAATGGAGGCGAAAGGCAAGGACGCAAGGCACCCCTGTACCGCGTGCTGTCAGGAATTCACGGGCTAGGAGTCGACATTAATCGGGAGCCCTCGTCTACGGTGGTCCTCATAGCCCCAAGTTACTATGGGCAGTTCCATTCACCATATACCACATGCCATTTTTGTGTTCTTTATCTGCCCTATTTTCTGTTTTGGTCTCTTCTCCATATTATGTATATATATATATATATATATATATATATATATATATATATATATATGCGAACATTCCATTTAAAGGAGCGAACATTCTACAAGTGTGCAAGGCAAACGTTCTTTTTTATATTTTTTTTCCTGTTTATACTGTTGACATTTACAGGAACTTTGTCCTATGGTGGGCGCGTTGTTTTTCCTTCCACTTTGCACTTAATGCTCTTTATTCCAATAATCACCATAGGACAAAATTCCTGCAAATGTCCACAGTATAAACAAGAAAAAAAATAAAAACGAACGTTTGCCTTGCACTCGTAGACTGTTCGCACCTTTAAATGCTTTATTAACGAGCCCCTCATTTCCCTTTCAAATATATATATATATATATGCCCTGCGTGGCTGAAAGTTGAAGACGACGATCAACAACAGTGAGACAGAAGGAAGACGAAGCTGATAGCAACAGTAGTTGGTACTAAGAGAATGTTGCCGCTTGCCAGAACATTCACACAAGTCATCATCCATTGTGTTTCTAGAGCTCACCTTCTTGCCACGTATCAATATATATATATATATATATATATATATATATATATATATATATATATATATATATATATATATATATATATATATATATATATATATATGAGTGTGTATGTATATATACTGATAAAGCAGATTGACGCGACCTTCATAACATAACGTTATTTACTGACGTTTCGACGGGGGATCAGTCTTCATAAGAATGATAGAATGGTGCAGGTAACAGGTATTTACAAAGGTAGGGAAAGGATAACTGACGTTTTAGTTGGTGAGAACACAGAGACAGGGAAAGAACACACACATATACACGCACGCACACACACACACACACACACACACACGCACACACACACACACACACACACACACACACACACACACACACACACACACACACACACACACACACACACACACACACACACACACACACACACACACACACACACACACACACACGCGCGCGCGCGCACACACATTGAAATAAAAATGCAGAAGCGCGTGCGCTACTGCGCGTGATGAGTCAAGAGTCCAGTGTCCGCTCTTCGGGGTTTGTACACACACTTTCACATGTGAGGAAGTCTCCGACACCACACAGGTATTGTGAGAGTACCACACGGAATGTGGGTGTGATCGGAATGCGGGTGTGGGCATACTCAGTTGTGTCCACTATGCACACCCATATGCTCGGGAGAAGGGAGAATTAAGGCGCGAAGTGCGGCTGTCTGCCCGTTCTTCACCTGCCTATGCACCTAAAATACGCACTTATGGATGCGAGTGCGCGGGTGGTGGGTGGGTCCCACCAACGTCACTCCGCTATGTGTGTCCGAAGCACATGATGTTAAACGAATACAAGATGAATTGTTTGATAGACGGGCGAGAAAAAGTTTTAAATCATATTAAAAGAAGAATGAATACTTGAGAGGCCCAGAAGAAGCTTGTGTGAAGGAGGTGAGTCGAACTGTAATAAAAATTGACGAGCAAGAAATTTATATCAAACACATTCGAAAAAAACATCAACTACAAAACCGTGTCAAAAATACTGCGAAATATTGTGTAGTTCTCTCGTAAATGCCATATTTTTTTTTGTAGTCTGTAGTATTTTTCTGTAGATCTGTAGTTGTTTTTACTTCTATAGTAGTTTTTTGTTTTCTGCCGTTCTGTAAATATTGTCACGATATTGGCGACTAGGGCTAGGTTATTAGAGCCGGTGCAGGTGGAATTACACGGTCCAAGCTTTAGGTACGTCCTTCTAGTCCGGAGCCGATTCACTTCGTCCTTTTTCCCCGAGCGCCACTTCAACGTCTCTCGCTCCGAGCGCCCCCTGGCATTCCTCCCTCCTTAAGTGTGACGCACACGGCACACGTGCGCACAGGTAGACAAAAGCGAACGAAAAAAAAAGTTTGCAGATGCCGTCTCTCAGTTACCGCGTAAAATACGGCTTCATGCGTAGGACATGAACTGTCTCTGGACGAGGTAGCCGACGGCCTCTCTGCTCTGGGCCATCAGGGAGGACCTCATAGTTAGCGTCGCTGAGGCGCCGCAAGACTTTATATGGTCCGAACCCTTACAAAAAAGCTTAATGAGTTTCTGATTAAATGATAATTACATTCCTCATCATGCACATTAGCATTTCTATACATTTTCTTGATGCATTTTTGATGAGTTTCACAAGAAAGTTGGCCACCGTGTTTCTGGTTGGTACCTAATGTGTGCATTTCTTGTGTGTTATTCATGAGTGTTGACCAATGAGCACTTTTGGATAAAAAGTAAAAGCTAAAACGTAGCGAAGCACCTCAACTACATTAAAAAAAGCTAAAAAATAAAATTAAATTAAGCGAAAAAAAAACTGCACCTCTGGCGCGATTCGAACTCGGTACCTCTTACTCCGTAGCTTTCTACGCTAACCACTCGGCCACTCGGGGAACTGGTAATGTCGGTAACGTATTTACTTCTTATGTCTGGACTGCATTCATAAGATTGGGACATAATGTTTCGAAGCATGTTTCGAAGTGTACAGGCCATTGCGGCTGCTCTAACAATTACAACTTCTTGACCATTAGAACTTGCATCTAATGTTCTAGATACCTATGCGCACTATTTTGTCCACTGCAGTCATTTTAACATGTCGAGTTTGGCATCGCTGGCAAATTTATCAGCGCTGGCTCTTCGGTGGTTGCTACCTTGGGCGTAATTTTCGCTGAACACGGAGCTGTAGCACGAACCTTTAAGGAAAAAAAAGTGCGAGCAAGCTTCAATACCGGCAAGCGCAGCAGCGCCAACACTATTTTACTGGTAACTAAATCTTACTTGTATCTAAACATTTCGGGAAGCGTTGCGATGACTGAGGGCTCGGCTAATCTATACGCAGAGCAAGAAGGAGCTCTAAAGCTTAGGAAACACGCAAAATATCATGCATTATAAAGAAGGCATTGCTTCTCGTGCCCTGGTCGCGCACATGCTCCCAGGACGGTCCAGTTCCGAGTCAACGCACGGCTCGGGTTACGTCCGCGCGTCGTCGTCGGCGCAGGCCGGGGTACCCCTGCTGGTCTCTCCAAAACGGCCTGCTCGCAGGTGCAAGGAGGCATTGGAAATGGAGCGGCCTTGCGTCCGTTAGCTCGGAGGCAGTGTGGCAGTGCGTCGGTTCGCGTACACAACAATATCCTTGCCCGTAACACCCTCAAGCATATTGTCCAACCACAGCACCCATTCGCTTGGCAAGAAGTGATTTGCAATGGCACAAACACCCAAGACGCAGGGTGTAAGCGTGTTTTGAATGAAACAAATGTCCAAAAAGTTGTTTTTTGTTTTTACAGTGCATGCTAAACAGAAATGAAAACATAGTAAAGAATATACATTCGCTTAGTGATGTATAATTTCCCTCATTTGAGAAAGTCAATGTATTTCCACATTAGCTCCTATACAAAAATACTGTTTTGTTTTCCAAGTACAAAACTTCTTGCGTAATCTCAAATGAAAGTCTGTTGCGGATCTCATGTTAAAACACATAAAAATTGTTTCTTAGGCAACATCCTACATATGCTAATCAGAAATGAAAACATAGGGCTCTGAAAGTGTGCAGTTTACAAAGAAATAATATATATTCACTTAGTGATGTATACATTTCCTCATTTGATAAAGTCAATGTATTTCCACATTAGATCCTACCCAAAAATACTGTTGCGTTTTCCAAGCACAAAACTTCATGTGTGATCTCAAAGGAAAGTCTGCTGCGGATATGATGTTAAAACACATCTAATCTTGAATCTCCTTTGAGTGGTTGATGACTCATCAAAAACACATTACGTGGGTAACAGAAATTCAATATCCATTTTTGTAAGGGAAGTAACGGCAAATCAGCTTTTCTGATAGGCCACGGCGTCGAACAGGAGTCCACACCCACACCTGGTCCCCGGTGTTGTAGGAAGCTTGTATGTGGTGGAGGTTGTACCGGCGTGAATCCTTGTCCTGTTGCTGGGCGATGTGGACGCGTGCTAGTTGGCGTGCTTGCTCAGCATCTTGGGCAGAGTGTTCGGCGTCGGTAGAAAGCTCGGTATCTGTTTCGCAAGGGAGCATTGCATCCAGCATCGTCCGAACCTCCCTGCCGTAAACTAGGCGAAACGGCGTGAAGCGTGTCGTCTCCTGGACTGCCGTATTGTACGCGAATGTCACATATGGTAGGATAGCATCCCAAGTCTTGTGCTGGGCGTCGACATACATCGCCAGCATGTCCGCAATGGTCTTATTAAGCCTTTCCGTCAGCCCGTTGGTCTGCGGATGGTAAGCAGTAGCTTTTCGATGCGCCGTACCGTAATACAGGTCGGAGCACCGTGCCGCAGCATGATCTGGTGTGCAAAGAAATGGGCAACCTCCGATGCTGTACCACTAGGTAACGCTTTGGTCTCGGCATATCGAGTCAGGTAGCCTGTGGCGATGATTATCCAGCGGTTGCCCCCGGAGGATCGAGGGAAAGGACCGAGAAGGTCCATGCCGACTTGATCAAACGGTGCGCGTGGTGGTATTATGGGCACGAGAAGGCCTGCAGGCTTTGATTGCGGAACCTTCCGACGCTGACATTGCCGACAGCTCTTAACATAGCGCTTAACGACAGTGGCAAGGTTGGGCCAGTAGAATGTCTTTCGTATTCTAGCAAGTGTGCGAGTATATATCCCAAGTGGCCAGAAGTTGGTTCATCGTGGCACGCGGAAAGGATTTCCTCTCGCAGAGCTGCGGGTACCACGAGGAGGTGGGTTCTCGAATCGGATCTAGAGCTGTGCTTATAGAGTACACCACTTCTCAGGCAGAAAGTTGAGAGGCTCTGAGAAAAGCACTTAGGTATTATGGCTGGCTGACCTTCTGAATAATCGATCAGGGCTCGTAACTCTGGATCAGCACGCTGCTGATGAGACATATCTGAAGCATCAACAGCTCCGAGAAAACTGCCAGAGTCACCCGTGTGTGGTGAAGCGAGCTCGACGGGCGCACGAGAGAGCGCGTCAGCATCTTCATGCTTATGTCCGGACTTATAGACTATAGTGAGGTCAAACTCCTGTAGGCGAAGGCTCCATCGCGCCAGGCGGCCACATGGGTCACGCAGGTTGGCCAGCCAACATAAGGAATGGTGGTCAGTGACCACTTTAAATGGGCGACCGTAAAGGTAGGGGCGAAATTTTGCAGCAGCCCAAATAATGGCGAGGCATTCCTTCTCAGTAGTTGAATAGTTCATCTCGGCGCGGGATAAAGCACGGCTGGCATAGGCGACGACTCGTTCCACACCCTCTTGACGTTGCACGAGAACCGCCCCAAGGCCAATGTTACTGGCGTCGGTGTGGATTTCTGTCTCACCGTGCTCATCGAAATGGGCTAGAATAGGCGGCGATTGGAGACGGTGACGCAACTCGGTAAAAGCAGCTTCTTGCTCGTGACTCCAAACAAAAGGGGTGTCTCCCCGGGTGAGCCGAGTCAGCGGTTCAGCAAGATCAGCGAAGTTATCGATAAAACGGCGGTAATAACTGCACAAACCGAGAAATCTGCGAACAGCTTTCTTGTCACGTGGAATCGAAAATTTCGCAACAGCAGTAAGCTTGTCAGGGTCGGGCTTCACGCCGGCAGCACTTACGACATGACCGAGGAATTTAAGCTTGGTAGCCAAAGTGACATTTCTGTGGTTTAAGTGTCAATTTAGCGGATCGAAGGGCTTCGAGTACTGACCGCTGGCGCTTAAGATGTTGTGAAAACGATTCTGCGAAGACCACCACGTCATCTACGTAGACTAGGCAACACTGCCATTTAAGCCCGGCAAGGACAGTGTCCATCATCCGCTGAAATGTGGCCGGCGCGGAACAACGTCCGAAAGGTAGAACTTTAAATTCGTAAAGTCCGTCGGGTGTGGCAAAGGCCGTTTTTTCACGATCTCGCTCATCTACCTCAATCTGCCAGTAGCCACTTTTCAGATCGATTGACAAAAAGTACTTCGCACGCCGAAGGCGGTCGAGGGAGTCGTCAATCCGCGGCAAGGGGCAAACATCCTTCTTGGTTACGGCGTTCAGCTTGCGGTAATCGACGCAAAAACGTAACGTGCCGTCTTTCTTTTTAACTAGAACGACTGGGGAGGACCATGGGCTATTTGAAGGCTGGATAACATCATCTTCGAGCATTTGTTTAACTTGTGACTTAATAACTTCGCGCTCGGTCGAAGAGACGCGGTAGGGGTGCTGGTGAATTGGGCGCACATAATCGAACGTCACGATCTGGTGCTTGGCAATGGGAGTCTGATGCACTTTTGACGATGATGCAAAACACTCTCTGAATTCGAGTAACAATGAAAACAGCTGTTCACGCTGGCTCACCGATAGCTCTGAGATAATATCGAGGTTGTCGAGGGATGTGGGCGGTGGCACGGTTTCTGTGGACAAGCACTCGGAGACTTCAGATATGCGTTCCGCGAAAGCTACGGAAGTATTCCGAAAAAGGTGTCGATACTCGTGCGAAAAATTGGTAACAAGTACCTTGGACTGACCACAGTTAAGATGGATCAAACTGCGAGCCACGCAGACTCCCTGCGTCAACAGTAACGAGAGGTTAGTTTCGGCTATTGCATCACCATCGTGAAGTGCATTGCATTTGACATTAACGAAGGTGCTGGTTCGGGGTGGCAGCGTGACACTGTCCGCATAAACTCGAAGAACATTGAGTGGTCGCTGTGTACTGCTGAGGGCCACTGCTTTCTCAGTTGAAAACGAGACCTTAAAATCCCGGAGGTCAACAATTGCGCCATATTCACGAAGAAAATCTACACCCAGAATTAGGTCACGTGAGCAGCTTTTCGGAACGAGGCAGCTTACCACAAATGTCGACTCTTGAATTTGAACCCTGGCCGTGCACATTCCTAGAGGAGTAACCAGATGACCACCCGCAGTGCGAACGTGTGTGCCAGCCCACGGAGTCAAAACCTTCTTGAGAATCGCGGCAAACTGGCTGCTCAAAATAGAATAATCAGCGCCAGTATCCAACAAAACTCGAACATGGCGACCATCCAGTATTACTGGTATGTCCAACGACAGCTTCTCGCGAATATCAGGCTTCTGAGTGTTTGAGTGCTCTGCGTCGATGTACGCGGTATGCTTCACCTGCAATTCGTCGTTGTTGCAGGCGCGTTGTTGCGGTGTCCGTTCCACCGGCAATTGGTCGTCGTTGCGGGTGCGTTGTCGCGTCATCTGTTCCACCGGCAATTCGTCGTTGTTGTGGGTGCATTGTTGCGTCGTCTGTTTCACCGGCAATTCGTCATTGTTGCGGGTGCGTTGGTGCGTCGTCAGTTCCACCGGCAATTCGTCGTCGTTGCGGGTGCGTCGTGGTGGCGTCGAGGTAGCGTTATAATCGGCAACCGCGGACTTTTCCAATGTCGATTCGTAGAGTTTCCGTGTCCGCGTCGATGGGGGGTCTCCCGCGCAGCGATGTCCAGCGAGCCTACCCCTGAAGGTCGCTGGTTTCAGTTTTCCCGCTGGGGGCTGGGCAATCTGCCCTGCGCTGCCCACGAGGACCTCGAAGCAGATGGCGAGGGGCGAGCCCTGGGCGACGGTGATCGAGATTGCCGCAGACGAGACGGAACACCACGGCTCTGGTCATTGAGGAAATCTTCAACGGCTCGGGGCCGTTCGCCGTAGCGAGGCCGCGGAGAATCGGCGGAAAACCCTTCGAGGCCCAGTCGACGGTAGGGACAGCGCCGATAGACATGGCCCGGTTCGCCGCAGTGAAAGCATAAAGGCCGTCGGTCGGGGGTACGCCACTCGTCTGCTTTCCGTCTAGACTGTCGGGAATCCGTTACGTACTGGATCACGGGGGCCGGTGTTGTTGGTGCAGCTACGTTAGCTCCAGTAATGAGGGTCGGCGACTGGGGTGGCGAGTATTGTAGCACCTCGGCGTATGTGGGACGCTGGCACTCAGGTGGCGTAAAAAGGGGGAGCAGGGTGAGGTTCACAGCTTGGAAACGGAGGCCGGAGCGCTTGCTGCACTTCGTCGCGGACAACGCTCGCAATGGAGGTAGAAGCCGGTTGATGTGCGCCATACAGCAGTCTGAGTTCGTCGCGCACAATCGAACGTACGAGCTCACGTAGCGCCGATGCGTCCATGCCATGCGATGGTAACTCGGCAGAGACGGAGGTGGCGTGGACGGTACGGTTCTGTGCCGAAGCTCGCTGCTGAAGCACTTTTTCTATCGTGGATGTTTCCGCAAGGAATTCTGCGACATTTTTCGGTGGGCTGCGCACCAGGCCAGCAAAAAGCTGCTCTTTAACGCCAAGCATGAGGTAGCGCAGCTTTTTGTCCTCGGACATTGTAGGGTCTGCCCGCTTGAAGAGGCGTGTCATGTCTTCGATATATGCCGCGACGGTTTCGTTAGGCATTTGAACCCTAGATTGGAGAGCGCGTTCAGCCCGTTCGCGGCGATCTGAGCTACCGTAAGCAGCCGCAAGATGACGCTTGAACTCACTCCAGGAAGACAGCTGGTCTTCATTGTTCTCGAACCATGTCCGAGCGCCATCTTCAAGGCTGAAGTAGACGTTGCGAAGCCGGGCGGCGTCATCCCAGAGGTTGAAGGTAGCTACTCTTTCGTAGTGCTGCAACCAGTCGTCGACGTCTTCATAGGTGTCCCCGTGAAAGGTCTTTGGAACGCGGGGGTTCTGAAACGTCACGTAAGTAGGGGCCGCTCCAGGCATTGCGACGACGTCGTGGCTGCTGGTAGTCATAGCCGATGGGGAAAACTCAGGTGGTAGGCCTCGTTGCCTGCGGCTGGTGCGGTGAACAGGCGTTTCCTCAAATATATGACCAGCACTCCTGCTTAGCGGAGGGGTACGGGACATCAGACCTGACCTCCACCAGATTTGTCACGATATTGGCGACTAGGGCTAGGTTATTAGAGCCGGTGCAGGTGGAATTACACGGTCCAAGCTTTAGGTACGTCCTTCTAGTCCGGAGCCGATTCACTTCGTCCTTTTTCCCCGAGCGCCACTTCAACGTCTTTCGCTCCGAGCGCCCCCTGGCAATATGTTTTTGTTGGAAATACAGAAAATTCTGATATTCTTACAGAAAGTTTTGTTGTCACAACCGGTTTCCTATCAAAAACCGCACAGATATTCTGTCGTAACGATAGAAACTTTTCTGTAGTCTTTTCCGATTGGGAAATTACAAAAAAAAAAGTCATAAGGGTTCTCTGTGTCAAACGACGAGTATATATACTTCATATGTATATATAAACATTTAGCTTCCGTTTTTACCTTCGACTCCCTTCGTACACATCTGTTTCTGTTTTTTAACGCGACATCGTTAAAGGAATCCCCGTTCACCGATAATCCGGCGTTGGCGTTGTGAGCGAAAAAGATCGTGCATGCGGTACGTGGCAGCTGACATGGCCGCGCACTGACTGGACAACGCGAGCATGGCGCACTGAACGTAGGGTTGCCTGACATTACGCTTGGCAGCCTCTCCTTTCAATGGGAGGGGGATATCAGAATCAGCCTGTCAGGATACTTGCATTCACGATACCCCTAGAACACGCAGGCTCGTTCATACGGCTCGGTTAAAGCGGGGCTCAATTTGTTGGAAGGTAGCTCACGCTATCGCGTCATCGCGAAGCAGAAAGTGAAAGTGAAGTGGGAGTGAAAGCAGAAAGAGGTGCCGTAGTGGAGGGCTTAGTGGAGGGGAGGGAGGGAAAGTGCCCTCTAGAATTCTTTTTTCTTCTCTCTGTCTTTTGTATTGACTTTAGATGCGCTAGTCCGCAACTTTGGGCTTTCCAGTGTCATTTTGTGTTTCAGTGCTAGCTCTTCTCCTTGTCACAATCCAGCTGCTGATCATGAGGGCGTTTCCTTAACGCGGTTCCCATCCATCGTCAGCATGGGGTTGTGAACTGGCCATGCGCGCACCAGTATTTATTTTACTATTGGCTCGTCTAAATCTTTTGGCCTCATGTACGAGCAGTCTCTCGTGCGTATTGCCGTCTTGGGCGCATTGACAGCGCCAGCAGACGTGTGAAACATGTCAGGAACATTTGCAGTTGGGCAGAATAACTAAGTAAAGTGCGGAATCCTAATTTTTTAAATATTAAATGTTTTTAGCCTCCGTTTTCGGCGGCAAGGCGCTAGGGAGAACATGGTAGAGAACGTGGAAGCGAACCGAGAGAACACAAAGGCAGACCTAAACGAAGTGTTATGGCTCAGCCCCTGGTGTATACATGATGTGCTGCCGCTCGAATAGCGCACACGTCAACAAGAGTCTTTTTTCACTCCGCCCTAACTTCGCGGCGCAAATTTAAAAAAAAAAGAAACAAAAAAAAAACATCAATATATCTCGATTCTTGCTGGACGCCTCCAACGCGCCCTCAGAGGAGACACGCGCCGACGTAGTAATGAAATAGTCGTGAGCCAGATACGCTTTTCCTGCAATTCATTTCATGCTTACGTCTACATGCTCGGTGATGTGATCTACTCTGATTTCTTGCCTTTTTTTCGGTACTGGCTCAAAACAAAAAGATTAAGGATGCCGTCATTAGACAAGAGCAATTAGAGCCGTAGTAAAACGGATTTTACGCAAAGAGAACGTATTAGGTGTGGCCTCTAGCTGTTCTGGAGGCCTGCCTCACAGTCTCACAGAATGGAAAGGGAAAGGCCAGTGGTAAAGTACCGGAGTTTATAAGCTTCTGCGGAAGACACATTTCAGCTTTGAGCAGGAGGCTGTTTCCAGCTCACGGGACCGTGTCTTCAGTCAGAGCCAGAATATCCTTCCTCTCGGCATTGATCCTGCCCCATTCATCTGAGAATAACGTAGGCAGAGACAAGATTCAGAAGCGTACGAGTGGTTTCTTAAATATGTTGTCGACATGGGTGCAGTGATGGCGATGGCAAGCGTGTGAAAGATGCTCGGAATACCGACAACCACAGCACTTTCTGCATGCAGCATGGTTATGTGGCGGATTAAGCCGTAAAGTAGCAAGAAGAGGGCTACGTTCTACCCTTGGACGGTGCTCAGACTAGCCCTGGCAGCTGTTCAGGTGGCGGTGACAACGTGTAACATGCAGTGGGACAGCGTAATCTTTCCACAAATTTCCCGGCTTGCGGCAATGAAGAGTCGGATAGAAAATTGGGTTGCATTATGTTAGATATCTCTTATAATGTTACGTCACATTACGTAACATAACGTTAAGAGATGGGAAGCGTGCAGAATCGATCAGATAAATAACTCGAGTTAATGGCATTCCAGTGGAAATCAAGAAGAAGAAATGGACACGGCCAGGCCATGTAGTGCGAAGGGAGGACAACCGATAGTCGCTTAGGGCAACAAATTAATTGGATTTCAACGAAGGAAAGCTTAGTAGGCGGCAACATAAAGTGAGGTTGGCGGAAGAGGTTAAGAAGTTCGCAGGGGTTAAGAGGACGCAGCTAGCACAAGGGCTAATTGGAGAAATATGGGAGAGGCCTTCGCCCTGCAGTGAGTATAGTCTGGCTCATGACGATGATGTGAGAGATATGCTGGGTTTCAGACCTACGGCCACTACGCTCAGTTGCTATGAAGTGGACCCAATGCCGAAATCTTAAATAGCATTCAAGATACCACATTCTTAGTGTTGCAACAGATTCTATCGCACTATGCATGAAAAACATGTTAAAACACTAGCCCCCCCCCCCCCCCCGCCCTTTCGTTCCTCACCGTCACTTTATCATTATTTTTGACAGTTCTGTCTGCTTATGCATCTGTTCATTTTATTTGTTTTGTGCTCTTGACCCCTCCGTCTTAAAGCGCTCAAACTAGCCACGCTGCTTCTAAGCGGTACGCCTCCTTTTCTGTGGATATAAAATGAGAAGAATTCAGTTTTGCGGGTGGTTTCTTTAGCGTGTTGGGTAACCGTTAGAGCCAGGGATGATGAAACGGGCTCAGGAGTCGCACGTAGAAGGGCTAATGCAAAAATCTATCAGTCTGCCCTTGCCTGTGAAATGACGTCCCCTCGAGGTTTAAGAAGTCGAATGATGTGTGTCGGTATGAGCAGTTTATACACGTTACCTTGTTGGTTACCGCAGAGTGTACGTTCGCACAGGATCGTTTTAGAACTATTTTTCGCATCTATGTGCTTCCTTTTTAGCGGTAATAGCTCCCGCCAGTTGGTTGAGATTTTAGTAGAGCAGTATTCTTCCTATATAAGAAATAAAGAAAAAATAATCCATTCATCCTCTAAAGAACGCATGCAGAACTGATCTGGGGGAATGGGGGGGGGGGGGGGGAGGGGGGTGCACTGCGTACGAAGAGAGGAGGGTAGTATTGGTACCCAGATAAAAAGAAAGGTGTGAAATGCGAAGAAGCAAATAGTGTACCGTTAGAAAAATGGCGTTTGTATTTATTACAAAAAGGGCGGCGTGATCTTAAACTTTGCGATGCATTGCAACTGAAAGTCAGTTATTTATTGCCCTTTGTTACTTTTAGAGCAAATTAACGGTTCGGGGAAAACTGTTTTAACCATTTCTTGAGCGAAATTGCACACCAACGACAAATAATTTTTAGCTGGGGACGATTTTCCATTGCTTTGTTACTTTGAACAAACCATGGATGTATTATTCGTTTTTGGTAGGGCAGTTCGATGAAGAATAATCGTTTGCAAGTTACGTTACACCGCCGCATTTTTCAAAACAAATTGTGTCCATACGATGCTCGAAGCTATAACGTATTCGCCTTAATTACTCTGGTGACTCCTGTTATCAAGCTGTCCTGGAATAACGTGTTGCCTGATAACTCCAACAAAAAGTCACCATGCAGCATCGTGCCGGTGGTTCTACTGCGTTATGATGTGGAAAATGGACATTTTCATGATCTGGACCCATCCTAGTATAGCGATAAAGGCTATACTCGAAAATCAAGTTGATCGGCGCCACAAGTCTTCGTTCTTTTATACCCCGCTCTATTTTTTCTCGTTCACTGTAAGTGATCCCGTTTTTCTCCTTCAGAAATTGATGTTCGCCTTGCAACTCTCAAGCACATATCTACAAAACGGGCGGAAGCGCCAAATCTACACGATCTGTCTGCTTAAAACGACGAAGCTCTGAATCTGGCAAACTCCTTTCAAAGGCAGCGGCTATCTTAAACTTACGCACAGCTGAAGCTGGGCCTCATCAAGTTTGCGCATTTTTTCTAGGGGGGTCTACCGGAAAGCCGATCTGCAGATAAAAAAGAAAAAAAAAATGGAACAAGTATAAATGGCGTTTTTCAGTAAAAACGCAAGTAAAACTCCTTTGAGAATGTAATCGTGACTGGAGAGCTGAAATGGAGAACAAAATGAATTCAGAACTGGGTGCGGCGAGAATGCCAAAGTTGGAAAACAAACTGGCACGCGTGCTGTGGCCTCTGAACTAAAATGCCGTACTTGATCTGCAGCAGTGACTTGCGAGTCTCGGAAAGAAGTGACGAAGGGAAAAATGACAGCAGATGCTCAGTGACGCAGATTCTCAGAAGTAAAGTGCGTACCAGGAACAGTTGATGTCCAGAACATTAACAAAGGGTAGCAGATGTCCCCTTTTACTTCTGTAGGTTGTCATCTATACTTCGACTCCATAAATATGTGTTGCTGCTATTTCCGACTTCAGCACAACTCTCATAATGGTGTTCAGTTGCCCTGTGACTCATAGTTAGTGCTTTCTGGAGTTGTTGAGTGCAGTTGGATGCTTTCCTGGATACTTACTTCTGCCAGCCGCCTTAAAGTGGGCGGCTCTTGATGAATTGTGACCACCTCGAACTTTTTTTTTTTGCTTCATTTCGTCCGCATCGAAGCCTGGGAGTAGTTCTGCTGAAAAATGCAATCGTTTTCTGTTTAGAAAGTAGATACAAATAGAAAAGGAAGTTGACCTAAATTTTGCTAGGAGGTGGTAGGGCATCTTGAAACGCAAGCCCTGATATTTCTATGAAATGTTTAGGAGTCATTGCAGTATTAGCGCAGTGAAAAATGCATACATCGGCAAGAAGGAAAAAATGATAAAGAAAAACTTCTCTTTAAATGAACCGGAATTCTTCAGCCTTGCACTGTTCAATTCTTAACACTGTTTCATGCCGATTCAAAAGGGTTGCAGAACGGAACCGGCCATGCTGCAAAAGGGTTCTATCAACGTGTACCTAACTTAGGGAATTGTATGAAACCCTGCTTGCTTAATGATAGAGTCTTGTGTCGAGGAGCTGTTGAAGAAATCGGCGATACAGACGGATAAGCATCATGGTCCGGCTTTCGGGGTACACGATGTTATTTATGATATGTTTTGCTCGTTGGCATACAGGCGTTCGCTTTTAGTACCCCGTTGCGCTTCACTTCTGATATATTTCGAGCCCACGCTATCGGCACCGCTGTCTTGAGAACCGGCCTGCGGCGATAATGTAGACGGAGTGCGCTTTCCTACCCGTTAGCAGGTGGAAGAAAAAGTATCTTTTCTTCCTGCGGAAAGCAGAACGAAATGTCTACCGACCTTTTCGCACACATTCAAAACATTTTCAAAGCATACTTAAGAACTCCGGAGAAGGGGTGTCTTCTTTTACGCACTTTTGACACACAGAATAACTGGCTCGAGCCATTCGATATACTACCCAACTCCAACCAATGTCGCACTAACGCCACAAGGGACGTTCATACTAAGTTCAAGCATTGCTTTTAATGGTGCAGGCGCGTTTCATGTGAACAGTCAATTGCCCAGGCTAACCTTCATAATCGTTGTAAAGGGAGCACGTAGCTTCTAAAAGTTGTTCCTTTCTCGACGGACAAGGTCCTGTGTCCGTGAGGGCAGAGTGCAGCGGACTCGTGGGCGTAGGTTTGTGTGCTCCACAACTGTGGTCTTCTTTTGACATGATGGAATGGTGAGAATTATTTGCGCCACGGCGCTGATAACATTCACGGACTGAAATAATAATCATAGTATAACTAAGAGGTAAACCTGTCAGCTTTTTGGCATATGTTTCGAAGTTTGCTTGAAATTTCAGGTTTCTACCCCGTGAAAGGTTTCTACCTCGTGACTACAGTTTTCTACTGTTTTATATAAAACATTAAGCCCAGTCAGAACGGCTTCACTTATAGCGAACCTTTCCTTAGTACGAATGAGCTTGGAGCTATCACACTGTCTAAGATGTAAAACGAAGGACGATGGCCCCACTACTCGGTTATAGCGAATGGGGAGGCGTAGCGCGGGTACCGGAGAGTGTCTCCCAGTTCGCGTTAACTCTCTGAAATTAAGTGTTGACTCCTAACAACATTAAAAGGCGGCATTTAAATTGTCGTTATTCCCCGGTCATGCTACTCCCTACTTGATATATGGCCATTCGCGCTGTGCAAAAAAGGAAGATAAAACACGGCAAGCGTAAGAAAGGCAGATTTTAAAACGAACCAGTTGCACACGGTCGTTGAAAAGATGGCAGCTATTTTAGAACCTTGATAATAAGTAACCAGGTAATCCATGTTGGCGCACTAGGCGAAGTGGCGCGCGTTACCTGCTCAATCGAGTCTTCGACTTCTATAGTGCTGATGCGTGCAAAGAGCTCAGCACAGGGTTGACCACCCTTGTGCAGTGTGGTCGAGCAATGCGCAGGCATCAATGAAAGGGGATACGAGACAGTAGATGATGATTTTTTTTGAAAGTACTAGTGTTCACCTGCTTTGTAGGTGTGTAGACCTTGCTTCTCGCAAAGGTGGCTTTAAAAGCCTAGTAGGTACGGTTTGATGTTGTCTTAATTTAAGCCTTTTACGTCAGAGTGGCGCACACCGCAAGTTCGTCCCGCATTCAAGGAGGACGTTTTGTTGGGCCAGTTGGTGCAGCATTTTTCAAAAATCCGTGCTTATCCTAAAAGAACGTTCCCTACTGGATAAAAGTCGAGACAATGTAGTTCGTGAGCTAAAAGAACTCTTCTTCGTAAAAAGTAAAGGTCTAGATTGCGTTAGCGAACCGTCCAAAGTGCTGTATCAGAGTGAGTTCTCTTTTTTTAGAAGGGCGCACTTGAATTTTCGCGCATGAATTTAGAATCGCAATAAGATGCGCATCCCTGATAAGTTGAATAACTAATATCTTTATTACTAAGGCGCTTGAAGTATTTTCCTTTTAGTCGTTTGCCTGAAAAGTTTTTTTGTGATTGTCAGTTTTTTATCAATTTTTGTGATTGTCTTCATGTTCCATTTAGCCCTATACACCAGGTGTCATATAGATCAGTTTGTTGTTTCCGAACCATCTTTTTTTTTTTTTTTTTTGCCTATCCATTCGATCATAACTGTTTTTTTTTATCACTTTTATGACTATTGTCTTTTATCGGTTTTATGGTCCTTTTACCTTTTGACGTTTGCTACCTCTGATTAGCGCCGCCATGGTGTGCCTATATTATGTGTGTTTCCCTTCAATAAAAGATCAGTTTTCAGTGAGCGCTTGTCCCTGTCTTCTTTCATGTGAATGTGTTCGCGCTTCGTCCATTTTTGAAAAAATCGTCCCGAATATGCGCTGCAGTATCTGGGCCGCTTAATCCTTACAGCTTTGTCAACGATGGAGGGCGAGGATATAGACCTACCACGAGTATAGTTGTGAGCACCTTGATCACTACTGGTATTATGGAGTCCCTAAGGTGGCTCGTACGCAGTAATGGTCTCGGTCATTGTAGAGAAAAAGGCAGCGTTTGTCTGGCTATAGTTTTAGGTGGTACTATTTCAAGTCTACGCAATACGAATCCCAGATACAACAAACGGAAACCATGTGTCCATCGGGTTCTTTATAAGAGCTCGACTGTGTAAAGTTAAAAAGTTGACTACTAGGGTTCCACTGAACAGCGTACCATTCAACATGATTCATGTGTTTCCGGGGGTGTGCCTTCATATCACTGTTACTATGATGCGAAGGCAGAAGGTCTATGGACCACTCTTGAATGAGAAGAAATATTTCCAATTTCAATTTACCCATATTTCTAACACTTTTTCGGCAGAAAATGGGGTTCAGTTTAACTGACTTATGTAAAACTTATTTCTTGGGGAGGCGATGATGGCCTGCCCTCCTCTTCAAGCGAGAAAATTGCGGAAGCACCGTCTGTGCATGCAATAAAGTTTCTTACCATTACCTAGCGGGCAAGCAGTTCAGCTGTTACGGACGGTGTAAGCAAAACGGCACGATAAACTACCTGGTGTGGTACAGTCGTATTTGTTTTTACACATCGAGTGACATTATTGACATGCCTCGTTCTCCGAACGCCCTGTCTCCTTGCGCACATGTGCACGACATACCGTCTCAGTGAAAAGCGGATATAGCAGCTGCTCTTGGTGATCTGTGTAAAGAATGTTTTATTTGTCATTAAGAGGAGAAACGTATGGTGAGCTCATGTCTACGGTTTGTTTAATTATGAACTGTTATCGGCGTGCTTCATTTCAACCTGCATGAGAAAACGTTCCATGCGTCAGTGGCTACCATGGTCGTGGTGGTGCATGAAGATAAATACATCTTTAAAAGTGCAAAGCGCTTCTACTAGTGACGGTTCTGTTACCCACAGATTTAGGAGCCAGGCGATAACCGCGAGTTGCATACAGAAGAGCTTCATGACTTCATTCGCGAAAAAACCCCACGCGGCGCTTGTCAGCATGAACACTTCCACCACTCGCTGACAGGACAGCTTTCTACTTTCTGCTCTATAGTTTTAGTTGCAAAGTCCGCACGCGCAGTGCCAGGACGTGGTGAAAGACGCACTTGGCGCGCGCAGTCAGCATTGCTGATGCGAAACTGTAGCAGTTGAGAACCGTGTCGAAAACACATTTGCAGGCAACACTATCGGAACGTTTTTGGTTTCAAAAATGCCGATAAAAAAGCTCCTGCAGTATTTGAGTCGTAAATTTTTTCCTGATATTTACTCAGAAGAGTGTTCATGTTACGTTCAAAACATGGTTTCGACTGTGTATTTCGTCAAAGCAAATTGTTGAACGAGTTGGTAATGATCTTCTATAGCTACAGCGCGAAAGACAGGACAGCAGAGGAGGACAGAACACAGCGCTGACTCGCAACTGAAGTCTTTATTAAAAAAAACAACTCAGTATGGAAAAAAACAACTGGTGCCCCCCTCCTCCCCTCCCCCCCGTGACTAGAAAATAAAAATACAGCACATGCATATAAAAAAGCGACCTTTAAAACAATACCGGTACGTGTCAACATTCACATTCAAGACAGGCTCTTTCTTTCTCTGACAAAGCGATCGAAAGTGCGGTAATGCATTCCTCATGAAGACATGTTATCATCAGCGATTCGATGGTTTCTGTCGCCAAGAAATCGCAGTTTCCTCCTGTTGCAGTGCAGTCTTGATACAGTGGCTCGCAATATTTATTTTTCTCGTCACTTGCACCTTTGCCACGTGTCCTGTCGTGAGCGGCACGTGAGACATTGTGTTCTTGTTCTTTTAGTCTGTAATTAAGACAGCGGCAAGTTTGGCCGATGCACTTCCCACAGGACACTGGCATGGAATAAATCACTCCTTCCTGACAGGAGACGAAACATTAAGCGTGCTTTTTCGAGTAGCCTTGAGGTTCACTGTTCGAGGAATTCACTTTCCGGACTAGATTAGACAGTCTCTTAGGCGCCGAGAAAACAACGTGCACTCCCGCATGCTTTCCAATTATCCTTCGTTCGTTTGAAACCGGCGCAGATATGTCACAATAGCAGCCTTTTTTTCATTTTGCCATTATTAGTTTTTCAATTCATTACTTTCCGCTACATGTGCTTCAGTTTTTCTTCCACGGAAACCATAACCTCCGAAAGTTAAACAGCTTGCGTTAGGCGACATACCTGCTTGGAAGCTTTGCTCCAACCGGTGTTTACGTGTCTTTTGCACTGTGTCGGTAAAACAAAATGAGCGATTGCTTTATTCACGAACTTTGAATGTGCTGATGAATATGGCATAAAGGGTTTTTGACCACGAGGCTCAAAAGCCCAGCACATGTTCTGCCCCCAGTGGGGTATTTATGCTCGCTGGTTTGCCAATATGACTTCAGTTGCGAGTCAACGCTTTGTCGTGTCCTCCTTTCTTTTCCTGTCTTTTGCGCTGTAACTATGGACGTGTTAAGCATTTGGCCGATAGGAAAGAAGGCTAGCTCAACTTTTGGGTAAATTTTGAATTCTTCTACGCCTAATGTGCTTTTCTCCACGCTAATTGAAATTTTCAGACACCACATTGAACATCATGGCATTTGTGACCGTAAAACAACGTTTTTTCTCGCAATCCTTATTGGGCAAAATTTGTTACATTCAGAAATTTTTAAAATTTAACGGGAAAATGCTTATGAACGTAGTTCTTTTCGCATGCGTATAACTTCACGATAACAATCAATATATTTGCAGATATTCCCTAGGCAACCTTCTAGTCTTTCGCCATAAACAAGGCATCCCGTTGGTTTTCTACGACACTTGTTCGCTGTGAGAGCCAGACAAACTTCAGAAACAAATATCTTGCACGCATCGGAAACTTTGACTATGTCAATGAATATGTTCATATATGTATCCTACAACATTCCACAGCTATCTCACGATTATTTTAAAAAATGTAGCCCATTGATTTTCCATGAAAACTTTAGCTACTCTCTACGAGCGCGAAAAAAAAAGGAAATTTTTGTCAAACATTGGAAGCTTAGAAAATTTCTCTCATATCGTGCATTACAGCGTCTTGAAATATCCTACCGGTGCCTCAAAATTAAAAGACGTCTCAGAATCTTGGAACTGTTGTTCGTCAGTCAACACTGAATGCACTCGCATGAGCGTGCATGGTGGCTGACTGCTCCTAAAAAACTCGCATAGACGGTGGCGACAGTTTGCATTGTAGGTAATAGTAAGAAGCTCTATGATGCAAGCGCTGTTTTATTCCCCGAATTTCACATTTTTAAACATTACAAGCTAGTATCGCAGAAATGTTTTACCGCCATTATACAGCGCCATTTGTTTTGTGGTATTGGAATCTTGATAGCTATTTGTTTTTTCGTGATATTTCGTGCCTACAGTTCTTGGTTGCTAAGTGCTACACTGCAAGCTATTTGGAGACATGTTTCAGTTATATTTATGAATGAAGGCTGCACAGTTTCTCAATCGGTGGCTGGATGATTGCTGCCAGTTGTCTCGCGTAATATCTTTAACAGTTAGATCATGTTTGCTAATAAACCGTAAGATATGTCCAAGTTAGCTTTATTCCTGAAAGTAATCAAACTCTTCTTTTAATTAAGTAATATATAGTTGCGTCTTTTTTTGTAGCAACTAATGCAAGCAGCTGGCAATGAATATAAGGTTACACTAATTCGCCGTTTAGTCTGGCTTTTATAAGCTATGCAATACTGGTTGAAAGGCTAGTTGGTGCGTAGTTTCGTAAAAAAAAGATGTCGTAGGCGCAAATAAGACAGCGCACTTGAAGAGAAACGAGACTTGTACAACTTACGCAACTTGCAATTCTTTATTCATAACAGCGCTATGTTTGTTATAAGCATATTCACGCGGATCCGCCGTGTATAAACAGCTGCCAGTTGCGTATGTCTCTCTTACTGCCTGCTGTCCTAATTGCGGCGTACAACTTTTGTATGATTGTATAAACAAACTGAAACCATATGTCGTAATTTATATGCGTCGGCCATACTATGAAAATATTTAGTATGGACGTGGAACCTGGTGGCCTTTGATGGCGTTAGATTCTGGGCGCGACACAAGCGGCTATCACCGTGGTATTAGCTTCATATACGTCGCGTGTAGGGTTAGATTCCCAGCTCCGCCATGTATTCACCGCTTTGCAATGGGTAAAACCTTCTTCCTGGCTTGGTCCTCGGTCCTTGGTGGAGTGCGGTGGCGTGAAGAAGAGCCACACCCCACTTTGTGTAGACCAGGACGCTTGTGCTAAAGGGGCCCTTCCGTCAATAAAATTCATCCGATGAATCCTCTCGGAAGTGAGGTTCCGCTTCATAAAGATGCATCTTCCTTCTCTTGTGCGCGTCTGTGCGTGCGCGCGCGTGTGTGTGTATGCGTGCGTGCGTGCGTGTGCGTGTGTGTGTGCGTCTGTGCGTGTGCGTGCGTACGTGTGTGTGTGTGCTTGTGTGCGTGTGCGTGTGTGTGCGTGCGTGTGTGTGTGTGTGTGTGTGTGTCCAGACCAGGTGGTTCTGACAGGCAGGTGTTGGAGTTGCCCATCTTTATCTATTCTAATACGCTCGAGTCGGCCGGCTCGTTCTCTAAGTTCGCTGGCAGTCCATTTTCCCAGCTCTTGCTTAGTAGGCTAGCGGTACGTTTTCGAAATAGCCCGCATAAAAAGACCTTGAACGGTCCTTGTGCATCTCATGCTCTGAGAGGAGAACGCTTTGCAGTAAAAAATAAAAAGGTGTAAGGAGAGTGGTTGACGAACGTTCACATATTAAAACAACACTGAAGGTACTCAAACTAGCTAAGGTTTTCGGATTAATTTGTATCATGTGGGGTCTTTCAACGTGCAGTGACATCGAAGAGCCTGATGGCGTATTCCCGTTTCCCCTCGGTCAAATTTCAGCCAGCGCGACCGGGATTTTATTCCGTGAATTCATGCTTAGCCGCTAGTCGCTAGCCGCAGCCCTATAGCCAATCATCCGCAACGTCTAGACGACTAGCATGACTACTTAAACAGCTCCGTGCTTAAAATCCACCCCCGAGAAAAATCATTGTTCTAAATAAAGTTTTTGACAGCGCTGCACCTATACACACTTGAAATGTATGGTTGGCCAAAAAATCGTTCACCACTTTCAGCATCCTGCCACGGATGTCTAAGTTGCACAGGGTCCCAAAGGAAAGGTTGTGTCGTACGCATTCTTTAGATCAATGAAAACGATTAGACAGTGTTTTTTATGTATGAATGCATCCTGGACTGTGTTTAAAGGCGAAACAAACTTCCTGTCATTGAGCATAAAACCATATTGACGAATGTCAAGAAGTTTATGGAATTCGAAGACAAAGCTAATATATAACATTCAGAACACTTTCAAAACATTTTGCTAGACAGATGGTTAGGGTTATAGGTCTTCAACTGTACTCAATGCGAGTATTTGGTGTAACTATAGTAGCTTTTTTCTAAGCCCCTGGCATTTTGCGACAACTGAAATATTGTTAATTTTTTTTTTTCAGAAGCGCTTCTACTGAAGATTTAAATAGCTGGCCGAGCATTTCATACTGTATGTCTTTAGGCCGAGTGCAATCTGTTTTAAGGCTGATAGGACTCTTTTAATTCTTTTAGTGCGGTTAAACTACGTACTCTTCATTTCCGCTGCCACTCGTTGGAAGTTTTTAGCTCCCAGCTGTTCTTTCGTTATGTTAGGAACGATTCTGTGCACTGTGAAGAAGTCGAAACCGATCAGAAGTGTTCATCGAATATAGTCGCTTGCTCCTTTGTGCTTTTTTTCCACACCAGGGGTTTCCAGAAGAGGAAATGTGAAGAAAGGGTATGTGCAATTTACTTTATCAACCTGTCAACAAAATTAGCGCAGGGACAGAAAAAAGACAAGCAAGGACACACATGAGAATCCTTGAGTGTCCTTTCTTCTCGTTGTTCTGTCCCTGCGCTATTTTTGTTGGCGTGTGTTACCAACAAGCGCCAACTACCGCCCTAATGAATTTACCAACCTGCCGACTTTTCTACGATTTCACTGAGCTATAGATGATAGGTAATGTACCTGGGGGGTTTTTATCCCTGCCACAAATAAACTGAGTTTTACCTTTTTCATTCTTGAAGGGTATTACGCTCTCATATATTGGGTGCATGCGAATGGCACCCCGTGCTTTATTTTTACATTCAAGGAGTGAATACAGAACTGCGAGGGAAGCTCACGAATATATGACCTCAACAAGAGTCCTGAACACAGAGGAAAAGTTTGATGTAAAAGAACGACACAGACGTCCACTTTGATAACAGTGAGACACGTGTGCCCCTTGAATCAATGCACCACTGGGCAAAGAAATGCTTGTTGAAATACTTCTGCGCTTGTTAAAATACTTCATGGACAAAGGTAAACGACTTCACGGCCAGACAGGGATATAGGAAGACGCCCTTCTATCCCAGGACCAGTCATCCATCCTCAATAATCCGTCTTCAAAAGGCAATTCCATTTCCGACAGTGAACCCTAAAACCTGATATTATCTTCTTTTTTGTGTGTGTTCTTTATTTTAAAAAAAGAGCAAAAATACTTTTTTTTAGGGGGGGGGGGGGGCGGGATGAGATTGCAGGAAGCTTCCTTTCCGGTTTTGGCCCTTGAGGACTTCTTGTATTTAGACATCAGTTTCACGATGTGGGCTTTTTTTTTTTTTTTTCCGAAACAAAAAACAGAAGTGGTTGTCCTGAAAATAGCGACATGAGTAATTGTTATGTGACAATCAACTGTGGCATTGTTGCTTCGTAAATCAGGGTGTCGATAAAACTGCACCAGTCATGGATGTAACGTGCTTTTCAAATACACCCTTGTATACATCGGCTGTGCACCCGTAGACGGCACTTTAGAGTTAAGCCTAGCCATTTAGAAGGAAAAGGAAGTCGAAGCATTTTTGGGGCACTCGTCTAAAAAATGTACATAAAGTACTAATGTTCAAAAACGTGTCCGTTGCCTGAAACATGAAACTTCGTACAGCATTCGTTGCATATCGCACTTTTTATTCCTACGAATAGCAACACTCAGTGGAATACGAGCCTGTCCTGAATTTTAATCGGCTCCACCCCCACTGTAAAAGAGAAACGAAAAAAAGTAACGAAAAATGAGAAAGAGCGGGAAAGAAGCACTCAGCGCCGCCTTCGTAAGCCTGAATGCATATTGTATAAGCTTCGGGAAAGCCCCGTGCTTCAATTTTATTTTACGTTTCCTAAATCAGATTTTCTTTCTCTCTCGTTGAGTAAATATATATATCCAAACGAATTGAATCGCGCTTATACTCGGTGCGACTACAGCTGGCAGGTTGTCTCGCGCAAAGCCCGCTGGCCCGGAAAAAGACGACACGTGCGTCATCTCTGCGAGCATACGGGCTCGCATAGCGAGCGGAGAGAGAAGGGCGCAACTTCGTTTACTTTCTCGGTCGCTTCTGCCATAAAGAAGGAACGTACGAACCTGTTCGATTCCGCATAATGAACCTTAAACAAGATAGCAATTCCGGCACCCTTTCGACGAGCTTGACCTGCACGCCAGTCGAAAAAATTTCTCCGCAATCAGCGAAAGTTCCGCAGAAAAATGTTTGTGCATTGACTAACCCACGAATTGGCGCCCCCTGTCCGTTCGTTCTTAAAATGAAGGTTTTAGGCCTAAGGGCCTGCGGGTTCCTTCAAGGCCACGTAGTCACTTCGTATGACCTGGTAAATCGAGCTTTATACCCATGTCGGGCGGTCTTATGGGTAATTTGGTAGCTTTCGACTGTGTGATATAGAGTATTTCTGGGATATAGGGGCCCAAATTAAGAGATTAGCAATTAAGCCAGAGAGAAAGCGCTGCGGTGATCAGCAAGGCGAGCCGTGGACGGGGGCAGTTAGCACTATCTAGTCATAACCCTTAAAGGCGAAGATTAAGTCAAGGCATTACGTTGGGCTAGTTGGTTTTAGTTTAGCACAACAGAAAATCGCTCCCAGAACAGAACAAAATGCAGAGGCACTACATGAACGAAAATTAGTAATGCCTCCCATTTTCTTCTTTAATTGAATTGTTTCGCATCTGACAAAGTTAAGCACTTAACATGCCGATATATGGCAAACATCGCGCCCGACTAAAAAGAAGCATCTCCATGCGCCGACATAGAGCCAAATGACAGCACCGAGAGGCAGCCGATAAGAAACCTACGTGGGCGGAACCTGCGTGAACGCTGCAACCAAGAGCCGACATGAATATATCACGGCGCTTAGCTCGAGTTCGCTGGCATCTCTGCCACGTATACATGCGCAAACCGATTCCTGCGTGCGCGAACGCCGCCGACGTCAGAGTGTGTCGTTAGAGTTGGGCCTTAAGCCTGGACTTACCACTCGTGCCTCAGTTAGGCGCACTGATAACACCGTTCGTGACACCCTAGGTTAACTGCCTCGTTCCTTACACTCTAGTGCGTGTCTAGAACTTGCGGCGATGTGCAAATGGTCAACATGTGAAGAAAACCCAAGACAAAGCCTAGTGAATGGTTACTTTTTAGTGCGAATGCACTATCTCACGAGATCTAACCGGGCCTTCAGGATGTGCGTGGCCTGACCTAGAGTGTTACCTTGCCAAACCAAGCCGTAACAGCTCACCCGTAGTCAAGCGCCAACTCAGAGGTGCATCGCGGGCCCAAAAGAAGCTGCACGAAGGGAGCTGAGGAGGGGGCCGCGCACCCGGCGTTTTTAATAGGTGTGTGGAAGGACGCTTACAAAAGTCCCCCCTCCGTCATGCCTCGGGACAGCGGTCATTGTCAGTTTTGCCGGACAACAGCATTGTCTCGCTCGTGTGGCACCGACAGTGACTCAGTCCCGATCCGATGCGATTGGCATCTTGCTGCGCGCTATGGTTGCCACAGCGGTGCAGCGGTGGCGTAGCGGTAGAAAATCCGCCTCGCATGCAAGAGCACCGGGATTCAAATACCGGTGCCGCGCAATTCTCCACCGGTTAAAAAAAAATCCGCGTATCGATGGAATTGCATAAACAGGCTTGGGGTGCGACCTGATGCCGGTGAACACCTCCGGCAACGCACTCCCTCACAAGAACAGGAGTTGGCCACCCTGGTGCAGTAATTGGCAGCAACCTCTCATGATAAGCTCCATAAAACCCCGGCCCTCAGTCACCAGCGGCTGCAGAACAACTGACCACGGCGGCGGTCAGACCTGTGACGCAGCAGGGGGTGCTAAGAATGCCTGGCTCCGCTGGACAGGCCGCCATTGGAAACTGACCCTGGCAACGTGTAACGTTAGAACCCTAGCTAGTGAAGCTAGTTTAGCAGTGCTGTTAGAGGAACTAGAAGGTATAAAATGGGATGTCAAAGGGCTTAGTGAGGTTAGGAGGCCGAATGAGGCATATACTGTATTGAAGGATGGGCATGTACTGTGTTATCGAGGCTTTCCAGAGAGGCGACAACTAGGAGTAGGTTTCCTTGTCAATAAGTATATAGCGGGTAATATGGATGAATTCTACAGTATTAATGAGAGGGTAGCCGGCATCGTAATTCGGTTTAATAAGCGGTATGAACTGAAGGTTGTACAGGCATATGCACTTACATGTAGCTATGATGACCAGGCAGTTGAAAGCTTCTACGAAGATGTAGAATCGGCAATGCGAAAAGTAAAGACGCAGTATACTGTGCTAATATGCGACTTCAATTCCAAGGTAGGGAAAAAGCAAGCAGGAGACCAGGCAGTAGGTGACTATGGCATTGGTTCTAGGAATAGCAGGGGGGAATTACTAGTCTAGTTTGCAGAGCGCAATAACTTCAGAATTATGAATACCTTCTTCAGCAAACGGAAGAACCGTAAATGGACATGGAAAAGTCCTAACGGGAAGACTAAAAATGAAATTCACTTCATAATGTGTTCAACCCCCGCCATTGTGCAAGATGTAGAGGTAATTGGGAAAGTGCGATGCAGTGACCACAGGATGGTGAGGTCCCGAATTAGCCTAGATCTGAAGAAGGAACGCAACAGATTAGTAAGAACGAACCCATCAACGAATTAGCGGTGAGGGGGAGGGCAGAAGAATTCAGGATCTCGCTACAGAATAGATATTCGGCTCTAATCGAGGATGGCGACATTCCCTAGAAGCAATGAACAATAATTTCAGAGGTATCATTACTGAGTGCGCTGCAGAAGTAGGCGGTAGGATAGTTAGAGAGGATACCGGTAAGCTTTCTAAGGAGACGAAAGATTTGATTAAGAAACGCCAGAGTATGAAAGCTTCCAATCCAACAGACCAGATCGAATTGGCTGAGATATCATAGCTAATCAATAAGCGCAAGGTGGCTGATATAAGGAAGTATAACATGGAGAAAATTGAGCATGCTGTAAACAACGAGGGAAGCCTTAAAGCGGTAAAGAAGAAATTGGGCATAGGCAAAAACCAGATGTATGCTATACGGGACAAGGCGGGCAACGTCATCACCAATATGGACAAAATGGTCAAAGTAGCCGAGGAGTTCTATACTGATCTCTACAGCAGCCAAAGTAGTCAGGACCGTAACGAGATTGTCGGCAGGGAAAAAAAGTCAGACGTTCCACCAGTGACGAAGGACAAGGTCAAGAAAGCATTAGAATCTATGAAAAGGGGTAAATCAGCTGGAGAGGATCTGATAACTACAGATTTGCTAAAGGACGGGGGGGGATATCATGCTAGAAAAACTGGCCACCCTGTATACGCAGTGCCTGGTGTCATCGACGGTACCGGAACCATGGAAGAATGCAAACATTATCCTCATTCATAAGAAGGGGGACTCTAAGGACCTTAAAAATTACTGACCAATCAGCTTACTGACTGTTACGTATAAGGTATTTACTAAGGTAATCGCTAATAGAATCAGGACAACCTTAGACTGCCCCCAAGCAAAGGATCAAGCAGGTTTTCGGAAACGGTACTCTACTATCGATCATATCCATAGCATCAATCAGGTGATAGAAAAATGCTCGGAATATAACCAGCCCTTATACATAGCATTCATTGATTACGAAAAAGTATTTGACTCAGTTGAAACATCGGCGGTGATGCAGGCATTGCGAAATCAGGGGGTAGACGATCCGTACGTGAAAGGGCTGGAATATATATATAGTGGCTGCACAGCAACCATAAGTGCAAGATGCCGGGCTAGTTGGTACTGCATAATGAAATAAAACAGCGCAACGAACGGAACAAAACACGAAGAAAGGGAGACAAAGACACAGGGTTTTATTTCATTATGCAGCAACCATAGTTCTGCATAAAGAAAGTAACAAAATTCCCATAAAGACACAATCTCCCCAGTACTATTCACAGCTTGCTTAGAGGATGTATTCAGAGACTTGGAATGTGAGCAGTTAGGGATAAGGGTAGATGGAGAATACCTCAGTAATCTGCGATTTGCTGACGACATTGCCTTGCTAAGCAACGCGGGGGATGAACTGCAAATAATGATTGATGACCTAGACAGGAAAAGTAGAATGATAAGCGTGAAAATCAATATGCAGAAGACTAAGGTAATGTTCAACAGCCTCGGGAAGGAACAGCAGTTTACATTAGGTAGCCAAGTACTGGAAGTAGTAGGCGATTATGTCTACTTAGGTCAGGTATAGTAACCGCAGATCCGGACCATGAAAAGGAAATAACAAGAAGAATAAGATTGGGATGGAGCGCATTTGGCAAGCACTCGCAGATTATGACTAGCAGCTTACCGGTATCGCTCAAGAGGAAAGTATACAACAGTTGCATCTTGCCTGTACTCACCTATGAAGCTGAAACGTGGAGGCTAACCAAGAGAGTTCTACTTAAGTTGAGGACAACCCAGAGGGCTATGGAACGAAAAATGGTAGGGGTAACATTAAGAGATAGAAAGCGTGCAGAGTGGGTCAGAGAAATAACTCAAGTTACCGACATTCTAGTAGAAATTAAGAAGAAGAAATGGACATGGGCAGGACATGTAGTGCGAACACAGGATAACCGATGGTCGCTTACGGTAACAAACTGGATTTCAAGGGAAGGAAAGCGTAGCAGGTGGCGGCAGAAAGTTAGGTGGGCGGATGAGGTTAAGAAGTTCGCGGGGGTCAAGTGGATGCAGCTAACACAGAACCGGGTTAAGTGGAGAAATATGGGAGAGGCCTTCGCCCTGCAGTGGGTATAGTCAGGCTGACGGTGATGATGATGATGATGATTATGGTTGCCATAGGCACCAGGATGGCGAATGAGCCGGGTGCTTCTACTGTCTCGGCCGAACAAATGCGCCGTGTTCGTCGGACTGAGTTGGAACGGGAGATAAGATGCCGTAAACATGAACATGTGTGTATATCCTATACTCCGCTTCGTACATCAAGTGAAACACAGCCAAAGATGGAGCTGTTGTTTGCGCTCCCCGCATTCGCGATGAAAAATAGTGCCTGTTCTTGACGAGAGGAAATAATAGTTGTTTTCTCTGCATGCTTAATACAGCTTACATTTGCCACCAACTACATAAAAAGCACCTTTTTTAGATAGAAAAGATCGGATTCGGTAAATTTGTATGTTTTTTTTTTTTTTTTGTCGTTTTCGTTCGTGTCGCTTTTTCGCTGCCCCGCAACCCTGCCAGCGGTGCCCTCCGCGCTGCGCAACGCAGCGACCTCTACTGCCTCTTTGGAGCGGATTTTTTCTATAAGCTCCGCACTGCAAAGGTGTCCAGGCACTCGAAGCAAGTTATTGCAAACGTGCATGCTCGTAATAGAGCCCGTTTCCGCAGAAACCACTCGGCCACAAAACGAGCGCGAGTAAGCCTCTCTTTTTTTTTTTCGCATACTACTTGCGTAGCTTTCGCTGTGTTTCACCTGATGTATGAAACGGAGTATAAAGCGTCACCGCATCGAACTTTAGAGCAAAAAACAAACGCCGACCAACAGTAACATAATTAAACCGTCACGTCTAACTCGGTTAAACCTTAGTTGAAACCATGCTATATTCTTTTACTTCGTGCACTAGTCGTAAGCTGCACCTTGGACTAGCGAAGTTTTATACGAAGTTTTCAGGAAGTGGAGGGAGATTCCTTACACATATTTGTTACGCGTAACGAGAAACTAGCTACATAATCAGGATTAAAGAAAGAAAAAAAAAAACTCCGCTTTCTCCTGACATTTGTAATCACTGCGTTTTGAAGGAAGCGCCCCAAAATTAAAACGTGCTTCGCGTGAGTTCGTGTCTTCAAAATAATCTTGCGTGCCAGCCCACATTTTCTGGTTTCCTCCCCTGACACGAGCTGCTGAGGCGTTGTCGCTCTACCAGCGTTCAGGCGCTTCGTGTGCTGTGTTCACTGCGTGTATATAAACGCTAAGAATAAATCTCCGTTCCCGCAAGTTTTTCGCTCTGCTGTAAGGCCGACTACAACATTTCAAATGCTTTAGCGGATCAAGCCTAAGCAACCAAAAGAAACAAAATCACACTGTAAACAAGTCAAATAAAGACACATCTTGGCACTCAAGACCAAACAAAAGAACTCTGCAGTTGTCCAATTTTTAAGAAATGAGCCAGCATAATTATCAAGGTTTGTTCACTTTACGTGAAATTGCCTGAACAGATGTAATGACCTCCTTGGAGCTATTCTATATGACCCCCATTTGGCAGTAAGTTGAAGACTACTGGCACGTTGTATTTTCTTCATAAGCATCACGGGCACACCAATTTTACCCTCTCGGAGTGGACTGAAAGGAAATGTTTGATAGCTCAACGCAGTGTGGCTTCAGTAGAATGAGAGGACGTGTATTCGCTCACACTTGAATTTATATTTGCTATAATCTGAGCATGTAGTACTGGGGCACGTAGTTAAATCTTTTTCGTCCTTATACATGTACCATGTTTGAAAAAGAAATTATATGACCTTGCGTAAGCCTACTCAACAAAAAACAGGTTGAAACAATAAATTAAGGAGATAAAGATTTACGGTACACTCAAACTCCACCTTTAAGGGAGTGACGCTACAGTTTTAAGGTTCCAGTTTGCCGGCTACTCTTGAAAATCGTCACTCGGCGTGTGCACTTGGCAAGTGCACCGGGTTAATTGGAGAAATATGGGAAAGACCATAGCCCTGCAGTGGGTATAGTCAAGCTGCTGCTAATGATGATGATGATTATGAAGGAAAGTCGCCATCCTCGATGATCAAATTGAAAATGTGCCTCAGAACAGGAGCAATGGATGGTAATACATACTTTACAGGCTTGATTTGCAAATTATTTATGTCAAGAGCTTTGCTGTTAAGTCGCCTGAATGTTCTTGAGACTTCTCCCTCTGTGACAAGGAGACAAACAAAACTGTTTATAGGACTATTAATATTAGAGAGGGAAAATGGGAAGCTATGATCCATCGTTATGCTGTCGATAAATACTTGATTGAAGTGATCAGCTAGAGCTTGATCGGAAAGTTTACGATTAGTAACTAATATCTTCTCAGGTGCAGTGTTCTTATTTCGAAGGCCGAGGACCTTATTTATGGCTTTCCAAGTGGCGTCTGGTTGATACTTGGTAATATCAGCGAACATATGTTCAAAAAATGCAGTCTTTGCATGTAGAAGCTCAGAGTTCAATTTATTTCGAGAAGCTTTGAAATTTTCGAGCGCAATCTACATGCGTGCGTTTAGAAATGCCTGCAAGAACTTATTGTTCGTTCTTATCGTGCGTAGGTGAACTGTGGTAACCCACGGCTTTTTTTAATCTTTTTTGATGGACGGAAAGTTTTGAAGGGAAAGTGCGCAGCATATATTTTTACGAAAATTTCAAGGAAACTCGAGTAGGCGTCGTTTGTATTTCGTTTCAGAAATATAAAGGACCAGTCATATATGCCAATGTCTTGCAAAAAAGATAACAAAGCTTCGTTTGAAATATATTGCATTGTATTAAAATAACGACGACTTTTGTTTGAGCTCACAGGGGGACGATAAAACATAAAAACAGGGCAATGGTCACTGATATCTGCAGTGATCGTACCGGCACGGGATACGGCTGTTTCAGTGTTTGTGATAAGTAAATCAAGGGTGGAAGATGTGGACACTGTAAGACGGGTGGGCGCTGTGATAACATTTGTGAAACCATTTGCACAAAGTCTTGTCTCAAAATCATGGGCACTAGCATTGTCATCCTGCATATTCAAATAGAAGTCACCACCACAAATCAGGTGAAAATTGTTCGTGCGCAGGTATTCTAGAAATTGGTCAAAAATTCTATAAACGCTCCGTACCTGCCATTGGGGGACGATAAACAACAGCCAAAATCTCAAGATTATGTCGAAGAGTTACAATTTCATAATCGTTGGTGACACGGCAATAATCAGGTACAATTTCTTAATTCAAATTGTCTTCAATATAGATGGCTACTCCACCACCACGTCGGCTTTTGCAATTGATGGTGAAGTTTTTGTAACCGTCAATGCGAACCATATTACAACCATCATAATACCAAGTTTCCGTAACCATTATAATGTTATATTTAAAAGAGAACTGTGTCTGCAGATGGCGAATGTTATCTTCTTTATTTATTGCGATGCGTGCATTAAATTGTAATACCGAGTTATCAGAGGAGCAAGGCGGTTTTATACAGTGTGAAAGAACGAGTTCTTTGTAATCCATTAGGAAAAGAGCCGAGCGCTATTTGTTTTTAGTGCGCGCAGATGTGCTTAGGTATCGGGAGACGGTGGTTTGTCTTTCTCGTGCGAGGACGAAGAGTCGCGGGGCTGTGCAGAGACTATCTTGACAAGATCTTGCTCATGGGCTATATGAATGCTTTTTGAGGTGTCACTTTCTCGAGGGAATATTTTCCCATTTTGTGTCCAAACCATCTTCCTGTGCTGTTCTTTCTTACATTTTATTGTTATTTCAAGGAGTCGTTTCAGACAGCGGCAGAGGTGCTCATTAACGTAAATGGCAGCTTTGTTGTTGATTCCAATGTCTTCATTGTTGATTCTAGCCTTTCTTGCTTTTTGAAGAGCGGTGTCACGTTTCGCACGATACTTGAGCTTTACAATGTTTGTTGTGTTAGGTTTACGGTTTGGTACTCGATGACAGGTTTCAGTATCACATTCATTTATTGGCTTTTTGATCATTTTCGTTAGAATTTCTGACACGTCATCATTGTCAGTTTTTGCCACTCTTTGAATCTCCGGTTTTACGGGTCTGGAATATTGCTACAAATGTACTAACTGCTTTTCTAGCTCGACAGCCTTGGGTTTCCACTGTAGAGCATTTAGCTTGCATCGCCTCGTACTCTGCGGTTAACGTTGCGTTTTTTGCTACTTCAGCATTTAGTTTCTGTCTTTCAGTTCAGTTCAGTTCAGTCGTTCAGTCGTGTCCGACTCTTCGTGACCCTATGAACCATGTCACGCCACACTTTCCGGTCTCTCACTATCTTCCTAACATCACATAACTTCATCTGCAGTGCCTCGAGGATGCCGTCTAACCATCGCGTTCGCTGCCTACCCCTTCTCCGGCGACCCTGAACTTTTCCCAACATCAAATCTTTCTCCAGCGACTCCTCTCTTCTCATCAGATGACCAAAGTAGCTGAGCTTTAACTTTAGAATTTGACCCTCCAATGAGCAGTCAGGGTTTATGGTTGACAATATCGACTGATTTGATCTTCTGGCAGTCCAAGGAACTCTCAAGAGTCTTCGCCAGCACCACAATTCAAACGCGTCAATTCTTCGGCGGTCAGCCTTTTTCACAGTCCAACTCTCGCATCCATACATCACAACTGGGAAGACGATAGCACGAGTTATACGGATCTTGGTTGGCAGTGTAATGTCTCTGCTCTTTACTAGGCGGTCAAGGCTAATCATTTCTCTCTTTCGCAGAAGCAGGCGTCTCCTAATTTCATGGCTGCAGTCTCCTTCCGAGGTAATCTTGAAGCCCAAGAACAGAAAATCTGCCACAGCTTCCACTTCTTGTCCATTGATGCTCCAGGACTTGATAGGGCAAGACGCCATAATTTTTGTCTTTTTAATGTTCAGTTTAAGCCCAAACTTCTCACTCTCTTCTTGTACGCGCATCAGAAGCCCCTTCATGGATCACTGCCTTGTCGTGGCGGAGGGGCTTGCGAAACTCGATGAAGTCGTGAGCTCTGCTGTGTAGGGCCACCCAAGATAGACAGGTCACGGCAGAGAGTTCTGACAAAATGTGATTCACTCGAGAAGGTAATGGCAACCCACTCCAGTATTTCCTGCCAAGAAAACCCTATGGCCAGTTTCTGTCTTTACTCTTCAACATCTTTATGTGCATACTCAAGACTGTCTGTCAAGTTTCTCTGTTCTGCTCTTAATTCCCGGATTTCATTTCGCACGTCTCTTTCAAGTGCTCCCCGCGCTATTTTCAATTCCAGCTTGATTTCCTCTTTTAGCTTCAAGAAATCATTTCTTAGCTCTTTTATACACTTCGCAAAGTCCGTTGTCATTGTAGGTCTCTGGTACGTAGAAACACGCCACTTAAAAACACAGCTTGACAGCAGCGACTACCAATTCGATTTCACCCTCCCAGCCCGATTTGGCAGCCCCTGCTAGATTGGCAATGTTACGTGATTTCGTGACGCCACATATCCTGGGGACCAGTGAGTGCACAGCCATGCCCCCTGCCAACGGCCAGCTGCCAGAACTATACCCGTGATGTTACGCTCACAGCGACAAAGCTGACGCCGATGTCGACTACGACGACGCTGGGTTTTCTTGGGGAATAAGACCTTTGACGTTATCGTGTTAAAAAGTAGCGGAAGGTGAACTTCAGGCAGGTAGATACTGCAAAGACAACGCAATAATTATTATGCCTCGCACGCAGCCACACGCGAAATGTGCAATGAGGAGAACGGTTCTGAACCCGTATACCTGTAGAGACCGACGCTGTACTACGTAGTCGTGAAATGTTGTGAAGCTTAGAGAAAGCAAAAAAATAAAAACGAATGGCAGAGTAGACAGTGTACAAGAAACACTCGCCGGAAAGAAAACTGAACCAAATGAATTTCGAGGCAGCTTCAGATTCCATCTCAGGTCAGCGTACAGTGAATTAACGCGGCAGCGTTAGAGGCCCCATTTTTCTACGCACACACGTTCGTGTAGCTTGGTTAAAGCGAGGCTTTATATCAATGTGAGCTGGCATTTCCCATATAAGGTAGCTCTCGACTATGCTCTAGCGAGTGTGCGTACAAATCGAGGGATTAGCGGACAGGGGAGTACCATAGTGCATGTCCACGAAAGCGGATCCACAGGAGGACCTGCATGTGGAAGCCATTAACGCTTTCATGTCTACACGTAAAGGCTCAACTTTAAGGCGGTAGATTTACTTCAACAGCGACGCTAATTAGCAAGTCGAAGCTGTGCCATTGAGGCATATTTTACGCCATCACAAGCTCTACTGCGTGAGCACAGCGAGGGAGTAGATATTTTAGATTGCAGAAAAAGCGTAGTAGACATGCCGCGGATTACGTACACAAACCCTTCGGTAAGTCACCTGCCCCTGCCGAGGACCATAACGGGCCTTTGCGTTTACGACCATACTTGACAAAACACAGAGGGAAATTCACTTTTTTCTTGTGGCAGCGTTTTTATTATACTTAACCTCAAGAATTCGGTAACAAAAGTAGCTCCTGCAATGCATGACGAAAGCCTTCAAAATAGGTGCAGTGGTTGCCAAAAGGTACACTGCCAGTAAAAATTCTGCAGTGAAAAATCACGTGTCATCGTTGCTCTTACGGGGAACGTTCAACACGACACAAAAAAGGGTGATGAAATTCACTGCAAAGCTTGAAAATAGGTGAACAACTCGTCTGTTTACCCATGCAGATGACATCGTCTTTAATATTACTATGCAGAAAAGTTTTGGGAGCGCCGTCAGTGTTCATACCCGCATAACGCCATTAAAATAATAAAAAAAAAACATTGAACAGGCTTTCAGCAAGGCCTCCACTAAGAATGATTATCCTGCATTTTGTGAAGTCACAAGATTTTTAGAGGCAGGGAGGACAGCAGGAATATTGCGTACAGCCCGCATGACTTAATTAAAACTCGGGCTGTATTCGCAGACACCGAAAACAGGGCTTTCATGAAGAGAATGAGCATGCTTCATCACGCGTGAAATTATAGAATTAA
>NC_139344.1:38090957-38158457 GCF_055883805.1 Amblyomma maculatum
CAAGCTCTCACTTAGCCGATCCCGAAGGATACCCCTGTCTCTAGCAATGTTCTATTTTCACAACCTGAAGCAGGCGATACACAGAGACTATCAGAAATCCCCTTCCCTCCTTTTTCTTATCACTGCAAAACGGTGTAGCAGAAGGCAACATGCTACGGCTTTTATTTTTAGCGATAATGTGAGCATTAGTTTGCGAATCTTTTCCTGACGCATCTTTTTCTAACACACGCTGAAATACAAATTTATCAGGCACTGTTTGCTTCACCTATTAATTACTTTAGCCTATTATGGGTTTCAGGCAGTAAAGGAAATATTGTAAAGACACTTATGCTTCAGAAGACGATTGTGCGACATATTTATAATCTATATTGCCTCTTTCCCAAGCGAAATGATTCTACAAGCCGAACCATAATTCCAGCTTAACTTATGTATGCATATCGCCTCCCTCATTCTAAGTTTCCGCTTTAGTCTTTGAAGACTCTTTCACGCACCCAGCGTGTGTAAGAAGAAGACATGAAGAAACGGTGGTTCTTCCCAAGATTTTGCAGCATTTATACCGTTGAGTCATTCATACATAACCTAACATTTCTTCTAGATTAACGAAAATGTTTGTCCAGCTACAGCGTTAAAGAATTAAGGATTTTATTTTCTAGGCAAGAAGTGAATGGTAGATATCCTTGCTTTCATTTATTGGTTTTCTTTGAACATATATGCACTCTATTTGTTTTTCTGTTTATGTTGATTTGTTTACTTCCTTGCTTACCTGGTATTGTGATGTGTGTTTGGCGCTTAACAAGTGCTGGTACTCCAAGCCAGTTTTAAATTTGTACACGTTTATAAATAATTTATGTTCACTTGTGCAACCGTACAACATAATGCACACATCGACGACTGCCTTACACAGAGTCACGGGTTCAGTCAAACTTCCGTGGAAGATTTTAGCCCTCGACCCTTTCCAGTATTTTTTTTTTTTGAAAGAAACAAAGAAATGCCTTTAATTGAACTGCATCGGGACTCTTCGCTGCCTGTGCGCCGGAGGAAATAGCGACTAACGCCAGTGTGCCTGCAAATTTCCGTTGCGCGAACAAACCGCCTTGAATTAGAGCACCAAAAAGGCAAGTGGTGCGGAAGGTGTATTTAGCAAACTAGACGCGAAAAAAGTGAATAAATGCATTCCGATAATAATTGAGAACTGTAACAGATGGTGGATTGGGTACATGTTTGCGACTCGAAATATATACGGCCCACTTAATCTCCACCTTAAGGGCATGGCGCGACATCGGCCTCTGGTCACACTGAGCAGCATGCAGCCGTAAAATGCCACTTAGTGTGAGAGCCCACATTGCATTCATATAAACCCCCGCTTATTTCTAGTTAAGACTTGCGTGGTCTAGTTGGTAGCCTGTCGGGTACGCGAAGCTAAGGTTGTGGTTCGAATCTCGCTTGTAACTATAGCCCAATTTCTATACTTCCTGTATTTTTGAAGATTTTTGAAAAGGTTCTCCATTTCATAATATCTAAGTTCGCCATCAAATGTAATTTGTTGGCAGAATGTCTGTTTAACTTTATAAAAACAAGTCAACAGAGTTAGCTTTGCTCTAACAAAAGGACTATATCTTTGAGCTATTTCAAAATGAATTGTGCTTGAGTTATTCGTTGACTTTTCTAAGGTCTCTGACTTGGTAAATCATAATATATTATTTAAAAATTGGAACTTTGTGGCGTTCGTGGAAAGGCATCTTTGTTAATTAAGTCTTGCTTACAGCATAGGCAACAAATAGTGCAGATAAAGGACGTAAAACCCGACATGAAGGCATTGCATTGTGGTGTACTTCAGGGAAGTATATTAGGATCCTTGTTTTTTACATCATACATTAATTATTTTACATTAATTTATTATACACGCTGATTATACAACAATATTACTTGCAGCAGTAGATATCTCGCATCTCGTTTCAACCTGAAAAAATAATATAAAAGTGTTGAAGGATGGTCGTCATCAGATGGTATGCGTATAAATGAAAATAAAACTAAGGTAGGGGTATTCAGATCCAAACCCAAACTACTGACAGCACACAGCGATATTATAATGCATCCCTGTAATATATATATATATATATATATATATATATATATATATATATATATATATATATATATATATATATATATATATATATATATATAGTTGACAATTATAAGGGTCTTAGTGTGATTTTCTCATTCAATATCACCTGGGAACAACATATTCTCCATATAACCAGGAAGTTAGCACAAATAACTGGTATGCTAGGTATAATCATATACCTTAATTCTTTCAATAAATATAAATATTATGTGTTATAACACCCTTCTTTGCTCGAACTTCAATTACTGCCATCTAGTATGGGGAACAACACCTGTCGGTAACCTACAACGCATTCACTTCCTACAGAAGAAGTACATCCGGCACATCTACAATAAACCATATGGATCTACTACTGGGAACTTTTTCTGCAAATTTCTTATGAGAATAAAGATATTTCGCCTATATAAATGCCCTCTCATAATGAAATTTAAATTTGAGGTACAGAATCTAATTTTAAAACTCTCGTACTACCACACTGAAAAACTCCGTATTATCCATCGGGATCACGGCACGGTTCAGGTGTCCACAATATGAGTGGGACAAATACTGCACCTTCTCTAACGTGTACTGACATCGCACAGTCCACGGACGCCTCTCTGTTTCGATGGAGGCGAAACGGAGAGGCTTCCGTGTGCTGTGCAATGCCAGTGCACGTTAAAGATCCCCAGGTGGTCGAAATTACTCTGCAGCCCTCCACTACGGCTCCTCTTTCTCTCTTTCCACTTTCATTGCTGCCTTCCTCCCTTCCTCCACAGCGCGGTCCAGGTGTCCACAGTACAAGCGTAACAGATAGTATACGCCTTTCCTTTTCTATGAACCAACTAAAAACATCCGTCGAGATGATCAGAATAAAGAGTTGTGCCCTTGACTCGCTAAGTTCCTGAAAACAAGAGTTGTGTTATATGTTGCCCACCAGTTTTAAATGACTATTTAATTAAGGACACAAATATATGCACTTTATTATCGTGAATTTCAATATTTGTACTGTGTGATGAGTGATATGTAGCTACATATTACCTTTCTGTTGTGTTGCTGTAAACTTTATTTTTTTTTCTCACTGCACTGGTTTGTGTCATTCCTGCAGTGTTCGGTACATTTTGCACAAATTATTTTACATTATTAACCTGCTGGGTTAGCGGGTCAGTCAAGCTGGCAAAAGGCGGCTTTATCCGCAGCCATTTCATGTATTTCCGTACACATGAAAGAAATATTAAGATTTGATTTGAATTGGCGTTGTTTTTTTTTTCTTGAAGCGAAATTTATTATTTTATAAATTTATATCATTTTTGGCATGCGGAGACCTATAATTCGTATCGCATCATATTTTGTTCGTTTTATGATTAACGTAAGCGTTTTAGAGTGTTTGAAAATTCAACGTGAGATAGATAGATAGTTAGGGATGAGGATGGAAGGCAGTGATGTTAACCAGAAAGGCCTCCGGTTGGCTACCCTACACTAGGGAAAAGGGATAAGCGGATTAAATAGGGGAACAGAAAAGGGACGTGGAGCACAGTCATAGTTTGTCACACAAGCCGGTGACTGTTATAAAACTAGACAGTGCCCTGTATGCCTTAAAGGCGATCGACTGCCGTGGCCTTGGACCAAGGATCTTATCCGCTGTTAAAGGGCGAGGATCGAGGCGGTCCAGCGCACAACGCAGCTTATCTGTTTTTCGCTCACAAATGCAGGGCATTCACATAAGAGATTTTTGATTGTCTCTTCACAGCCACAATGTTCACAGGCAGGGCTGTCGGCCGTTCCAATCCTGAAATCATACTTGTTGGTGAACTCAACATCAAGCCATAAACGGCACAGCAACGTTGCTTCTCGACGAGCAATCCGGTGGGGAAGATCATGTGGCTGTGACTCCATGACCTCATTTAACAATCAGAATTATCCTCTCACTGGCAACTACCCGACGCCCCTACCGGCTTTTATGCACACGAGTCTCTTACACTGGCATATAGAAAGAACCTAAACATAGAGCACGGTGACGAGGACAAGCATGCGGACTAAGCTGGAAAACGCTTGCATGATGGACTGCTATTAGACCAATGCCACATTGACAAACCCGGCCTGGGCATTTTTCCTATCCCACAGGACTCAAACAGAAGTTATCGATGACTCTGCTGGAATTTGTAAACGATTACTTACGATTATGATTATAGCATTTTAGGATCAAGAATTTTTGTAGGCCGCTTATATTGATTCATTGTGAAAACAGCGCGGTAAAACGAGACGAACGAAGACACAACACAAGCGCTGTGGTTTCACTATAAATCAGTACCAACTCGCCTAAATCGCAGCCTTAATTCGCTTATATTGTTTCATCCAGACATGCGAAAGAAAGCAGGCATTTGCCCTTAGAGATACACTTCTCGCAACTGTCATTAACAGCAGAAAAAAAAAAGAGAGAGAGAGAGAGAGAGAGAGAGAGAGAAGCCGCGCTCTTTTTTCGACGGGATGCGGTACAAAATCACACTTCAATTAGAGAGCGTCATTTTGTTGTGGAAAAACAGCGCACAAAATACTAGGGGCTAGGGGTCAAATGATAAGTGCTGAACTTACAACTGAGGCATTATTATGAAATCTGGAATGCATAAAGGAGGAAAGGTATGGCAGGTGAAAACAAGGAAAACAAAAGAACATGCGCGCGAAGCTCAGAAACCACCACGAAACACGAGCTCCTTATCGGATAAAGCAACAGATGGCTTACTAACACGTTGCTCCGTCGCGATAAAATGTGCTTCTGCCACTTTCCGTGTGGCCTCGTTTTTGTGGGCGTATAACACCTCTGCCTGACTTAACAAAGCAGTGCACTTTTTCTTCCTCTTTTTTATCACTCCACACCTCTGACAGTGAGTTACAAGATAAGATGGGTCACTGTTATTTGCCCAGATTATTTTGGTTCCCTTGCAAACGCTTGTTCAAGAAGCGACCAGTGTAACGGGTCCCGCAAGAAAGGGGCACCTGTGGGGCAGTTGACGGACGGATCACTGTGCTCGACACCGCACCCTTTTTTCCGCTTCAAATCTTACTTCCTTTCATTCGCTGCACACAATTGTTTAGCCTGACTGGCGCTCAAAGCTCTTCTACATCGGCATTAAATCTTCATTTTTTTTAGGCCGTGGGAGACTTATGCTAATAGGGTAGAACTGATTTTTTTTTCCCCTCTTAGGACGGCTGAGCGGTGCTTGCTGAGCCATCTGTTGCTCGACGCACTTGAGTAATCGAGAGCAAGCCTCAATTTACATTGGGATCTTGGTACTCGGCACTTATCAATTAATTGTGGTTAGAAACCGTTAGCGATACCGCGGTGGCAGGACTCTTCTAAGGCATTTTTAGACAAGAACTAGCAATGAAGTTTGCACTAATTTCCGGTGGCCTGTGTTCAGCAGTTGCTTAGTCGACCGTGGCCTGTATACTTCCGCGGGCAAAACGTAGTCGCAAACCCAAATACTCCTCGCCTACGGGCGTTTCGAAAATGATGTGTAAACTTGACCCACACTGTCCGAACACTTTGACAATGTCAACCACACAAGCTGCAAAGCGTCCGCTTTCTGTGACAACCAAGTAATAGGCAACATGGCCGATGGTGGCCTAACGGTGGTGTAATTTAGCGTAATGCAGTCCGGCTAAGTTTCTTCCACAGTCTCTGTCAACATACATAAAAAATATTTCACTCAACACGACAGATCGCTGGAACCAATGCACAATCCAGCTTTCTGCGAATACAGCTTGGCCTCCCACCGTATACGAAGGTGGAATGTAGACACAAGCTCATGAAATTTTGCTACGGTCAGTCCCATACTATTGGAGAAGGCCATCTCGTCATTCTCTTCCGTGATGCCCATTTTACCCTTTAGCAGGCTGTCACGTGGAAGGCTGTAGTACAGGTCGGTAACATCAATACTGAATGCAACATAGTTGCGATGGTTATGGTCCTTTATTAATGTTACTAGGATATTTGGGGTGGCGATCTTTAGAGGGCCAAAAGTGATCACAGATGAAAAGTGTCGTTGCAGGAAAACTGACACATGGCGCTTCCTAGTGCTCCTTCCTGACTTAATAACCCGAAACGAGAGGCCAGCCTTATGAGGTTTTGGGGATCCGGTAAAAACGTCCCTGCAGCAAATGTCCCCGGAAAAAATGTCCCTATTGGCGAAGTAGGAAAAAATGTCCCCGAACGGGGCTGAAGTCTTGCGCTATAGAACGTAGACTACGTTTCCCCGTGGTGCGCTGCATTGAAGAATGATGCATGTTATCTTTATTACAGCAGTTTCACCTATCGGCTTACAATTGGCCGCGAACATCGAACTGATGCGGGCCGGGCATTCATGGCACAAAAAAAAGAAATTATGGCAGCGGTAATACCAGTGACAGCGCCTCATCTTCACTTTGTTTGCGGGGAAAAGAGTCGCTGACTACCGGCTTTAACGGAGAAGTTTGCAGCGATGCTTTAATATGTCCATAATGCACGACCGGTTAAGCCTCGTTCTGCTTATATCATCATCACCCTTATCACAATTCTACACCAGAATCAGAAGAACGGTTGAACCACGTCCTCAGAAGGTCTGGAAAGTAATTCTAGTAACGTCCTCTGCTTTGGGCGGTTCCCCGAGACTACCATACGCCGATCCACTTGTACCTTTCTAAGTGGGCAGTGTTGCCAAACTTATTAGACCTGACATATATGATTGCTTAGCGAGCTGCGAAGCTCGGAACCTCGCAACGTATAAAGAGCCAGATATGGTTCTCTCACCATGCTTTTACACAGTTCTTGTAAACATTTCGGGCCCCCAGAGGACGCAGGTTCCAAATTATGATTACATTTACATTTTACCTTTCATGTGAGTTTCGGAAGCAATCTTTTTTTTAAAGCCGGATTTGGCCTTGAGGACGTTTTTTTTTTCTTATTGCCGCTTCTTCAGGGGACGTTTCTTCCGGGGACGGTTTTTCCGGGGACGTATCTTCCGGGGACCTTTATTCCGGCGACGTTTTTACCTACACCCGGAGTTTTGCGCTGAAAAATATATCCAAATGAGTTTTCTTGCATTTGTTGACCTCTTCGCATAAACGCTCAAGTCCGAGTTAATTGAGACAATCTACGGCTTCCTTTTTTCGCAACAGTTGCCAAATGTTTTTCGTGTAATTGAACTTCAGAAGAAATGATGAGGTAACCTCCTTTGCCCGAAACAAGCCCTTAGAGTACATCTGCTACGCTATGTCGTTGACTGGATGGGCTTGACAGTTTTCGCCTTTGTGCGTTCCAAACCTTCCAGACACTCAGTAATGCAGCGCAACCTTTCCCCTTCTGCTTTCCTTGCGATAGACCTTGGCATAGCAGGTTTCTCCGGACCGGATCACACTATAGGGTGGAAGGCCTGTTTAGAACTCAGTAAAATTGAAAATCTTGCCTTCTTGAAAGCCCTTTCTTGTCTGCTTGGAAGTCCCTCCTTGTCTTCTTGCTCGGTAGAGTCGGTCAAATGACGTTCCAAATGAACTCGGAGAGTTGGTCAGACGTTACACACTATTGGCAGTACGAGCGAACAGCAGGTGTCCTACTGTAGGTAACTCCACAGGAAACACGTAGAGAGTTCTTCAAGTGGTGGGAATGCCGCCCCGACTCCGAGGCGAAAATACGGAATTACCTCCTGCCCAATTTGCATCACGTCTCCTACGGGCTAAAGAATGAAGGAAAAAAATTCGGTGTCGATAGAGTGATTTTAGCACCCGTGAGACTGAAGCAATTGTGTGCAGCGACTGAAAGCAAAAGAGATTTGAAAAGGAAAATGAGGTGCGCTACCGCGCGCAGTGATCCGTTTGTCAATTGCCGCGCCGGCGTTGTTTACAGAGTTCCCCTCTCTTGTAGAGTTCGTTACCTTGAGCAAACTGGTCGTTGCTTGAACGAGCGTTTGCAAGAGCACTAAAATAATCTGACAAACGGCAATGACCAATCTTATCTTGCCACTCGCTGCCAGTGGTGCGAAGGGATGAAAAAGAAGTGCACTTTTTTGTTAAGTTAGGCACAGGTGTTGTACGCCCACAAGGACCAGACCACACGGAAAGTGCCAGAAGCATATTTTATCTCGACGGAGCATTGCGTTAGCAAACCTTCCGTTGTTGTATCTGGCAAGAACCTCGTGTTTCTTGGCGGTCACTGAGCTTCGCGCGCACGTTTTTTCGTTTTCCGTATTTTCAGGTGTCGTATCTTTCTTCCTTTATATATTCCAGGTTTTATCAACAAAGACGTAGTTCTAAGTTCATCGCTCCTCCCGTGTCTAGCCTTATTTTAGTCCATAGTCTTCTCTGCGCTACTTTTTTCAACCATGAACCTGTACCAAATCGCCCAGCTGAACGTTCTACTTAGTGAAGCGGGACAGAGGGACACGAACAAGAAGTCAATAAGCGATGCAATATGGTGTTGGCTTCTGATAAGCAGTTTATTTGAACCATTTCTGATAAAAGTACAGGATAACGTCTTCCAAGCCAAAAAACAAACAAACAATAATGAACCAACCACGCAAAACCGAGCACGCGCGCTGTACCCATACGCACTGTCAATCGCGCAACATCAGTAAGAAGACAAGTATAAGTGGGAGACTGGAGTCAAATACATTGTCTTGATAAAAAGTGGCGAAGCATACTGCTGTAACGGAAATGGATGAGCGCTGGCTCCGTGTCGGAATAGAGTAAGCAAGTTCGTTTTTTTTTTAATTGTTGAGCTCACCCAAAAGGTCTAATCAGAAGGCCCTGTAACTTTAAAGTTGCTTGCTTTCAAGATTATCAAGTTACTGCTCTCAATAAATACCTGGAGAAAGTACGTCCTGCTTTTGCATGCAATCGTATACTCTAGTGTCTGTGGCCTTCATGCTGTTTTGACGTTTCTTCGCACGAACTCGTCCAATTAGCTGCACTAGCGAACTATCCTTGGTGCAAAATCTACCCTTGGTACAAAATCTAAAGCGAGGAACCAGTCAATTCATCTCTTCTATTTAAAGACAATACAGCGATATGACCATAACCATAAGAATTAACCACTCGCTGCCGCATTTTATGAAGATTCTAAAAACATGCGTCCAAGGCTTTATAACAAATTAGGTGTATCCCAAGTACACGCGTTATAATGCTGAGAAATGCACGTTTTGATATATTATATTTGAAAAAAGACACCAATACTTGTACTTGTCTGCTCGTCTTCGTCCACCGCCTTTCTCGCTGTCGTCTTTTTCAAACTAGAAGTTCCTTGAAAAAAAAGTAGAAGAGTGTTTCAGAGCCTGTATAGGAACTGTCTTCTCTTTTTCAGCGGAAACACTAATTTTTATATTAAAAACGATGAGCGTTTTGTTATTTTCTCTGTACATGTCTTTTTCAGGAATGCACATGGCAAGGGACGTACAGTCTTTGTCAAAAGTGTAGAGCCCAGGGGGTCGGCTTCTCAGCCACTTCATGCAGCTTGTAATGCTTTTCCAGTGTTCCAAATCTCTGGATGGTAAAATGTTTTGTCCTACCCTCTCCAATAGGAAGGACTTCCAATATTGCTAAATCAGCACCACTACACAGCTCAGAAGCAGACCTTTTGGGCTCTACACTTTGGACAAAGGCTGTACATAACGCAAGCACAAGAAAGGTAATCAGTAGCACCCGCGAACTAAACAGTCAACAAAAAATATATAAACAAAAGTGCATCTCCTGCTCTCTAGTAACAGGTGGTAAACACTAGAGGCACCTCTTAAGCGTTTATGGTTTATGTTTTACTGGGCGTCCCAAAGCGCCTCAGTGTAGGAGGGACGACGCAATTCTGCAAGGCTCCTGAACATTGCCATTACGTGAGGAGCTTTAAAAACGTCTACAGACTGCACAGCTCCCGGGCGCCTTGTGCTTTTCCTCCATCGAAACTCAGCCGCCTCGGCCCGGATAGAGTTCAATTTGGGCTTATTCACTTAGCGTCCCCCCCCCCCCCCCCCCAATTGCCCTTTCATTTGTTGAGGCAAGTTGAAGCATAGTGATCATATACAATACCTGATCCGGCATAGAGGAATAGAAGAACAGTTGCGAGGCGCTTACTGCAAAAACTATTAGATACTTTTAGTTTCACGCTACCGCTGATCTCCTACGGCTACCGCGCGAGCGTCACTGCGCATAAGCAGAGATCACCCTGAAGACGACAGATGGCGCCACGTTTCCGTCAAATGTTTCCGTCAAATGTTTCCGTCAATTACATCAGTTTTAGCCGAGTCATTTAAAAGCGACGATAGGGTAATCTCCGCAAATCAGGAAGCAATGCGAGGTAGCAGAATACAAAGCAGCTTAGAACTGACCAATCTAAACTGGAAAAAGGGAGAAAAAAATATTCCTTAAAACACATCTGCAGGAATAAATGGAATTCCGATCAAGCTGATTAATGAACTTGGTTCAAAAAGTAAGGAAACGTTGTTAAAAGCTCTGGAAACAGTCATAACGAAAAATCAAATTCCGGACAGTTGGCGGCAGAGTAAAATGAATTTGATTTATAAAGGGAAAGGAGAAAGGCTGCACATAAAATCCTACAGGCCGATTACCGTAACATCTGTTATGTACAGGTTGGCCATGCAGGCGGTGAAATTCAAGGTGCAAGCATGGGTAGAAAGTAATAAGATACTCGGAGAACTTCAGAACGGCTTTAGAAATGGTAGGCGCTTAGATGATAGCCTGTTCGTGCTTACCCAATGCATCGAAATATCTAGAGTGGAAAATAGACCTTTGTATCTGGCCTTCCTGGACATAAACGGGGCGTACGACAACGTAAACATGGAACTCCTGTGGAACATATTAAAAGAAGAAGGTATCGGTTATGAGAAAATAGAGTTCCTACAGGAAATATACCGGGATAACAAAGTAGAAATTACATGGGAAGGGATAAGAAGTACGGAAGATGTCAAAGTATGCAAAGGATTTAGACAAGGCTGACCTTTATCACCGCTGCTGTTCATGCTTTATAAGATAAACCCGGAACGGAGGATACAAGACAGTAACCTAGGTTTTATCCTGTCATATAGATTAGGTAGAAAGGCGGTAGAGCAGTGCCTCCCCGGTTTGATGTATGCAGACGATATTGTGCTGCTAGCTGAGAGTCTGGAAGAATTGCAAACTCTAGTTAAGTATTGCGGAGACGAAGGGGACGCTCTAGGCTTCAGTTTTAGCGCAGTTAAGTCGGGTCTGATGATTTTCAATGGCTCAACTGTTCACGGTCCTGAAATACAAGGCCATGAAATACCCAGAGTTTACAGAATATAAATATCTGGGGGTATGGGTAAACGAAGGATTGGCATACATTGGAAAGCATGAGCAATCACTTAAGGCCAAAGGACGAAGGAATGCCGGGATAATGAAGCATAGGGCATTGTGGGGATACAACAGGTATGAGGTTTTGAGGGGTATTTGGAAAGGAATTATGGTGCCCGGACTTACTTTCGGTAATGCGGTTTTGTGCCTAAAATCAGGGGTGCAGTCGACATTAGAAATAAATCAGAGAGCCGTTGGACGATTAGCACTAGGTGCCCACGGCAAAACCACAAATGAGGCGGTACAGGGAGATATGGGCTGGGCATCTTTCGAAGTACGGGAAGCACAGAGTAAAATATTATATGAGGAACGCCTGAATTTGACAGTAACAGATGGGCAGCTAAAGTATTTAAATACCTGTACTTAAAAAGCGTTGACTCACAATGGAGGAAAAGAACTAGGAAACTAACTAGTAAGTATGATAGTCACAAGGACGGAGAAATAAAAAGCATTAAGCAACAGGTGAAAAACACAGAAGGTAAAAATTGGATAAATTCGATGGAGAAGAAACAGAGTGTGGAATTATACCGAAAGTGGAAAATGCAGATCAGGAAGGAAGCTTTCTTTGATAACTCAAGAGGCATTGCCCTTCTTTTTGAAGCTAGATCGGGGTGCCTTAGAACACGCGGCTACAAAAAGAAATTTAACAATGAAGATGGCGCATGTGCTGTATGTGGTAACTCCAGTAAAACAATTGACCATATTATATTCGAATGTAATGGTATCCACCCGAAAGTTGATGCAGGCGCAGTAACTGTTCCTGAAGCTCTGGGGTTTAGAGATACCAGTGACAGGGTGAATAAACCGGCGGTAGAAACTAGCAAAAAACGACCGGAAGATTGGTGGCTTAAAAGCAGAGAAGTGGCATAATGTTAGTAATGTAGAAACAAAAAAAAATTTTAAGAAATATAATGATGATTTTGTTAACCAATCTAAATCAATAATTAAGATATAGGGAGAAAAATGAGCATGATAGCTACTGCTATCACCCCGTTTCAAAGGGGGCGCTCCTATATTCCATCCATCCATCCATCCATGTAGGCTCCCTAGTCAAATGCCGGGGACCAATCAGCGTATGCTATGCTGGCGGCGCAAGGTAACGCGACAGCGTCAAGACCCTTTTCGGCGAGGTTAGGAGTTGTCAGCGTTGTGAGCTAATGATCACTGTGTGGCAGGTGATATATACAGGCACTTATTTGTGGGCGGTTTGACTGTCGTCATGAGACCACGTGATCTATCCGAGATGGCCGGAGCTGTATGGAGGGTGAGATGGGAACCCATCTGGGGAACTTTGGATTCTACCCATAAGGCGGGAGGAGAGGTGTGAAGTTGTCGCCGACCTGCAGAACCGCTTCCCCCATACCCGCAATCACGCAAGGTGCAGAGTACGAGAAAGATGTCACTGTTGCCATATGAAAAGAGATTTTAGGTGTCCGCCGAGGAGAACGCTTCTACGCTGACTGCCTCGTCCCTTCACCGCAGCCGGGCTCAATCAGTCTGCCTTGTTGGGACTCAGGTAATATGTTCGTGCCGGAGAAGAGACGAGGAAGCTGCGGACGAGTTTTCAATTAAGTAGCAAGAAAAATGAAAACGTTATACTAAATATTTTGATGATTGTCACTTTCAAGTCAAAATAAGAGGGCAGTGATAAAGAAGTCATCAGTGCCACGAGAGAAGCAGACAATCACGCACATTCCCCGCATTTTTAGAGCTTCCCTTATCCCTGTGCCCCTAGATGGGGCCTGCAGATACTTCATAAAATCAAAATAATAAAAGCACTTGATATACCTTTCTCAATATTGCAATGTGCGACATGGGACATAGAAGAAGAAGCTGCAGATTGAAAAACTTTATGTGCCCATTTTTTGAGCGGTAGCCCTGATTGAACATTTGCGGGTTCACAAAAGAGATTTGTCTCCCCGCCCAGCAAAAAAGAAAACAATTTATTACACCACAATAAATACATACGACACCTTTGAATAGAATTTTACAAATCAATTGAACTTAAAAGAAAATAATAATTCGTGAAAAGTTTTTCGCAAAAACGAGAAAAGAGGAGCGGGAGACAAAACGCCAAACCTTAAAAAAAAAAAAAAGCATTTCGCCAAAGAGATGCAGTACGACAGGCAATTAATTATCTGAGGGGTAGTGCGTGTATGCCATGCCATGTGTTGCAATAATGTTCAGTTTCTGGAACTTGGGGCACAATGGTTGAACATGATAAGTGAGTCTGCATAGTAGGTAGGACCAGAAGTTGCGATGTGGCACTGGAAAAGTAAGCGTGCGTCAGATTAAATTGATCATTATAAGCCCACAATGGCTGTTACTTAAAAAGGCAATTTCATATACGCGTAAAAGCCTGAAACTATAAGCTCGTCGACCAGAGAACGTTATATTTACCAAAATATTCTTCAATGCGCACGTGCAACGACATGTTAGCACTTCAGCAAATATTCACACTGTCCGTTTTTGCGTGACAAATATTCTCAAATTATTCAGTTAAGTTGTACCTAAACGCGAAGACAGTACGCGTTATATGGAAGGCGGAAAGAACTGTAGAGTATAGAATGTTCACTTTCATTGGTAGAGTGTATCTGTGGCGACTTACGATGCCAGCTGTTTTATTTATTATTATGAATATTTTATAATTCTGCGTCCCACAATAAGGCAGCGATGCTTTCGCCCATTCGCTTCGGGATGACCTCCCGCATTGAAGCCTTCAAGCTTGAGTAATTGTACTTCGCGCAACCGACATTCCAAAATTGTGGGTGCTATTCAACCAGGGAAAAAAAAAAGAAAAAGTGGTCCTTGATCATTAAAAAACAGCTTTTCTATAGCAACTGAGCAGGCTACTACCACTAGCCACCCAGCTCAAATTAAAAATCCAGCGGTTCCTGCAAAGTGTCCCTCACGGAGATGCCAAGCACGCGAAGAAAAGGCCGTTAAACTTGGTCAGTCCAGAGGGGGCTTTGTTGTGGCCGTGGACATGCCCATCGCCACCGTTTTGAAGATGTGTTCGCAAAACCCGACTCGAGAGGAGTAGAGTTCCCCTCGTGTGAATTTCGCATAAGCTACGCAGGCACGTTTGTACTGCTTGCTTAAAGCGGTGCCTTGTGCTCATGTCGGATGGTTTTCTACATAACGTGGAAGCTCGCGACTATATATAGTAATGATCTTTTAATATGTGCCAGAGCCGCATATTAACGGATCAGTGATGAGTTGAAAGGACATGTATGCTAACGAGGATTCGTAATGGGAGCCGCAGATGGAAGCCATTGACGCCTTCGTGTCATACCCTAAGTGGAGAACCTTAAGGCTCCCCCAAACTTTTCTTCGGTAACACGTAAACTTATCGCGGTTGCAGTCAGATGTCAAGAGTTGGACACTGGAGCGGCCACAACTGTACTTGCGGCGCGTCATAAACTTGCAGGTGCGTCGAAAAGAATGTTTGTTTTGTTTTGAGTGCGAATTTACCTTTTCGGTAATGAGATAACTGCAAAGCCTCTTTTTTTCTCGTCACTTCGGAAGAGTGACGGTAACGTCTGATTTTCTTGTGTGCGTAAGGTGCGTCAAGGCGTGCTAAGCGTGGAGCATCACTAAGCAGCATCGCATACCGTGAAACTAACGAAAGCTTGTACTTAACCAATGATCATGTCCACTTTTCATTGTTTGGAAAACAAGCGGAGAGTTTGCAATCAAATGATTTTCTAACAGGGAAGGGGGGGTCTGTGGGCACATCCAAAAAGTTAGAACGACTGCAGCCGTACTCATTTCGCAGTGTCTTTATTTACTTTGCCAGGCATGGCACAGGGTCAGGAATAGAGAGGACACAAAGGAGCTGTGAGTACTAAATCTACATTGCACACAGTTCGCCGCGGCGGCGCTTCCAAGGTATTGACGCGAAAACTGGTTCCTTGTTAATTGACTTGCAGGAAAGGGTCAACGCACTCACACAGGAAATTGGGTCCTCGTACCTCACGCCAAGGAGTTCAGCAATTACGTCAAGGGTGAGTGCATCATCAGCGCGTCTATGCTCCGGCTATCTGCAAAGGCAATCGGATGTCAACACAAACAGAATAGCCCAAGCCTACACAAAACCAGCGCGTCTATATCCCGCACACATGAAAGTGCCATTTGCAGCATCGTACAAACTAGGGCGCCAGACGGGAACAATTGATTTGAATGCAATGAATGTCGGGCTCAGTAAACAGCACTCAGGAGGCTATAGACACCTCGGATTAGATGGAATCCAAGTGGAGTCTCCTGGGTATGTAAAGGTCGGCTGGAAGAATAGCGTTACATTATTTTCTGTTGTCGAGTGCTTAAGTACACCAGTATACTAATACAGCAGTGATTGTACGCTGCGTGTTACGCCAGCTCGTTCGAGTAATGCTCACACCGTGAAAATTTTGGATGACACTTATCGACTTCGAGCATTTTGTCTTTACTGACACCTTTCATAATTATAAACATAGCTTGCAGACTTATGAAAAGAATTATATTGTCCCGTAGTGGCGATATCCAGCCGTCACGAAGGCACTGAAAGGCATTTTAAGCGATATTTTGTTGAGCGGACTTGCGCTCACCAGGAACTGTACAACTCGACGGCTGGGTAGCGGCGAACAGAATAGGTGGTCGTCTCCGAATAGAATGCCTGCCGCTTTCCGCCGACTGAATTTAAAGTTGGCAAGAAAAGACTGAGGAAATTTGCCAGAAGTGACTGCAAGAATCTGGAACAATCCGGAAGCACTTGCGCGTGGCTGATATCATTTGAGATAAACCTGGCCGCATGTCGCTCTTAAAGAAAGTGATAAAAGTATGTGCAGTCGTATATGGGCGCTAACAAACAACAAGAGGCATTTCGGCCATTTTAGTACATCAAATAGTAATAAAATGTATAATATCTCCATATAGTGGTGAATGTTATTTCTTTATCTGCCGATTTAAATCCCCTAATTGGCAAAGTGGACATTACATAAGGGAGAGAGGAGGCGAAGGGCGAGATGCGCAGTCTAGGAATACTGCAAGAGATAACGTTTGCGCACATTATAGTTGATGAAAGAAGTGGAAAATTATGCATATCATATGCGAGTACACAGTACTGCATTCACAAATGGATACAACAGTTGGGTACATAGAACTGCTCAAGTTCGCATAGCAAACAAAATCGTTCACAAAAACCTATAACGCGAGTTTAGACTACGAAGATGTGTTGGAAATTTATTTTTCAGATTTAGATAAACTAGTCTGAGGAACTGCGCTCCTTGGTAAAGGGTTCCAGTCTTTCACAGAATGTTTATTAGTTTAAGGTTTGATATCTTAACGTTTGCGGCGGAAATAGGCTGCTATTTTATTTTATTTGTGGTGTTTTTAGTTTTTATTTTGTTTCACGGAATGCTTTTACTGTCTGCCCTTGCCCTTATGTATTAGGGGGCGCGAGCTTGTCAAGCTGTCGACAAGGCAGCTTTTTTCTCTCGCCCCCTCATGTGCTTTCAGTACGTGAAATAAACGAAATGAAATGAAATGAAATTTTTGGGAATGCTTAGTCTGACTTGCGATACGAACGTGAGCGCCTAGAATAGCAGCAAATGGCGAATAAACCAATCACACTATTCAAAAATTTTATTATTCCACCGCTATCTGAAGCACAAGTGCGCCATTCGCGATGTTTGGCATTTTGTTCAAAGCAGAGTCAAGTTTTGCCGGGAGCGATCTGTCAACATCCCTACTGCATCTCCAACTTTTCCTATTGTAATGTTCCTTTATAAATGTGTTAAAAAATGCAATTTATTCCCTGCTGCATCCGATAGGCTTTCCTCATCATAAGGCAAATTCTTTCAAATTCGTACAGTCGGTGTCGCAAACCGATGACAGGTCGTGCAGCGTGAAACGCAAAGGTCAGTGCGAATAATGCATAATGCTCGGTACAAAATGCTGCTGCAACGCATGTCATAATTTGAGCATTTAGACATATTAGTATGCCTCATTGCTCTTTACTATGTAACGAACACGGAATATATCCAGATTTTATCACGTTTTGCTCGCATAAAGACAAAAGATTACCTAGACTTGTTATCATGATGTGTCTACCGTGGAATTCATCTGTCGCGTGCCTTCTACAGCATGGAAGAGTGCCTCAGGGCTCAGCACACAATGGTGTGCTGAGCCCTGAGAATCGTGCAACGCGGGGATAGAATGCCGAGGTCTGTATTACGTATATACTAAGCCGAATGTACTAAAATTAATGACCCTGAGTTCTGCCTAACCGCCCTCTGAAGGCAGAAATAACGAGCTTTGTCTGAAAATCCAACCTCGAGGTCAGTACGTGGTACATGTAGAGCCTGATTTGTCGCTCGTCGCTTGGTTGATACGAGCTCGTACGTGTCACCGCTCGTGTTACGAGCCCGCAGGATGCCTGCGGTGCCTCGCTGTCTTTTTCTGTGTAAACACTCTCCCCTTTCCGAACCAAGCTATGTGGACTTGCCGATAGTGCAAAAAGAAAAATGTCAGTGGTTGCGACTCTGTGACCCTCCTATTTCCTTAGGGCCATGTGGCTGGTAAGTACTCAGCAGACAATCAAATCATCCGGCCATGAGGGCTTATTTTTCCACCAGGGCTCCGATGCGGTCCCTGTTAGCATTCCATGGGGCAAATATCTCTCGGCGTCTGGAGTGGACGAAACCTTATGTGTCGGCAGAACTGCATGGAATTGAAGCAGCTTTCTTTCGGCATGCAGCCAGGCGTTGGGTAGCATTCAGAGACGAACAGCTCAGAGTTTATTTTTGCAGTTTCACGTGGCCTTAAACTCCGCCTCTGGAGCTGATAGCACCGGTTCTGATTATTGTCGAAAAAAAAAGAAGTTAGACTAAAACTTAAACGTAGCGCCGCAAAAACACGTGTCCAGCGCTTCAAGACGTCATTTTAACCAAAACATAAGAGAGTGGTCACCTTTTCATCATATTCACGGCACCAATCATACTAATATCAATAGGAATTACAAAGTATCAGGGATACTAATAACAGCCTGAATAGTTCATCATGCCCGCTTATATCTATAAGCGACATGCAAAACGACGGCCACGCCGCTTGTGGCGGAGTTGATACGCACATTGAAGAGTGGAGCCGGCCTCGTCGTCTTTTAGCCGTGTGTTTCTAAGCAGTCATCGTTTCATGAATTTATTTTAACACGGCGTTTGCATCGTTGCATAAAAAGCATCCGCTGCCAATGTACGGTGGCATAAACTACGGGGCATCTCCAGCAACCCTTTTTCCTTCCGTAAATTCTCGAACGAGATGAAGAACGCGCTGTAGTTTAGATTTGGTCGTACCAGCTTGGCAAGCAATATGACCGAGAGCGCACTGTTTGAGCTCATTTCGCGTTAACAAGCCCCCTATCATTCCTTTCTTATAGTTCCATATGAAAGTGTTGACACAATATCGGCGCGTCCTCATGAATCTTCTGACGTTCGCGTTCGCGTTAAGGTACAGGCAACAAAACATGTTGGTTACTGCGTAATCTTGTAATAGTTCACTTAAACAGTGCATTGTTGCATACATTTTGCCGTTTGATTTTTCAAGTCATTTCATAAGTGCGCAAAGTAAAGACGCGTATGATGAGTGTCAGCTACGAGATTTAATAAATGAAACACGGTGCTCCATGCGCATTGTGCATGTGTTTAATGGCTGAGATTTGTATATCTAAATATTTTTGGGCTGTTAAGCGCATAAGCTTTACGAAGCGTAGGATTTATCGAAGGTTATAAGCGCTGTCTTTATGGAGTTTTACCCATTTACGACTATACACGTGTTATGGAACGTCTCATCGCCCCGACCTGATCCCTCGTCGCGGCTACTCCCGAGGGATGTTTTAAACACGGGGGAGCTTTAATAAAGCATCGCCATTAAGAGCAGAGCACGACTGTGTTGTCAGTCGCTGTTCGCAGTGAGCATTCCGTATGTCTACCTTTATACGGCTTGAACCAGCAGCCCTTGTGACATATGAGTAGCGTTTGTCTGTCTCGGAACCCGAAAGTTCTGGATTCTACTTTCGCTCCAACTCAGACTACACAATTTTCATTTCCTCTCAATTTCTTCCATTTGGTTACGGAACTTGCTTGATAAATTTAACGTAAAACTTAATATTTTAATCGGCTCCCGAATTTCACCGTTCTAACGGGATTTTCGTTCACGGCCAACGACAGCGAAGACGCTGGACATTCCGCGACACGGGACCCTCAGCGACATCGCGTTAAAGTCTGGTGAATTCGGTAGCGCTATAACTATAAGAGAGCGGTGCTGGCACTATGTATAACGGTGGGTGGAGCATTATGTCTCATATATTGGGTCGACGCGCATCACTGTGCGCAATGAAATGAGCTTGCAAAGAAAAGCCAGGGTAAATTAAAAAGAAACGAGACGAATTCCTCCGTTGAAATAATTGATCAGGCGATGCAACATATCCACAATAAAGTGGGGCTCAACATTGCCGCTGGTAATTTAGCGCTTGTTTGTAGTAGGCACCTGGTGCGTGTACGCATTAGTTTCTCCCAGAGTGCTGCAGCATCACCAATGTTCTTGCTTCTGCCTAAAGGGTACCTTAATATAATACTTCAGGCCACCATAGAAATATCGGCAAGATCTGAAAAAAAAAAAAAACCGCCGCTACGAACGTCGGAAATTCTCGTAGAGTCGGCATGCGGCAACTTGCATATCGTAAGGATTTTCGAAAACTACCACTAGGCGGCTATCAGCGGCGCCTCTATAGGCGGTGCACGGAGCGTATACACCCTAGACAGGCATAGGGCAAAACATTTGATTCTGAACATGATTTTAACTCAAGGCGAACATGAAACATCGATTATTAAGGAAATTGTAACCATCTGAGCGTTCTTTTCCTTCATCGTGATGAACGATAGGCAAGCATACAAAATTACCTAGGGCCGTCTAATGCCCCTACCCCCTCCCCTTCTCTCGCTTTGCCCCAAACAAGGCAATGAACACAAACATGCTGGGAACAGAAAGGAAAATGATGACAGATAGGATGCCATTAGATCTCAGGGGAAAAAGAAGACGAAGGATACACACAAGTACGACCAACTAGCAACCGAATATTGTCATCTAGAAACTACTAAAAATGAAAAAAAAAAAAATGACGACTGAAAACTAGCCAAAGTCTCCCTTTTCTGATGCAGATCTCATATAGGGGATTTTTTCAAAAAGATATTGGTTTACCGTCCCTCTTCGTAACGACTGATAAACGACCCTTTAACTGGTTACCAACGCCTAACTAGGTAGTCGAAGAACAAAAATCCTGCAGTGTTCTGCCCCACGTACGAGCAATAATAGTCGAGCACCGTACACAATCCCAGAGGGTTCAACAAATGACGCCACAGTGAAAGAGTTGTGCTTTCTGAACTCTTGGAATATAAATAACCGCTCCGGCATTCCCAGGTGATGTGGGCACAATCTGCGCGAATTTAGACAGACCTCAGAATGGCTTAATATAGGGCGCAACGCAACAATGACTGGGTATACAGCCGCACTACACGCACGGTACTTGGTTCGTCAGATAAAGCGCTATATGATATCAGCGCTCAGGAAACCAAAGTTTTCCAGCATTTTCGTGCAGCTGCTCAAAATATGGTAAAATAGTTTGAGTTTACAAATGAGCAAAATGCGAGTCTTCTGTAATTTAGAACCTCCACCAACAAGTGTCGTTTGATATTAAATATTTCAGGTATGCGATACTGAACTGAGCACGTAGAAGCATGTAGCCTTTCCTAGGAGGAGATAAATTCTAGGTAATAATTTATCTTGCACGTAACAGATGTCAGAAAGCAGAAAAAAAAATGCTTCTGGCGAGATCCAAATCCACGACCACTGATCTCGCGTCCGGTGCTCTACCTCTCAGCTACGGTGACAGATCTTAAGCCTTCGACTTTCTCAGGAATTTTTGCGGCCTGTAACCTTGCCTTGGGAGTGTTCGCCAGCGCCACCCTGCCCTGTAGCGGCGGACGTGAAATGTCCTGCGGTACCGCGAATGTTACGTAGAACGGGACCTACAGGTAGAAACCCCTACAGTTTCCTTTGTGTTAGTACCTCATAACGAAGCTCGTAATTTCCCCGGCATTGCTCTGCTCAGTTTCTCTCTCAGATTTTCCTTTTTCGCCAGGTGGCGCATTCGCATGCAAAATTATATAAAGCGTAGTACTTATAGAGCGTATCAACCAAAGTGCCATTGAACCAGCATCTGAGCAGGCTATAAGAATTCGGCGTCAGTCGCGTGATTCCTCTGATTCTACTGAGGATATTCTTAGTCACTGGTCGAACGAATACCCGAAGACGACTTCACGAGCTTTCTCTTTGGCTCCGACAATGATTCTGGCAATGATCAAACTAGAACTTCAACCAGTTGTCGAGAGTAAGCATACTACAAATTGAGCTGATCCTTGAGCAGTTATGCGTGTTGTCTGTATTTTCCCTCTTTTATTTTTAATCGCAGGTTTTGAACATCTTATGCTAAGGTTTAACCAGCAAGGAAATATTCGGTACATGTAATGGCTTTTCGGGTACATCACCCAATTGTGCGAAGTGCCCCTTAAGTAAATTTTTCAAAATCTACGTGGCGAACCAAATCGCACTTTGTCATCCGCTGCAAAATGCGCCACTATAACCAATAAATGTTAAAAAAGGCAATAACAGTGAGCTGTACGACCAGCAGAAGAAAGCCGGGCTTAAAGCGAACGCTGTTAGAAATTTAACAATGTTGTTTTGAGAGCGTCACACGATCAAAATGGACTTTGTGATGTAACATGTAAGTTTCTTGGCAATTTGGCGTCACTGAATTTTAATGGAACAACAAGAAGAATCGGCATCTCAGCTCACAACAGCCACCGTGGGAAATGTAGGGTGATGACCGCTGGTTCCGAACAACACTACAAAAACTTGGATAGGTGCGCCAAATTTTCACAACAACAAAGAAAATAGCGCACGTAGCATGTTTTTTATACCCTGAATAATATTTACTGTGTTTGTTTAGTTTTACGTTCATATCTTTCGCCATTGTTTTGGTGTTTCTTTTTCAACAGCTTTGCAAAAGTAGATTTTTCTTCACGTCATGTAACCACTGAGGCGGAGGTAATAATGCTCTCACTGGCACTGTGTACGACCGGACTGACTCCGATAATGCGATGTATATAGATGTATTTCCCTATGAAAATAAATATGATGACGAATGCAGCCCCACCTAATAGATGCATCGACAAAAGCGCGTCATCGCATTAACCCGAGTATCAGCTTCCTTCAGCATTGTTCAGATGTACACATGCTTGATTCTGCGAGGCTAGAAACATACACCTTGCGGACGCTACAATCTTCGAACCTTACGCTACAAGCGCTTTTAATTTTCCCAATGTGCTGTTTGCCACCGTCAGCTTGGCAGTCAGCTCTAACATACGAGAGAGATAATTCAATACCTTATTGATGAAACTATGGAGAGCAGCATAGGGGCAGCGTTCGCGGGGATAGATCGGAGGGGTCAACGGCGCCAGATCGAACACGTAACAAGCGCTGAACCCTAGGGTGAGGGTGCAGGCCAGCGCGTAACGATGCTCTCGCCTTTCCTCCGCCCAGAGGAGGTCGCTCGGAAGGAAAGGCCGCTTGTGCGCGCACAGAGCGATGCGTAACGGGATAATAACGAGCGCAATCTGGCAGCGAGTTTCAACGCTTCGCTCGGATTACATCAAACAATGGTCTCTATCAGTTAAAACGTTTCGTCGTAGCAAACCCCGGGGGGATTAGGGGCTCGAAAGCGACATAACGCCGGAAAGAGAGAGGGTTGTGTGTGTCTCATGGGTGCATGTGCCACGCACGAGCCAAGCAAAAGCAGCGCTGTTCAGGGTAACGATAGAGCGCAGCAGCTAGCCTTACACGACCAACTGCGTTACCCCTTTAAGCGCCCGATTTTCTCTCAAATCGCTGATGAGAGCGGAACGACTTCAATCGCGGTGTCTGCTTTCGGTGGAGTTTCTCACCTGAAATAGTGAGGCCGACCGCGTTGGGGAAATTTGCCGGCCGTTCCGCTTCGTGGCCTTGCTCAACATTACTTTAACAACGAAGAAACTCGGGATGACAATAAATAGATCGCATAAATATCTGGGTGTTCATTTGCATTTTAATCTCTCTTTGAATGCTCATATAGACCTCATCACCGGCAAAGCTTTTAGAAAACTTGGCATGCTAAGGCGCCGTTTACACCTCGCAAATTCCGACACAAGATATCAAGCTTACACTACACTGATAAAACCAACCATAGAATATGCTTCGGTCACATGACATCCTCACCAGGACTCCCTTTCCAATCTTCTTGAATCCGTCCAGAACAAAGCAGCAAGGTTCATTACATCATCCTACTCAAGGTTTCAGAGTGTATCATCAATTAAAGAAATTTTGAACCTACCATCACTCGCTTGCAGAAAGAAATTTACGCGATTATCATTTTTTCGCACCTTATACGATAGCAATTCGAAATTTGCTCGCTCCCCATCCTCTTCCTGCTTCTCCCCTCTCATCCCGCCTAATCATGCAAACAAAATCTTCCCAATTTTTGCACGAACCAAACATGCCAATATCCACCACTAACTTTGGCAATAAACCCCGCCGGGGTGGCGCAGTGGTTACGGCGCTCGACTACTGTTCCCAAGGACGCGGGATCGAATCCCGGCCTCGGCGGCCGCTTTTCGATGGAGGCCAAAAGCAAGGCGCCCGTGTGCTGTGCGATGTCAGTGCAGGTTAAAGAACCCCAGGTGGTCGAAATTTCTGGAGTCCTCCACTACGGCGTCTCTCATAGCCTGAGTTGCTTTGGGACGTTAAACCCCACAAACCAACCAACTTTGGCAATAAATGATTGGAATCAGTCGCCGTCTAATATCGCTGTTCTGACTGATTTATCAGCGTTCCAAGCAGCATTGCTTGCTTTTTTAGACAACTCTTGGTTGTGCGGTTTTGCCGTTCCGTGTATAGCTTTTCCTTTCCTTATTTTTTTTTTCGGTGTCATCTGTGCGTCTGAGTCGGTGAGTTCGCAAAACCTTTTTTTATCATCTTATTCTGTTTTAATTTCTGCATTCATGGTCCGTTTTTGTAGTGTCTGTCATGCGCGATGTACATGTTTTTTCTGTTTTGCTTAAATCGCTGCACATGTTCTCTTTTTACAGTTCTGTTATTATGATGGCATATTGCTTGCCCGACTATTTTTCATAGTTTTGTATAAAAATTACTTGACAAGCTATTTACTTCCCTCACGTATACTCCCATAACATCATCTCTTACCCTGTTTGTGTTCTACCCTGCTTTGCTTCCATTTGCCACCTATGTAATGCCCTATTGGGCCTTTAGGGTATTTCAAATAAATAAACAAATAAATAAATATCACTAAAACAACCGTTTCTAAGATGACATATAGAGGTGCCGGACCTCAGGGTTGACAGTGACAGTCATCCTGAAACAAAAGCTCCGTGTATTTAAGGGGATCATCGATTCTAGAGCTAACTTTGGATAGCGGCATGTTACAAACCGTCAGCGCCGAAGATATATTTTTATTCCACGGAATTGTAATCGACAGCGCTGAATAGAATATTTCGAAGCAGATGTATGACAAAGATATAGTTGGGTGACCACTCATTGCTAAAGAATGCATGGATAATGTCTACATAATGGCTGAAAAATGGCTGCATTCTGACGCGAACTTGATAGTAAGTTTGAACAACACACTGAATGTATGAGGCAAATGTATACTGTAACTTGTGGCAATGCAGTTTTCGGGCCTCCTGGAAGCATCGAATGTCTCCCATATACTGCACAAAGCATGCTGAGTTAAGCTACTAAAAGGTGCTCTAAAATAGAGATATCTAGGTACACAACGTTTTTGTGCTATTTATTAAGGAACGCAGGCTCCCATGGAACCACAAAGGGCCACCGCTCAGCGGCAAGAGATGGTGGCAGTGTCATGCGTGTCGAAAATTAGCAATTCACCCTGCCGCATGTAATCCGCTCATGCATGCAAAATAGGGAACGCGTGTTGTTTATTGACCATTCTTACGCTACCAGTTACCTTTATCCATATCATTGCGGTCGATTATTGGGGGATCATAATACCTCCCAAAACTTTGAGCCAGACACCGAGCAAGGTACGCCAACAGGTAGCTCTAGGTACCATCACAAACTTGACTGCATATAGAGCAATCTTCCTTAGGCCCTGTTCTTCTATTAGCGCAGTGTCGTATGGTGCAACTTTCGTGTGCCTTTTACATAGTTCATTGCACTGCAATAAAGCCTAACCCGTAGCCGTCACTAACCCTTGCACTCCGAGGTCGCACATTATGAGGCGTAATTCTGCTGCGTAACCAGGAAGAGAAGTGATAAAGACGAGAAAGAACTTCAGCGCTGTTAACCACGTAATCGCACCATAAAGTGAAGCAGTGAGGGAGTGGCGATGCGAAACGTAAGTTACATCACTTGTATATCTCGGTGACAACATTTCTGGGGCCTAACAGCGGCTGTCCTCAATCCTACACACTCTAAAGGCTCACCTACCAGCATCATGCACGGGTTGTAAAAAAAAAAAAAAAGGAAGAAAGCGTTATCTACAACCATGGCCGAAGTGGTTCACTTGTTGATTAGGAACAGGCGGCGTGATGGCAATCCAGATCTGCAGTGAACCCCGTGTGAACGACCTGTTATCACACTTTACAACATAGAGTTCTTAACCTTGTTTTTTGTCTTTTTGTTCCCGTCCTAATCAACTCCTCCATTTTCCTGTCACAGTATCCGTTTCTCCGTACATTGGGAAATTGACCTGCTGTCTCAGAGAGCATTTTCGAAAATTCTAGGTAGAAAAACACTACTTAGAAGGTATCCTAAGCCGCGGGACACGTATTTACTATAGAAATCGTAATAAATAATCGGTAACGTAACTTCTGAAAACTTTAATCCGCAAAAATCCACGCCGTTTTTCCAAGCTGAAAATATAAACTGGGTGCATTGGGCGTGCGAAACATTTGCTGGAATTACAAGTCCGCTGATAACCCATTGCAGTGACTAGGCTGTGAAATTTGACCTTATTTTTCTATGCTCCTTTGCACCACTGCAAGCACATTATTTTGCTCCGCCCCCTCCACCTCACTCATCCCTTGTTCAAGGAAGTAACGACCACGAAGTTGGGGATGTATATCTTTTTAATTGCATGACATGGCGAAAGTAAACTATCTTTTTCGCAATCTCACTCGTGCTTACCGCGTGACCCAACCCATTAGCTTTCTTTTTATCCTTTATTTTGATTACTGAGCCCAATATATTGGAAGAATACTATACTAGTTAGCCGTGACACTACAAAGAAATTTCGGTACTGCTGTCACAAAATAGTTATGAATTATCGTTCTGTAAATCCTATAATCATTGGTTTGCTGTAGATTCAGTAAGAACTCTTGGGGTATGTGCATGCATGGCGCTTCTACTTTCCTTTTTGATCAATGTTTTTTCTGCAGCCGTTGTGTTGTCCGTAGTTTTTAATTTTGGCCGACAGTCGTAGCAATGCGACGACCAACATAGTCTCCGTAAGCCCTGTTCGCTGTTGATGAGTGATTGCAATTGGCCAATCGAAGCAGCCGTAAGCATTCTGAGCGGGCCTTGCGCATAATTTTAACCCTTTCCCTCCTCTCTCTCCTCCCCCTCCCCTAACCTTCTTCTAATCTCTAGTTTGGCTGCTATTAATTTTGTAAAAGTAATTCCCACAGCTTTGTCGAGGACTATACTAGAGCCAAATTGTGTCTTTCTGAGACCTTTTTTCTGACACCAATCTGCGTTCCTTACTTACGACAATCAGCGATTTGATGTTGCTTCTTTCACATCGTGGTGGAGGATATGCCGCTGCTGTGAATATCCTGCGGGCATGTATTTATCTGCATGTTCCGCACATCACCCATTAGTCTGCAAAGTGCGTTTAGAGATCGCAAGCCTGCACTGTCACTTCAGGCACGAGCATATATTTGCGATGGAGAAGCGGGTGATGCGCGCACTTCCTATTCACATCACACTGAACTCGGCAAACTGTCTCCTGAATAAACGAACCTTCGGGCAAAATATGTCAAGATAATCCTTCCTACGCTTGGAATTTCTTACTGCGCCTGCATGCAGTAAGTACCCTATCTCGTGGCGCTGCACGCACAAAAGCTTCTAGAGAGAGGCCCATGTTTTCGCCCACGTTCTCATTTCAACAGGTAAATATGGGCGCTCTCTGTTGTCCAGATGATCCGACTGCTCATATGCGTTATACGGCGCCGGCTTAAAAACATATATGTTGGTCAGTTTCACGAGATTCGGCTTCCAAGCACAGCGGTGCCTGTGAAAAAAAAAAACTAATTGCACAGCTGAGAACAGAGACAGGCTGACCTTCGCACTGGTATCCCAGTGCACCTGAGAGAATGAAAGGAAGGGCTTCCTAAAAATGCGCTTGCACACTACGCAGAGAGGATCGACTCTGATTGTGATGAATAGAAGACAAGCTGCAGGGAACGAAATAACTGACAAAGAAAGGGTTCTACCGCTCAGCAGCCTAGCTTTGCCAACGTGGAAATCACATACACAAAACCTCCGCTATTTTCAAACCATACGTGTCAGTCAACTATGTCATCCGCTGCGGTTTTAGCTAATACACTACCATTATCTTAGAGATGTCGCTGAGCGATCGCAAATTGATAGACAAGAAAAAGTTAACGCTCTTGAATTAGATCAAGTAACACGTACGATATACAGGTTCATCCACTTCTAGCTGTAACACGGTCACGGCTTTCAAAGCAACATTCCATCAGACGCAGGAAACTATCGAAACAAAGAGATACAAGCACAAAGGGACCCAGAGGTGGTGCTTCGCATGGCCTGACACTTATCTTTATTGCCAGGCCAAATCGGACGCAATAGAGCTTTGAAAGCAATGACAGTGTTATAGCTAGCAGTGAATGACCCTGTCCCTTTCAAAAGTAGGTCCGCTACAACACGTCACCAGCGTACAGTGCGTTCCGATCAAGCTTCCTAAGAGTCTAATGCGCTCCTTGTCGGTTTGGTGCTGAAAAGGCGCCGGATGTCCTCGCGTTGCAACACTGTGGCACACGCCATTTCTTGAATTGAAAAAAAAAAAAAATGTAATAAAGTATTGTCTACTTTATGGATCTGGACTCACTGCGTCCACTCTTCGCCAAAAGTTGCTACTTAAAAGTTCACAAAATAAAGTTTTGATGTTTAGTCACATTGCAGAGCTACGTTTTAAGTTATGTATGCCGCAGCTTACAGTACGTCCCTCAAAATCCTTTTTTTTTTTTCCTCATTTCGAACTCTATTCCTTAAATAAAGGTTCCAAGTGTTCATTAAAATGCCCTGGTATATTGCACACCCTCTCGCGACTAGGTACTGCGGAGGCGGGGCTCGGTAAGCTTTGCGTACAGCGCCGGTTTTGGCTTAAGCGGCCATGAGAGCTAAATTCAAAATATTAGAACCAATGCGATGTTTCGGATTATAGCCAGGATAGATTGCTGAACCGCCCAGAGGCCTGTTTTATTCCTGCGTGCAGGGTAAATATGTAACTGCAATTGACTGATGTCGCTCCGCTTAAAGAAACAATCGCATCTTTAAAGCACGCTATTGGCTCCCGAGATAAATTCATTAATGAAGGGATAGTGTTCTTGGAAGCGCTGTTATTTTTTTGGTACCTTTAAATGCCAATTAATGATGTTCCAGAGGGCACAGGAAGTGTTATTTCATTTATTTCATTCTCTAAAGGTTTAGAGTAAAATGTTGCGAGGGCTAATCAGACACAAATTAAGAGTTCACGATTTATCCGCAAATACGCCCTAGCTTTTTCAGCGATGATCGTGTTTCAATGAAGGCGAAACGCAAAGCGGCCGTGTTCTGTATGTGCGATGACCGAGCACAATATTAAAGGTAACCAGACCCTCAAAATTCCCGGAATCCTTCACTATGACGTCCCTCACAGCCGTCGTTGTTTGGGAATATTCTCTTATATGCCGTATTATATCATGAATACTTGTTCTCCAGTTCAGATAACCTGGCTTACGAGCAGTGTGATTATAACAGCATAATAAAAAAAATGCATGAAATAAAATTAGTCACCGTAATAAGGTGTGTCTTACTTTAAATCCTCACCATGTAAAACATTAAACCTTAAAAAAATACCCTCAATGAACAATTATTTTAAAAGCATAAAGCCAGCTTTCAAAAATGAAATTTCAGACTCGTGGATCTCCGCGTCCGGTTTCCTTTGTTGGCGTTTCTGCACCGCTTCGCCTATTTAAGATAATTATCATTACAATAAAAAACACCAGTTTGTGAGGGGCACTTAATGTATTTTTAATGTTGTTTACTAGGTAAAACGCTAATGACATTATTAAAACGTTATTAAGAGCAGAACAATAGTTTGCTCATCTAAACACACTAACTTTCGCGTTCCAGCTTTCTTAATTTTCTTCGTATCTGCACGAAAGTTTCAAACCTCTGCGGAATTATGTCTGACTGTAATAGATATCAACCCGATAATTTGGTTTAAACCATGAAAGTATGTGAAAATGTTCATCCCCAGTACCACATACCTTCATGAAAGTCGTTTTTTGTTCAAAAATAAACCGCTGGGTGAGTTGGCTGCTCATAATGGCTGGCGTACAGAGCAAGACATGAGCACAAAGGAAGAATCTGATGATCAAATTTCCGCAGTCGTTCTATTTTAAGCATCAAATGCTTTCAGCTCCGATTTCCGGCGCGCCGCCTGTGACCTTGGCGTCGGAAAGAAGACGAGAGCAAGCCCGGAGAAGAGTACGAAGGCGAGCGTAAAGGAGTATTTATGCGTCACACTTTGAAGCCTAGTTGCTGCGCTGCCACTCGCTTCGTGTGCCTTCCTAGCACAGTGGTGGTGCAGTGCTCTTGTGGCGGGCGAAGCCAGAGCGCGGCACCAGGCAGTCCATATGCGAATCCCGTCTATGCTCCCTGCAGCCTATGCGGCGAATGCGCACTCCTGGCGATACATGACCAGCGAGGTGACCGCGCCACGTGAGTTGCCGTCGTTACAGGATGTGCGCAAGGGCGAAAAGCAGCAAAAGTATAAACCAGAGTCTTCTCCATTGGCATGACGCGTCATCGCTCGACGGCGCAACAAGGTGACCTAGGGAGAAATGCTGATGGCGCTGTCCGGTAATCAAACCATTTTATGCTTACATCTACTTTCTATTAATCTTTTCTTTGTCCTTGTTCGTGTCTCTCCTCTGTACGCCAGCCCCCTTTTTCTCCATTTTCGACTTTCCTGTTGTACGTACGCACATGGCGACGACACCTTAATGTGAACAAGTTCCGATTCTCATCAATCAATATTTTTTTTTCCCTGCTCTAGTTTCCAAGAATTTCCGAAAACGCTTCGAACGTTATCCATCATGCTAAGTACCTCAGATATTAAAAAAAGATTACACATAAAGGACCATGCCGCATGTGAAAGCATTAGGCTGCTTTCTTGCTCAAAATGCTCGCACTTACGGGTGCTGATTCCTCGTTCAGTTCACTAAAAGCTAGGTGCTGATGCAGTTTCGGAAAGAGTATTTTCTATCTAAATCAAGGCAAGCTTTCAATCACAGACTTCTCTCCCTGCTGCTCGCTTCATTAATAATGAGATGTATGACAACAGGTCTTTCTTTAGTATTACTACTGCCTCTGCTGGCAGAGGTACCCACTCAACGTAGTCATGATTCGAGCCTCAAGAACTAATGTTTACTGCTGCACCTCACCCTCGTGGTCCGCCCTTGTGGCTCAGAAGAACTGCTTGCTACAAGTAAATTTTTAAGTGTCCACGCGTGCCACACGCTGTATGGAGGTATCCGGACTAATTTCTACCAACGGTTGCTTGACAAGCACCAACTCGTACTATACTGGCGTCTTTCTACGTCTCTTTACGTAAAATGCGTTCATCGGACGGAATACAAAGAATTTATGAGAGGAATCCCTTAGGCTCCTCTGATGAACCGCGGAGGTTGAAAAAATTCAATAAGAAAAAAAAAGGGGGGAGGGAATGGGGGGGGGGGGGCTAGAGGCCACGAAAAATACTCACTAAACTTGAAAGGAAACTGGGTAGGAAAAACAGCACAACAAAACAAAAACGAAGAGAGGGGTGTAGTACGTGCCATGATTTCGCCCACAGCCGAGAGGATGTGCTGACATCAGCGCATCTATTTGTTCACAATTTTCTTCTCTTCTTGAGATTTTTTTTGAACGAAAAAGATCTTCGAACCTTAATCTTCTGATCTTCCTAGAACGCACTCAGCAACACGCTGTAAGCAATAAACTTCGCAAAAAAAAAAAAAAAACACGCTGCAGTATTTAGATATGACTTGAAAAACAATAAAAGACGTCAGCTCCTGAGCAGAAGGAAATTCCTTGACTTATTTCTGGGTTGTAAGTGGTGTGGGGTATTCTTGTAGTGCGTCTGGTGCGTGTCTTATGGCTTTGGCTTCATTAAGTGCACCTTTTGCATTTCAGCTGCCGTGTTACTCCAGGGGCCAACTCCAAGCTAATCGTTTGTTGAAGAATTCCTTTGCCATGCCTGCAAATATCTTAGTTAGGCTCTCTGTTCTTGCTTTGACTTTTACTTTGCGGTTGATATGCAAGCCCTGTTTTCAGGGAGGCCATTTAATTATAAGGCAACTGTGCTATGTTCTAATTTGCTGTTTTGCCTATTTTTATGGGAGCAGTCTAAGGTTCGGATACGTAGGAAGAATTTACTTTCTAAGTTTTTCCAGCAATCGCACTTAATAGTTAAAACTGGCATAAAAAAACAATGGGCTGCATATTTGAAAAGAATTGTGAGCTAACTATGCAATATTTATATGTAAGGTACTTTAATGCATCCTTTGATAAAAATGGTCCAAGAATGCGATGCGCAGCAACATTTTTCTCTTGAAATTCGTCCTGCTCTAACAACAGAAAACAATTGGGGGGTATTTTTGAAAATAAATAGGAAAACGTCTACTGCCGAGGGAGGCTTTGTGGGCGTATTGATATTTAGGGTGGAGTTATAAAATACACGAAGAAACAACGTTCAAAACTCTTTCTCGACATTTGTTCTAAATTTCTGCACATTCTCGGGTCCCAGCGCTTCCCTTAGTTTAAGTTACACATTCAGCAGTTAAGTGTCGAATTCTGCAATATGTTGCCCGCAACTTTATTCAGTGTTATTGCTTAGACAAAATTTATTTAGATAATAAAATGGGAAGGAAATGCGTCCCTAAAGAGCTTGTGATGTTAGATGATCTATTAGAAATGATGGTGCACTATTTCACATTCTGACTCATTGAAATTTGTATTTGTGTTTGTTTTCCTTATGCCTTTATTCGTTCGAATTGTTTATATTACATCTTCGTTTACTTTGACTTTCATTTTATGAATCGGTTTGTGGCAGGGAGATATCGCCTCTTCCTTGTATGCTGCAAGTTTTGCTATTTCGTCTGCCGTCTTTTTTACCTTAATTCCACAGTCTCGTTTTGCACAAGACAGCTATAGTATATCCTTGTTGAGGTACTGTAGTTTCTGTTTAATTTCAAGAATGAATGATATTGTGATTTTTAGATTTTTAAGAGCTTGAGTGTGCACTCAAATAGATATCAGTAGAACTTGTCATATATAACTATTGTTCCGTATGTAATCTGTTGCTGTGGCAATGGCTAGTACTTCGTGTTCAAAGTTATCAGTGATTTTTGGTAAGGATAACTTCTTGCATGAAACTGTGATGCCGCTTATTGTTTATAAGGCACACTGCCTCTGATTGGTTTGTGTTAACTGTGCGGTATACTGAAGAGTAAGGTTCCTCTGTATGTTTTTGTACACTGCGGTGATATTCTCGACAAATGTCTAACCAACTCGCCCAAACGCTGCCATTATCGACAAGAGAAGTTGAACCCTTCCAACGGAAAGGATTTTTTTTCAATATTTAATAAATTTCTACATTATTTGCTCTTTTAATGTGGGCTAAAGAAATATAGACCAGTATTTCAAATGTATAGTCAGTTTTTATCTGTGGTTTAGTGATTAAAATTAATAAAATTCTTTGAATTGATTTCAGTTTTGTTTTTGATAAGTACTTTTGGGAAGCAGAAAGCAAGGGCAGAATATGTTTTTATTCTTTCAATAGCCTGTCAGTATATTAAGTACGTATATTAAGTATATTAATATAGTATAGTATAGTATAGTATAGTATAGTATAGTATAGTATAGTATAGTATAGTATAGTATAGTATAATATAGTATAGTATAGTATAGTATAGTATAGTATAGTATAGTATAGTATAGTATAGTATAGTATAGTATAGTATAGTATAGTATAGTATAGTATAGTATAGTATAGTATAGTATAGTATAGTATAGTATAGTATAGTATAGTATAGTATATAATATTGTCACGATATTGGCGACTAGGGCTAGGCTATCAGAGCCGGTGCAGGTGGAATTATAAGGTCCAAGCTTTAGGTACGTCCCTCTAGTCCGGAGCCGATTCACTTCGTCCTTTTTCTCCGAGCGCCACTTCAACGTCTTTCGCTGCGAGCGCCCCCTGGCATTCCTCCCTCCTTAAGCGTGACGCACACGGCACACGTGCACACAGGTGGACAAAAGCAAACGAAAAAAAAAAAGTTTGCAGATGCCGTCTTTCAGTTACCGCGTAAAATACGGCTTCATGCGTAGGACATGAACTGTCTCTGGACGAGGTAGCCGACGGCCTCTCTGCTCTGGGCCATCTGGGAGGACCTCATAGTTAACGTCGCTGAGGCGCCGCAAGACTTTATATGGTCCGAAGTAACGGCAAATCAGCTTTTCTGATAGGCCACGGCGTCGAACAGGAGTCCACACCCACACCTGGTCCCCGGTGTTGTAGGAAGCTTGTTTGTGGCGGAGGTTGTACCGGCGTGAATCCTTGTCCTGTTGCTGGGCGATGTGGACGCGTGCTAGTTGGCGTGCTTGCTCAGCATGTTGGGCAAAGTGTTCGGCGTCAGTAGAAAGCTCGGTATCTGTTTCGCAAGGGAGCATTGCGTCCAGCATCGTCCGAACCTCTCTGCCGTAAACTAGGCGAAACGGCGTGAAGCGTGTCGTCTCTTGGACTGCCGTATTGTACGCGAATGTCACATATGGTAGGATAGCATCCCAAGTCTTGTGCTGGGCGTCGACATACATCGCCAGCATGTCCGCAATGGTCTTATTAAGCCTTTCAGTCAGCCCATTGGTCTGCGGATGGTAAGCAGTAGCTTTTCGATGCGCCGTACCGCTGAGGTGAAAAACTTCGGCCATCATTTGTGAAGTAAAGGCAGTCCCTCTGTCAGTAATAATACAGGTCGGAGCACCGTGCCGCAGCATGATCTGGTGTACAAAGAAATGGGCAACCTCCGATGCTGTACCACTAGGTAACGCTTTGGTCTCGGCATATCGAGTCAGGTAGTCTGTGGCGATGATTATCCAGCGGTTGCCCCCGGAGGATCGAGGGAAAGGACCGAGAAGGTCCATGCCGACTTGATCAAACGGTGCGCGTGGTGGTATTATGGGCACGAGAAGGCCTGCAGGCTTTGATTGCGGAACCTTCCGACGCTGACATTGCCGACAGCTCTTAACATAGCGCTTAACGACAGTTGCAAGGTTAGGCCAGTAGAATGTTTTTCGTATTCTAGCAAGTGTGCGAGTATAGCCCAAGTGACCAGAAGTTGGTTCATCGTGGCACGCGGAAAGGATTTCCTCTCGCAGAGCTGCGGGTACCACGAGGAGGTAGGTTCTCGAATCGGATCTAGAGCTGTGCTTATAGAGTACACCACTTCTCAGGCAGAAAGTTTAGAGGCTCCGAGAAAAGCACTTAGGTATTGTGGCTGGCTGACCTTCTAAATAATCGATCAGGGCTCGTAACTCTGGATCAGCACGCTGCTGATGAGACATATCTGAAGCATCAACAGCTCCGAGAAAACTGCCAGAGTCACCCGTATGTGGTGAAGCGAGCTCGACGGGCGCACGAGAGAGCGCGTCAGCATCTTCATGTTTATGTCCGGACTTGTAGACTATAGTAAGGTCAAACTCCTGTAGGCGAAGGCTCCATCGCGCCAGGCGGCCGCATGGGTCACGCAGGTTGGCCAGCCAACACAAGGAATGGTGGTCAGTGACCACTTTAAATGGGCGACCATAAAGGTAGGGGCGAAATTTTGCAGCCGCCCAAATTATGGCGAGGCATTCCTTCTCAGTAGTTGAATAGTTCATCTCGGCGCGGGATAAAGCACGGCTGGCATAGGCGACGACTCGTTCCACACCCTCTTGACGTTGCACGAGAACCGCCCCAAGGCCAATGTTACTGGCGTCAGTGTGGATTTCTGTTTCACCGTGCTCATCGAAATGGGCTAGAATAGGCGGCGATTGGAGACGGAGACGCAACTCGGTAAAAGCAGCTTCTTGCTCGTGACTCCAAACAAAAGGGGTGTCTCCCCGGGTGAGCCGAGTCAGCGGTTCAGCAAGATCAGCGAAGTTATCGATAAAACGGCGGTAATAACTACACAAGCCGAGAAATCTGCGAACAGCTTTCTTGTCACGTGGAATCGGAAATTTCGCAACAGCAGTAAGCTTGTCAGGGTCGGGCTTCACGCCGGCAGCGCTTACGACATGACCGAGGAATTTAAGCTCTTGGTAGCCAAAGTGACATTTCTGTGGCTTAAGCGTCAAGTTAGCGGATCGAAGGGCTTCGAGTACTGACCGCAGGCGTTTAAGATGTTGTGAAAACGATTCTGCGAAGACCCCCACGTCATCTAGGTAGACTAGGCAACACTGCCATTTAAGCCCGGCGAGGACAGTGTCCATCATCCGCTGAAATGTGGCCGGCGCGGAACAAAGTCCGAAAGGTAGAACTTTAAATTCGTAAAGTCCGTCGGGTGTGACAAAGGCCGTTTTTTCACGATCTCGCTCATCTACCTCAATCTGCCAATAGCCACTTTTTAGATCGATTGACGAAAAGTACTTCGCACGCCGAAGGCGGTCGAGAGAGTCGTCAATCCGCGGCAAGGGGTATACATCCTTCTTGGTTACGGCGTTCAGCTTGCGGTAATCGACGCAAAAACGTAACGTGCCGTCTTTCTTTTTAACTAGAACGACTGGGGAGGACCATGGGCTATTTGAAGGCTGGATAACATCATCTTCGAGCATTTGTTTAACTTGTGACTTAATAACTTCGCGCTCGGTCGAAGAGACGCGGTAGGGGTGCTGGTGAATTGGGCGGACATCATCGAACGTCACGATCTGGTGCTTGGCAATGGGAGTCTGATGCACTTTTGACGATGATGCAAAACACTCTCTGAATTCAAGTAACAATGAAAACAGCTGTTCACGCTGGCTCACCGATAGCTCTGAGCTAATATCGAGGTTGTCGAGGGATGTGGGCGGTGGCACGGTTTCTGTGGACAAGCACTCGGAGACTTCAGATATGTGTTCCGCGAAAGCTACGGAAGTATTCCGAAAAAGGTGTCGATACTCGTGCGAAAAATTGGTAACAAGTACCTTGGACTGGCCACAGTTAAGATGGATCAAACTGCGAGCCACGCAGACTCCCTGCGTCAACAGTAACGAGAGGTTAGTTTCGGCTATTGCATCACCATCGTGAAGTGCATTGCATTTGACATTAACGAAGGTGCTGGTTCGGGGTGGCAGAGTGACACTGTCCGCATAAACTCGAAGCACATTGAGTGGTCGCTGTGTACTGCTGAGGGCCACTGCTTTCTCAGTTGAAAACGAGACCTTAAAATCCCGGAGGTCAATAATTGCGCCATATTCACGAAGAAAATCTACGCCCAGAATTAGGTCACGTGAGCAGCTTTTCAGAACGAGGCAGCTTACCACAAATGTCGACTCTTGAATTTGAACCCTGGCAGTGCACATGCCTAGAGGAGTAACCAGATGACCACCCGCAGTGCGAACGTGTGTGCCAGCCCACGGAGTCAAAACCTTTTTGAGAATCGCGGCAAACTGGCTGCTCAAAATAGAATAATCAGCGCCAGTATCCAACAAAGCTCGAACATGGCGACCATCCAGTATTACTGGTATGTCCAACGACAGCTTCTCGCGAATATCAGGCTTCTGAGTGTTTGAGTGCTCTGCGTCGGTGTACGCGGTATGCTTCACCTGCAATTCGTCGTTGTTGCAGGCGCGTTGTTGCGGTGTCCGTTCCACCGGCAATTCTTCGTCGTTGCGGGTGCGTTGTCGTGTCATCTGTTCCACCGGCAATGCGTCGTTGTTGCGGGTGCGTTGTTGCGTCGTCTGTTTCACCGGCAATTCGTCGTTGTTGCGGGTGCATTGTTGCGTTGTCTGTTTCACCGGCAATTCGTCGTTGTTGCGGGTGCGTTGGTGCGTTGTCGGTTCCACCGGCAATTCGTCGTCGTTGCGGGTGCGTCGTGGTGGCGTCGAGGTAGCGTTATAATCGGCAACCGCGGACTTTTCCAATGTCGATTCGTAGAATTTCCGTGTCCGCGTCGATGGGGGGTCTCCCGCGCAGCGATGTCCAGCGAGCCTACCCCCGAAGGTCGCTGGTTTCAGTTTTCCCGCTGGGGGCTGGGCAATCGGCCCTGCGCTGCCCATGAGGACCTCGCAGCAGATGGCGAAGGGCGAGCCCTGGGCGACGGTGATCGAGATTGCCGCAGACGAGACGGAACACCACGGCGCTGGTCATTGAGGAAATCTTCAACGGCTCGGGGCCGTTCGCCGTAGCGAGGCCGCGGCATATAGTATAGTATATTAAGTATATTAAGTACGTAACGGGGGTGGTGTTTATTTGTAGTCTAGGCACTGTAAGTCCGCAAGGCACGCCGGCTTCTGCTTCCTCTAATTTTTTCCAGCTTCTTCTTCATCCTTCTCATGAAGGACGAGAACGTCCCAAAGCACGTGACTCTCCCCTCATAGCAGACAAAGCCCCCAGGGCAAGCAGTTTAAGTAAGGTGCCGAGGATGGAACCTTTTTAGGCGAGCGACATGCACCACCTAGGGCCTGCGTGAACATCGGTCACTTTCACTGCGGCGTGCGATCACATAGTTAATGTTTAATCTCACTCAGGCGCTTTACAACGACAAAAGGGCCGCTATAGTGAAACAACTTCTTCTGGGCTAAACCACGCTTGCGTTGCGGCGTCTACAGTAACACTAAATCACCGGGAATATGGCAAACATGTGGGCGTTGGTAGTCATAACGCTCGATCGAACGTTCCTTTGAGTCCAGTATGCGTAAGCGGGATATAAGGTGAGCTTCTTCGGCTCGACATAGAGTGGCAGCGATGGAAGGCTCGTTGTGGAGGGAGAAAGGAAGAATGGTGTCGAGACAGCTGCAGGGAACTCAAGCATAAAGGAAGTAAAACGGACTGTAGCCAGTCGACTCATGCTGCGCAGTGTTATACGGTTATACAACGAAAGGGAGGATATCATCCCAGTTCTTGTGATCAGAATCGACATACATCGCCAACGTAGTGGTCAGTGTGTGGTTGGTGCGTTCAACAAGCCCATTCGTTTGAGGGTGATATAGCATTGAATGACGGTAATCGCAGGTACAGAGACGAAGGCGTTCTTCAATAACCTCAGCTGTAAATTGGCGCCCATAGTCATTGTCCACAACTCGAGGAGGATCATGACGTAGGACGAGAAATTGCAGTAGTAATAGGGAGACTTCGGAAGCAGTGACTGAGTGTATGGCGGCTGTTTTTGAATACCGAGAGAGGTGGTCAACACATACAACTATCCACCAGTTATCGCTCGAAGACCGCGGAAAAGAACCCAACAGGTCGATGCTCACTTGCTGAAAGGGTGCGGTCGTAAGCGCAATAGGGTGCAGCAGTCTTGGTGGAAGGAAGTAGGCAGCTTGTACCGCTGGCACTTGACACAACTGGCGACATAGAGTTGAATGCTTTGACGCATTTTTGGCCAGCAAAGTCTTTGCTGTGTACGATGAAGGGTCCGGGCGACACTCAAGGGGCCCGACGTGCCATCGTCGAGCATCATTTCAAGAACCGGAATGCGGAGATTTTCCTACATGACGAGAAGAAAGCGTGCACCTCCGATGTTGAAATTCTTCATGTAAAATAGGCCGGCTCGAAAGCAGAAACGCGCATCTCTTGAAGCATATGAGCGGCAGACAAGAACGGTGCCAAAGTCTGACCGTTGCGTTGTTCTGTCTGGAGCAGTTGAGGATCAGGAAACATTGCTGAGATAGGCGCCAGGTATTCATCAAAGTTGTCATCATCACTACCAGTTGACAAAAGCAGCAAGCGTGACAGACAGTCAGCGTCAGCATGCTGACGGCCGCTTTTGTATGCCACAGTGCAACCGCAACTCTTGCAACCGCAAAGCCTATAGGGCAAGCCGGCCGCAAGTGTCACGGAGATTTACGAGCCAACAAAGTTAGTGGTGGTCGATGACGATAGTAAAAACATTGCCATATAGGTAGGAACGAAATCGTTGCACCGCGAAAACGAGTGCGAGGCACTATTGCTCAGTAACGGTGTAGTTATACGTTGACTTTCTCAACGAACGACTAACATAAGCATCACGTGCTGGTCGCTGCCATGGCGCTGGATGAGCACAGCAACAACGCCGAAGCTGCTATCGTCGGAGTGAACTTCGATGGGACCAGAAGGGCAGAAGGCGTCGAATAGGTCGCGATGTCAGAAGAAATTTGAAGTGGTGGAAGGCAGAATCACAGCCAGCAGTCCAACTAACAGTGCAACTTTGTGGAAAAAGCACGTCAGCGGGTATGCAATGTTAGCGAATCTGGGCACAAAACGCGGAAATACGAACGCAGTCCTAAAAAGATACGAAGCTCCTTCACTGATTTCGGTGCTGTAAAGCTGGTTACAGCCTCAATCGTCTGAGGATCCCGCCTAACATCACCGTTATCGACTAAGTGACCAAGGAAAATTGCCTGGCGTTCGCCAAAGTGGCATTTCTTAGAGTTGAGGACGAGGCCTGCTCTCCCAATGCAGTCCGACAAGTCTTCATACCAAAACCATGCAAACCGCTTCTTCCCACCAATCTCCGACCTATTTCTCTCACTTCTTGTGTAGGAAAATTAAAGAAGCATGTAATTCATACACGACTGAGCAGCTTTCTGGAGGAACGGGAGCTCCTGTCCAACTGCATGTTTGGTTTCTGTCCGGTTCTGGCCACTCAAGATATATTCCTACAGCTAAAGCAGCGTATCCTTGATTCAAAAATTCTCGATTCACGAGCCATTCTTGGAGTCCAACTCACCAAAGCATTTGATAATGTAGCACACTCTGCCATCACAACCTATAAACACTACAAGTATAGGCAGCCGTATGTATAACTACATATAAGGGCTTTCCTCAGCAACCGAACAGCGACTCTAGCACTAAGCCCTCATACGTTTCCAAACATCAAACTCGGTGCTCGGGGACCGCCTCAATAGACGGTTATTTCACCGACGCTCTTTAACATTGCTCTTATCTACCCAAACAACTTTCTGAAATTCTAGACATACATTTCGCTCTATGCAGATGACATCACTGTCTGGGCAGGCCGGGGAAGTGACACAGATCCATCTGCAAACAGCCCTCAACACTATTGACGCCTATATGTGAAGGAGAGAGACCTATCTTGCTCACCGTCTAAATCTTAACTCTTCCTCTATCGACCCAAATCCACTCATCTTGGTAGCCCATCTATCACTCTGACGCTGGATACGCAACTGATTCCCTGAGTAACTCAAATCAGAGTGCTAGGAATGACTCTCTACTCTCATGGAGCCCGAGGGGATGTAATCAAAGTGCTCCAGACTCATGCTCAACAAACTACTCAGCTCATCCGTCATGTAGCACATAGGAAAATGGGCCTTTACGAAAGAAATACACTTCGCCTCACTCAAACTTACGTTACTAGCAGAGTCGCATACACTCTTCCTTACTTACCCCTCACTAGCAATGAGCGCGATCGAATAAACACTACTCCGCAGTGGCACAAAAACAGCACTGCGCCTTCCTCCAGCACCTCGACACTCGGCTTACTCAAGCTTGGGGCCCATAATACGTATGAACTCCGTGAAGCAACGCTGACAGCCCAGACGGCCCGCCTTTCGTGTACGTCAGCAGGTCGCGCACTGCTCTCTTCTCTGCACATATCCCCAATAGGACTCCCATCAGGAGGCACCCCATTACATCCTGTAATTCACTCCAAAATTTTAGTACCCCCCTGCCTAAAAGCATGAACCCGGAACGGGACAAGAACCGCAGAACAGCCAAGGCGCTAGCCTTATAAAGACAATATGGAGAAGTCCCAAATGTAACATATGTAGATGCGGCCACTTTGCAAACGCCCATCGTAAGGTACTAGCAGTTACAAAAAATCATGCAAAACTTCTCTCTGCTTGCTCAGTTCTCATCTATTCTACAACAGAGGCGAAGAGACTGCCATTGCGCTAGCCATGACATCCACGCTCGCCACGAAAATCATCTCGGATTCAAAATCGACTATCCTTAACTTCGCCAATGTTTTAATGTCTCCCAACACCCACCGCCTTTTGCCCTTTTGGCAACCCCGACAATCTGTCACCTTTATTTGGACACCCACGCATGCGGGCCTTCCCGGTAATGAGGAGGCTCACTCCCTGGCCCGAGGCCGCACTTTCCAAGCTGGGGAGGAATGGCCCTCATCAGATGCCGGGTAGTGCATGCTGTTCTTTCGTGACATCCTTAACTGCTACCGCGAAAATACGAGAAATTACGCACCCTCTTCCCCGACTCTGACAATAATACAAGCTGCCCATTGGCGCAAGCTACAAACGCGCACAGCCATATACCTCATCCTCCTCCAGGCCCGCTTTCTTGATCAATTTCCTTCTTCCTGTAAGCTCTGTGGCAAACCTGGTGATTTTCTACACATTACTCACCTATCCCTCATTTACACATCCTCCTTCACCAGAGGTGGCCCTAGATTACTGGGAGCACCTACTCACCAGTACCTCCGATCAGAACCAGGGCTATCCTCTGACTAGGATAGCCCTCCAAGGGATTTCCTTTGCTTTGTAAGAGGACCCTCCGTACATGGAGGGGGCTCTCAAATGTCATGTAGGGGGCTTGGCCCCGCCCTCTGTAATATTGGCAATAAATGTTTCTACCACCACCTCTCAATGCAGTCAAGAACGATGACGAGGCGGCTATTGTGCTCCTGAAAGGTCTTGCCAAATTTTTCACTTCAGTCCGTGCAGATTAGTGTCCTTGAATCGTTCAAACGTGCCAGGCGCATTGCACAATCCAAAGGGTGTTAAGTTGAACTTATAAAGACTGTCGGGTGTCACAAATGCCATCTTTTCTTTGTCGCTCGGGTTCATCGGTATCTGCCAGTACCCCGATCTCAAATCTACTAAGGAGAAGTACGATGCTGAGTGAAGATAGTCAGTTGCATCGTCAATACGTGGAAGCTGATACACATATTTTTTGGTTACGGCATTAAGCCGACGATAGTCCACAGAGAAGCGCCATGTGGTGCCTTTCTTTTTCACGAGGATAACTGGAGCCGCCCAAGGACTTGAAGATTCCTGGATCACGCACGTTGGAGTATGTCGTGAACTTGTTCGTCGGTAAGCTGACGTTCGCTCGGCGACACAGGGTAGGGCTTCTGCCTGATCAGGCGAAAGGCTCCAGTATCAATCGAACGATGAATGCGAGAAGTTGGAATCGGTGGCTGACGATCCCTGGCGAAATCGAAAACGGAAACAGGCTTGGAAAGCAGGTCAGCTAAAATTCGGCGCTCCTTTGTTCCAAAAGATGAGTTTATCATTGCTTGGATTCGAGACTCTGGAAAAGGATGTGCTTTCTCTCATAGAGCACAGTCACTTAGTGCCGCCAGGTAATTCGACACACCTTCCTCGGAATGGGGGAGTTTCATGCCACGAGGTAACACGGCTGGCTCATCTGAATAGTTCACAGGCCACAGCAAGATGTGGCCTCCGGTCTATGAAATTATGCAACGAGGCACCAAGACAATTTTCTTTGCACAGGTAAGTGATGTAGGTTACACTACGGCGTCAAAATCTTCGCACAAATTTGTAGATGAAACGACTTGGATGAATTCTTCGGACATCGCAGGTACAACTGTATCATCAGACACGGAAAGCGACCCAAAATCGAGCGACGAGGCTTCGACAAGAGCTGACATCAACGTAGTATTCAGCGCGATCTGTCCACTCCGGCTGTTTGACGTTGCACCACACTGTTCCAAAAAGTATATACCTAGAATTACTTCATGTGCGGAACGAGGCAACACAGTGAATACGGTTCGAAACGCTCGGCCCCCAATCACAACACGCGCTCAGAAGACATCCAGAGGCACCAATGATTCACCGCCAATACCACCGAATATCACAGCTTAATTCACACGGCACATAACTTTACGTTCCAAACTATTCTTGAATCCTAAACTCATAACAGAGACTGTCGCTCCAGTTCTAATTAATGCCATGGGGCGGATGCCGTCAGTGAGTACTTTTAGTTTGTTCTTTAACATAAATACAGGCAAAGGTAATGGGGAACGTGGATTTCCCGGCGACCTCACCCCCATCGGCCGCGCCTTCTAGTTTCCCGAAGGGTAAGAACGGCGAAAATGAGACAGTGAACGTCGCTGTCTTTGAATTGGCAGCGTCAGCCTGCGGTCGGAAGCAGGCGACCCATTTCGCATCTATGCCGGGTGGTATGTATCCAAAGTCAATGTGGGATAAAATTCATTGCTGAGACGAACGGAAGCGTTGGACAGCGGGTGATGGTCTTGTGGCAACAGGTCCCGTCGACGGCCGTACCTGGAGATGCCTCCGGTCATGCCACAGCTCTAACGGGTTGCGGGCACCACCGGTCAGAGTAAAAGAAGTGGGTTAAACTATTTTTTGATAGCAGTTGTAGTCGGGCCTGCGTTGTTGACGAGCCACCCCACGTATGTAAGTGGTACTTCGGCCCATCCGGGGCTCGGAAGAGATTGAATCGTCATTCTGTCTGCGGTCGTCAAAGCGTGTATATATATATATATATATATATATATAGGGGGAAATGATGGTGCTCGTTATAATACGTGAAGGAAAGAAGCCAACAGTCGGTGAGGCCAAGGAAAAGTTCCAACTGAGCTGCATCGGCCGCTGTTCCCCCTGCTACTTGCTTGGGTATTTATGTTGTCTGTATACGAACCTTGAGAGTGTTCACCAGCGCCACCCTCAACCATAGCGGCGGACGTGGAACGTCCTTTGTTACCGCCAGCGTCACGTAAAACGTGATCAAGAGCGAGGGCGACAGCTGTGTTAGAACCCTCTTACGCTACCTATGGCCTCAAGACTGCCAGAACCGAGACCCCCGCAAGCTACAAGCAGATCAATTAAGGGGAAATGAGTGTGCTCGCAATAATACATGAAGGAAAGAAGCCAACAGTCGGTGAGGCCGGACGCGATATTCGGAGGTCGTGGGTTCGGTTCCCACCATCGGCACGTTGTTTTTTCTTCTACTTTGTGTTTAATTATCTTTCCCCTAAACAGATTACATTACTAATTTCAGTGATTATCCAAGTAAACATTAAAAACAAAAAATACATAAAGTAACCATCCCCAACGCTTTCCTTGGCCTCACCGACTGTTGGCTTCTTTCCTTCATATATATATATATATATGAAGCCCTGACCCAGACCCTGACCCAGACAAGATTCGTGCCGTCAGCGATTTCCCCACTCCACGTTCATCCAGCGATGTTCGAAGCTTTATTGGCCTATGTTCTTATTTCCGACGATTCGTCCCGAATTTCGCAGCGCTAGCTCGTCCTCTCACCAAACTCCTAAAGAAAGACGTTTTATTCTCCTGGGGGCCTGAACAAGTTGCAGCTTTCTCGGAACTTATTGCTGCTCTCACAACTCCACCCGTCTTGGCCCATTTCAACCCATCTGCCAATACTGAACTCCGCACCGACGCAAGTGGCCATGGCATTGGAGCTATACTTGCCCAGCGACAACACGGCCCCACAAGGGTGATTGCGTATGCCAGCCGCCTCTTATCTACGTCCGAACAAAATTACTCTATCACAGAGCGAGAGTGCCTGGCACTCGTTTGGGCTATTACAAAATTCCGCCCTTATTTTTTTGGTCGGCATTTTACTGTTATAACAGACCATCATGCCTTGTGTTGGCTTTCCTCCCTCAAAGATCCTACAGGCCGTTTGGGGCGCTGGGCGCTTCGATTACAAGAGTATACATTTTCCGTCGTGTACAAGTCCGGCCGGCTTCACCAAGATGCAGACTGCTTGTCCCGTCATCCCGTCGACTCCCCTGGTCCTACCGACTCTGACGATGACGCATGTGTCTTGTCTGTGTCGGCTTTTTCTAACATTGCCGACGAACAACACTTAGATCCTTTGCTCCATTCCATTATCCTACGTCTGACCTGCGACCGACCTGATCCATCTCTTGCCTTATATGGACTCCACGAGAACACCCTATACCGACGCAATATGCGACCAGACGGCGCAGACCTTTTGCTCGTCGTTCCTCAACATCTGCGTTCCACCATCCTTGACCAGTTTCATGATGCTCCAACGGCTGGCCACCAGGGTGTCTCTCGCACATACGACAGCCTGCGCCAACGCTTCTACTGGCCGGGGCTCTACCGCTCCGTCCAGCACATTGCCGCATGTGAATTGTGTCAGCGTCGAAAGAAGCCCACAATTTTGCCTTCAGGCCATTTGCAGCCGATCCCCATACCAACTGACCCGTTCTCCCGAGTAGGTGTTTACCTTCTTGGGCCCTTTCCAGTTTCCGCCTCAGGGAAGAAATGGATCGCCGTCGCCATCGATTATGCTACGCGGTATGCTATTACCAGAGCCATCCCGATCAGCTGCGCCACAGACGTCGCTGACTTCCTCCTAGAAAACGTGATTCTACATCATGGTGCCCCTCGTGAACTACTAACTGACCGTGGCCGCTGCTTTCTGTCGCGAGTGGTTGACGCAATTCTCCGTTCGTGCTCCATCCGTCACAAATTCACCACAGCCTATCACCCCCAGACCAACGGCCTCACGGAACGCCTAAACCGTACCCTCACAGACATGCTGTCCATGTATGTGTCTGACGACCACCGGGATTGGGACGTTCATCTACCCTTTGTGACATTCGCCTACAATTCATCAGTCCATTCTACCGCTGGATCACTACCCACGGCAGACGCCACCAGTACGTACGCCACTGATGCCGTGGCCCGCGCTGATGCCCGCCGGATAGCTCATTCCAGGCTCTGCATCCCAAGACTCTCAAAAGTTCCGGTACGACAGTCGCCACCTTGATGTCCACTACACTCCTGGGTCACTCGTATTGCTGTGGCTCCCGTGCCGTCACGTGGGCTTGTGTGAGAAACTTTTGCCCCGCTACACAGGCCCTTACCGAGCTTTGCGCCCCGTGACAGATGTCACATACGAAGTTGAATCTGTGCCTCCGAAATCCTCGTCCAGAGCGCCATCCTCTGAAATAGTGCATGTGTCCCGCATGAAGCCCTATTATGCACGTTCTGTTTCACAAACGTAGAACGCATCGGGACTGTGCTTTTCCCGAGGGGGGGTAGTGTTACTGAGTGGTATTCGCTAGCCGTGCTGACGAAAAAGAAGTGCGACAGACTCCCAGAAGAAGACGACGCAGACGAGTGCTTTGCTGTGCGAGTGCTGTGCTGTGATTATCCTCAGTGGTGTGGACAACTGCCGTACTCTGAAATATTTCCCGTAACAATATACATATGCAGATAAATGAAGGGGAAATGAGGGTACTCGTTATAATACATGAAGGAAAGAATTAAAAAAAAAAGACAAAGTACAATCCCCAATGCTTTCCTTTCCTTGGCCTCGCCCGCCGACTGTCGGCTTCTTTCCTTCACACATATATATATATATATATATATATATATATCTTCGAGTTGTTTGCAAGCTTTATGTTGTAAGAATTTCAACTTTTTTAGTTTCTTTCATGTCTGGCACCAATTTTAATTGGTTATCAAATCCTGCTCTGAAGAGTTTAGTTCACGGACTGCTTTAATTTTGCAGTGTTTAATTTGTGAAATGGGCCGACTAGTCCCGTACCCTCTAGCTATAACCATGTATTGTGATTAAATGTAAATCGGACTTCTCCCTCACCCCTCAATATTTTATCTAGGCAACTGTACCAATCCACGTTTTCCTTCTGTTCAAAATTTAAATTTAATGCCAGCATTAGAATGACTTTGTCCTTCAGATCTCACAGCGGGTAACCAAACAAATTTAAATGATTAATTTTCCCACATAAGTACGCCATGCACTGTTTCTTTCGTCGCATAAAATACGCCTCCACTCGAACACCGCGCATAGCGACCGATATGGTGAACATCAATACTCAGTTGTAGAGTGGCTTTAGTCACAGCTATCGAAACTCAATTTGTTCAGTGTATGCATGGCTGCTTCTGCTCCATTTAATACTCTGCTCTGACGTTTTAAACGCTTTGTCACCCGTGACGGGGCAGCTGGACAAGCCTAGAAACCATGATGAAACGCTTTTAGTTCGCGCACTAGTACGACGTGCTGCATGATGCTGAGCATAAGAAAATTACCACGGGAATTTTATTCCTAGGAATGCATCATTGACTCTCTATGGTCGTGATAAGTAGCCGACTCAAGGGCAGTAAGCCTTCTTAAGTAAGATGTGCAGCACTTCGTTAGAGGAGGGCATCAAAATCGACATCTTTACGCACTTTTTCACCGTCGTCTTGAGTTCTGAAAACTGTAACTTAAAATGATTTTTCCAAATTACAACATGTTGGCTACTTGCGGTCGGCAGATGATGATAGTTGGTAATGTCCAGGAAATCCGGAAACGTCATTGGTTTAAGCTGGTTTACGCTCATTTAAGGTTTGTCAATATGTTCAAAAGAATATAAATTCAGAAAGATAATGGAAGCCAGGGCTTGCTATTGGAAATAAATACCATCTGATATGCGTTTTGTGTCCTTTCATCTCTCTATCATTTCTGCTTTCAGTGTAAAGTTTCGCTGCACGTATATAATCCGGTAGGATACTTTCCGGGTATATAATTTCAAGAAAATAGATTCACAAGACCCGGAGCAAGGGGGCGACTGCATTTGGTGTTGAGTTCGCTATTGCGTTTAGCGGTATTTCGGGACTTTAAAGTCTATGCGTGATAGCAAATGTGCGGCGAGAACACTTACAAGCGCCGGCCATGGGAGTTACGGCAGCTCAAAGACGTGAGCTGAAAGGAAGTGACACCTCACGCACTAGAAAGCCGTCGAATCTATTCGATAACTTAGTTGTAGCTGCGCAGTCATTCCGCACTCGCAAGAATGAGAAACGAAAATAAAAGAAAAAAGGAAAGCTGGTGGACAGCGAGACAAAACGAAGAGGCTATCGACAAAAAGTAAGAATGACGCAGAATAAAAAGAAAGGAGGAATTCGTCGCTTACGCTCGAGAAAATCTAATCTCCGAGCTGAGTCTCTGCCGGTGCAAGGAGTCAACTGGCCACATCACTCGCCCAGGCCCCCAGGCCCTTCAAGCTGGTGGTCACGCGCGCGCGCGGAAAAACGCATTTTAGTATTTTTACTCGTAACGTTCCCTTCCTCCGTCCATTTTCCCTACTAACAGCTACACCATCTCAGACACAGAAAGAAATGTCGCTAAAAATACAACTTTCCGCTTATCACGCACCCAACAAGCGCGCCTGGTAAGGGCTCTGAGAGCGTCTCCTGGGCCGATTCACTTTCTTGCGTGGGTTTGCTGCCGGGAGCACTCTTTTTTTTTTTTTTTTTTCAAAACAACGCGCACCATAACAAACGGAGGGACCAGGCGCAAACGGTAAGACTTTAATAAAAAAAAAAATTAGCGGGCATATTTTGAAGATTCCGAAAAACAAATTAAAGTCTATAAGCCGGCGCAAAAATTCTTGTCCATACTCTGCTTGGATGACGTATAAGCGCTGGGAGAAGGCGAGTTCAGTGGTCGTCGTCGCCTAAGTAGAACGGAAATCCGCGAGCAGCGTCCACTGCGCAGTGGGAGCATCGAGAACGTTGAAACGCGTTTAACGCATGGAGGAAGGAAAAACTTCCTCCATGGTATAACGGCTCAGTCGACGGCGCCATATCTGCGTGAAAGTCCGATACATTAGCCGTAGCGACTATCGCCACTATCAATGATTTCCCGTCCGTCCGCTTAGCTGAAAGTTGGGCGGACAACTAATCGCTTCGCAGAGCAGCCGGATGCAAGTTAGGCGCTCCCCGGCGCACCTCCTAATATAGCCTCAGCGTCGATTACGCATAAGGCAGCTCTGCATGCGTCTAGGTATGGTAGAGTGATGCAACAAACGCGCCTTACATCTTTCTTTTCTTTTTTTTTTTCCTGAGCTGTTCTTTACTCACTGCCTGCTTGTGCGCGGAAGTATTTTGTTATCAGGGCCTTTTGTGCACCTCATTGGTACTCCTGTAACCATGCTGTTACGAAACACTAGCCGCGCAGCGTGGGCAAGAAATAGCTTTGAACAGTTGCGCGATCTATGTCTCGGCCTCTTCCGCGAGTACGCATGTCAATAGCGTCGTCCTCGCCTATCCCGCCCTAGCGTGGAATATAATGACAGGTGGCGTTGCACGTGCTTTTTTTTTTTATCACTTGAAAGCCCTGCGTCATCGCAGGCGCCCCTAGCTAAACACGACCCGTTTAGTATCGACGGGCTGTGTAGAAGAGGAAAGCTCGTGAAATAACTCGGTACAAAGGGCGAAACTATTTCGAAAGGCCGAAAACGCCGCCGCAGCAGAATTGTTCGACAATATGTAGAAATCAGTTTGAATGCTGTTTACGGATATTTTAAGTTATCCTGTGATCATACAATGTTTAAGCTTCCATTTTTTTTTTTGTTTTTTTCGAACGAACTCCAAAGTCAGCATTCGAAAAAACTTCGAAGCTCGAGGCTAAAAAGGCGGAAAATTTTCTTTCGGAAATGCATGCAGATATATACACAGAATGTTCGATCACTCCTACTGAAGCTAGAACGAACGCCAGGAAGCACGCGTGCGGGAAACCGTTCTGGCTACCTTGAACATCCCGGCCAGAACACTTCGTCGGCTTCGTTCTCGGCTTGAAAACAGTGTCTGAAGCATTAGCAGAAAAAAAGGGTAGGAATGAAGTTGATTACGATGTAAAAAATATCTGAAGAGATTTCCAAATGCAAAAGAAAGTGATCATAATTATTTCCATCAATATAGAAAGGATATATTCCAGTGAAACGCCACTGATCGCAAGACCATTTTCCAGTGAATTCACCCCAATTACTTTCCTTCTTTTCACTGTGGGAAACAATTATAAAGTAACAGCCAAGTAGGAACTATACATGAACTCATTTTGGCTGCAGCTAGCACAGGACTGGATTAATTGCAGGGATCTGCGAGAGGCTGGTGTCCTACACAGGACGTTGTTAGGCTGATGATAATCTCAATAATGATATACTAATGTTGCAGGTACATATTGAAATAATGACAATGATGCATGATGCTTGAAGCCTTAAAGCTGCCTGTCGGCTATAGCAGATACAAGGGTGGAAAGCTCCCGAAATACAGGCGCGGTCAAACGTACCCGGCCCACGCCCGAGCCGCACCGCGTTTAGTACCGCGGCGCTAGCGCCAGTGCTGCGAGGGTATGCACTGTGACGACAGATTTCTCCCTCGCGCTCGAGCAGACATATCACGCGGTTGATAAAGTGCGACGTTCAGCTGTTTCGCAGCTAATAGTCACGGCGAAACTGGGCTTCCGTTTGCAGGAAGCGTTGTCGCGCTGGTGCCGCCTCGTATGTTGTTTCCCGCGTTTGAAGAACGGCTGCAGTGTGCGCGCGCTGAGCCGTTCGCAAAGCGCACAGCGGCCGTATTTCTAGCATCGTAGTTGGGATTACGCTACGTGCATGTAAGCTGCCGCGGTGGGCCAGTCAGTATGGTGCTAGACTTCTGACCCAAGAAATGCTGCTTCAATCACAGGAGCGGCATTCGCTGCATCTAGGTTGAAGCGAAATACCAGAGGACCGTGTAATGTGCGTTATTAACGCGCGTTGAAGAACCTCCGGCGATTGAAATTGCGGAACCCTCCACTACGGCATCCCTCATAGCCTGATATGCTTTCGGATAAAACTTACAAACCAATTTTTGTGCTTACGCGCTGCCCGCTTCCGTGTAATCCGCCGCAGTAAAATCACGAAATGTCGAAAATTATTACTAATGTATTGACGAGAAAGCTCATTAGTGTCACCTAGCTGTTGCGGGTGTCAGGCATCACCGTCATCAAGATAAAGTTCAAAGAATATAAAAAGAAAATGATGGAGACGTATGGTGTAGCAGGGGCGAGTATTACGATATTATGATAGTGTATCGGCCGCATAAGGCGATAATAGCATACCTGTTTTTAAAGGTAAATTGGCATTTTAATGGCGCGTTAAAAAGTAGTTCCGTTGAGATTAGAGACGCTTGCATCTTTTCCTTTTTTTTTTTTTAAAGGTAATTTCAATGTATTTTGTGTTTCTCTTTTATTCGCGATATTGTTTTTGTATATGGTATTAAACGGTGCGCTTCTCCTGCTCGTTTGTGTTTAAATATTGCTGAGGATAAGTCTCCACGTTCGCAAACTGCCGACGATAAGAGCATTAAGTCTGAAATAAGATCGTAGTTCTTCTTATACACTGACTCTATGTAATAAATGGGGAGAAATCTGCAGGGCATTCACACATTTTTTGAGGCATGTGTTTTCAGAGCACTGTTTTATTGCTGACAGAGCAAGAGTGTTTGTTATTTTCGTACAATTTCGAGCCATTGAGCCTTCGGCTTAACATGTGCGATATTGTTCCTCAACATGAGCAATCAATACTCAAGCGTGCCGAATGCTTGGTGGCCCCCTCTTCCCCCCCGCCAGCCACCATATCCATGCATCAGTTATCGCACTTTCTGTTCCAACCACGGTGTAAGAGTGTTTAGGTGGGCACTCAGCACGGGCGAGACACTGGATGCAAGTGACCAGGTAAAGTACCAGTCACGTTCCTCCGAGCCGGGTCGCTGATCACAGAGCCAGCGTCGATGTAGCAGGGAATCTTTGCCGGAAGAAAAAAAATATACATACATGAACGGCGCCCTTGCGATAGCAACTAGCTGATAACGCACAAGCCGGTCGCGTGGTCAGAACTGTAGTTCTGTCATCACCAGAAGCAACACCGTAGCACTTTATTATTAAGACTTGTCCATTGCATCAGTGCAGTGGCTAAGTCCAAAACAATTTGTTGGTTTGCAAATACAATTGACGCAATTTATATATCCCAGCAACGTAGCGAAGAAAAGGTTGAAGTTGCAGTTTAAGCTGAAATGCGGTGAAGTGAGAAGCACATCACTCAATATTCCAGGGTTATTCAGTCGAAGGTGCTCGCAAACGAGTTTTCCCACTTTAGATAGTTTAAATACGGCAGGGAAAGCAAACACCCAAACACCGCGTTCGATGAGGCAAACGGGAGAACAATGTAAATCTCATAGGGCATTCCTAACCACTTAATAAATGACGGAAATTCGACAGCTCCCCATATCACTTATTTATGACACAAATCACTAATTTGCAAACGACAGAATGGACGAATGGGATAAGCACACGAACAAAAGTACGGACTACTTACGTCTACGAATACCACGACAAATTCTGGCGAGCTTTAAGTTTTATTTATTTATTTTTTTTTGCATCGAGAGCCCAATAGCATCAATGTTCGCACAAACCACGACTGCCCGAAAGACTGCACGATCTCCAACAAGGAAACGCGTAACCAATTGCTCTCGCGATGCCTTCTTTAAACATCTTGTCAGGGCTGTAAACATGCAGGTAATGAGAAAGCGAGTTGGCACGCTGCCAAGTTCACCTGGTGGGCTGCCGAATATTTGAGAACGGGATGCATGCACGCTGGCACCTAAGCCATGAGCACACTGGTTCGGCGGATCACACGCAAGCGGGCAGCGCGCAAGCATGAAAATTGGTTTGTAGGTTTTATCCGAGATCATTTCAGGCTATGAGAGATGCTGTAGTGCAGGGTTCCGGAAATTTCATCCGCCTGAGGTCCCTACAATATTCAATATGCTTTCTGATCAGGTGTTGTCCGCTACTTCTAAAGCCACCGTAAAACAAATGCTCAAATCGGTGAAGTTTTAATTCTAAATGACGCAAGAAACTTGCAAGTTTCAATGTTTTTTTTTTTCTTTTATACAATGTATCTTCCTTAGTATATGTATTTCAGTGTGTGTGCACTTACCTGACATTTTATTGCCTTTTCGCTCGCCGATTTTTCCGGGCCTAGTCCTGCAAGCTCCTCTTGGCTTTGACAGGCCCGAGTTTGTATGTATCACAATGTGTTGTGGCAATAAAATTATTATTATTATTATTATTATTGTGCTCTGCATCTTGGCGTTGGCGTTTGGCAAGGCGTTCTTCAGTTTGTTCGTGCTTATTCACTTTGTCCTAGTGTTTATTCAAGTTGTCCTAGCTGGTATCATCTTCGGCCCGCTGCGAGGCTAGAGCACGCCGCTCCGCTTCATGACGACGTCTCTTGGCTAGGCGTTCCTCTCTCCGCTCTCCGCCGTACGCTTAGCCTTCTGTTCTTTTCGGCCAACTGCCAGACGAAAACCTCGGCGTCCGACGAGTTCAGATTTTCCTATCTCGTACGTCGCTTCGCAGCGGCCTGACTTTCTTTAACATCGCTCTCCATAGAGAACTCCGGGCTAGGCTGTGTTCACCGCCACACATTAGAGATATTTAGCTTATGTGATCCGCGATCCACTAACGTGATCCGCCAACGCGCGTTCCACTGCGCTTGCCCAGATTCCCTTGACGCCGATAGATGCCGCCACATACTGGGTGGCGGCACATAGACCTGCCGCGTCGGGACCAATCACCTTGTGCCCACGCGCGGTAGAGAGCCGCGATGGCGGATCGCGGACCACGGTAAGCAATCTCCTCGCACATGCGCAGTAATGCGCAGTAGCGCGCGCCGCTTCTTCTCCACAAGTGGCGGCGCCGCTGAAGTGACGTCACCCGACTCCTTATGTCACCCGGTTCCTAGCAGCTGCGGCGAGCGGCCGCGGCGGCCGTGACAGCGAGGCTCGCCAGCTGCGAGAAGTGACGTCACTCGCTCCTCGAGCATGCGCAGTACGATCGCCGCAGAACCACGCGCAGCCGTAGAGAGTGCGGCCAGTGTAGCTCACGCTACAAAGATATTCGGCGGCGAGCAGCATTTCCCAAACAAGAGGAACCAGAAGTGCAGCAACTGCTGTCAAAGTCCTGCCTGTCATAGCAAGAAGCTACCTCTGCGGTTGCTGCAACATCCCTCTTCTGTACCGAGTGCTCCGAGACCTTCCACAGCGCATAAGCGGAGTGTGTAAGGGTCATCGTCAACCTTTAACATTGTTGTTTGTTATGCTCTCCTGGCATGAGGGCCCTGTATTGTTGAGAGTATTACTATTTTGTTTTGTACTTAAGCCAGTTACTTAGATCACCTTACGAAATGTCTCCACATGGGGTCGCATTGAAAATATAAGGAAATGATTGACATCAAATAAACTTTTTCGATACCTTTGTGGCGACTGCAATATGTTTGGGTGAGAAAGTTTTTTCATTTACTGTTTAATTCTTGCATGAGAGGATCAAGAAAGTAATATATATGAAAGTAACGTAGATTAGATGTATTCATTTAATGCTTTCTTCTAGTCAGGGAGATTACATCTGTCTTCCCCGCTACTTTGTAATGAATAAAAAACTAGGAACATATTAGCCCCCTTGGCTGTAATGCTTAAAAAAAAGCTATTACCACTACTCAACGATGACGAACACAATGGAAGCTGGGGGATATATTTGATGGAAATTTGGGGATTACTTTTGTTGGCTTTTATGATTATGCTACTATTGATGCCGCTCTCATCACAGTTTGTGAATAAGCTCCAACCTCCATCCTCTTTGTGCCTTTGCTTCCCTTGGAACAAATCCGGATAATTATTACGATTTGCTCTAACGGCAGCGGCCCTCGGTAAGTGCGAGTCAGGATTCGCAACCACTCTAATGTGGACCATTTCCTCTTTTTGCTTCCTAGTCGGCATTTTACGTAATTTTACTGAAGCAAAAGCGACTGAAATTTTCCGCGTTTGGAACAGTAACATAAAGAGGGAAGGAGGGAAGAAGAGACGAACGGTCGGGCGGACGGACGGACGGACGAATGGATGGACGGACGGACGAATGGACGAATGGACGAATGGATGGATGGATGGATGGATGGATGGATGGATGGATGGATGGATGGATGGATGGATGGATGGATGGATGGATGGATGGATGGATGGATGGATGGATGGATGGATGGATGGATGGATGGATGGATGGATGGATGGATGGATGGATGGATGGATGGACGGACGTACGGGCGGACAGGTGGATGGTTACGAAGGGGTTATTAAGGGCGTGCAACGTTGCTTCAGCCACTGTTCGGCTCGCTTCACTGTAAATAATCATGATTTCTCAAACATCGGGCCAATCCGCCCATCTAAAGTAAGGCTTTCCGATGTTGCCGCTACACTGTCACTATCAGTGTACGTTAAAGGATACCAGGTGGTCAAAATTTCCGTAGCCCTCCACTAAGGCGTACGTCTCTCGTAGCCTGAGTCGCTTTGGGGCGTTAAAAATCCCACAAACAAAACTGAACCCGTTAGCTCTCCGTTTTTTGGTTGAGCCCAGACATTTAGTCCTTTTTGGTAAGAACATCTCTCTAGTAACACACATTTATTGTTGTGGTCTAGGTCCTTTGCTGCGGCAGATGTTTTGCAGCGCTTTCACAGCCTATTTGCGAGATTCATTTGGTCGTCCAGTTTGAAATCAATGCGGCGTGAAAACCTATTCAAGCATGTTTGTGCAGATGGATTTAGGCGCAGTGTAGCTGCATATGAGACAGTTACTCGTCTTTTTTTTTTTATGCGAAAGCCTTATATATGGCCATGTTCTGCCGGCAAAAAATGTCCGCAAAACGTGTCGGCAAAATTTGTCGGCATGAAAACGTCGCCCCATATGGATGAATGTGAATAAGTTTATTGACTTTGGGCAGCACATTAATGAGTGTGCAAGGCGAATAGTGAGGTTGATCAATTGTAATTCGCTTGTTTTTAAATAATTGAATGTTTTATCCAAAGCGGCGTCATATGTGAATGTATTGGGGAAGAAATAGTGTGTAAAAAGATTACTTAGTGCGTAAAATATGCTGTGGTGAGATTGAAAGCAAAATTTGGTAAATAATTATTGCAATAATTAATGCAATAAATACATCAGTAATTATTTCACGTAATTAATGAGGGTTTCCACGTCATGCACAGAGAATTACAGCGTATATGAAATAGTAATATGTACTTGAATAATATCAATTAGTTGGTTAGTCAAGAATGACTTAATCACTCAATTAAATAACTAAATCAATCAATAAATTCAATTCTTAATCTTGCGACATTCAACTTACACGAGCACGTCACATGCGGTCATTTTGCCAGAATGCCATGCGTCAGGAGCGACGGAGCACCGTTAAATCTCACACTTGCAGGAGCACTGCAACGAACGCGCGCCAAGGAACGCAAATTTTCACTTTGCGGCACGAGCTCTAGCTGCTAGCAAAAGCTATACAAGGGGCGCGCGATGCACCGTGTGCAGCGGCAATGCTCGGGCTTTTGCATTTGTCTAGTTCAGATTTTGCATTGCTCTCAGTAGTTCTTTTTGTTTTATTGCGCAAGCAATACTACGCCAGGTTTCAGCCCGTCGCGTAAACCCGGCCGGTAGCCACGTTTCACCTTAGAGTGACTGCAGATGGGGCCCCTCTTCAAGCCGTCGGGTAAACCCGGTCGGTAGCCACGCCGCGTCGCAGAAGTAGTAGAAGAAGAAGAAGAAGGAGGAGGAGAGGGAGGAGGTGGAGAAGAAGGAAAAGAATGAGAATAAGCTACGTCGGGTTTGCTTACGCAACTTACAGAGTTTAACTAAAACTAAACCCCAGCTATTTTTTTTTTTTCGGGAGCGCTCTCTTCTGATTGTTAGAGCGTTATCACAGGCTAACTTCCCGACTGACTAACAACGTAGGCGTTGCTTCAATGAGCGCCTCTTTTTAATAAGATTCATGAAGGAAGTTTATGCTTTGGTGCTGTTCCTGACACTCTGGTTCTCGAATTAGATCTTGTGTTGTGTTTCGCGCTAGAGTCTGCACAGAGGAATCAATAACAATGCTTTTTTTCCGCCGCCATGGTATCGTGTTTTATGCTTTGGTCTGAAGAGTCGCTTTGGGCTAACGAGGGTGCTCAAAATGGTAGCTTCCCGCTGCGCCAAAAATTTGTCTTTAAACTATGTACCGACGTTCTGGTTGTTAACAAGTGGCTTCGTACGCAAACTATTTTTATATAATTCTGTTAAATGCCGCTGTGACTCGGTACCTGGAACCATTAAACGTTTTTTTCAATGACTGTAAACACGCGATATGAAACGCTCTTCCTCAATTTTTACAGTGTACGATGCCGTGTGATTTTTTAAGCTCTTTACAAACCCTGTGACATGACATTCATGTTTAGATTCTACAGCCTGGGAAAAAATCTGATGTTTCATCACTACGCTCAGCCTGCCAGAACTCTTGTTAACCGAATGGTGCTGTGGTCGAGATAGGATGAAAAAATATTTCCAAGAGGCTGGGTTAACCTGTTAATACGGTGTCTCTCCTTGCTTCCTTTCGAGCCTTTTGTTTTTCTATCAGGTCAACAAATAAAAGCACACATATAATATCAATGCACGTAATGCTAACAGCTATGATGATGTTCAGGCAAAGAGTATTGACACGTTTCGCTTTCGTTATCCGAAACTTTAAGGGAAAGTGTTCGTGAAACACTCATTCGTCAATGTTTTTCGATTAGCAACGTTTTTTTGCGCTTTTTCACAACAGTTCTACGACAAACATAAATACTGGCAACATCACCAGTGCTCACTCAGGCTCAAGCACAAATGTTTTGTCAACCTGCAGGCACTCCAAAACCCTGCCTCACACACGCTCGGGCTCTCCGAACTCATTTAGGCTCACAACCATCTCAGACTCCCTATAACTAAAAAATCATGAACAGTCGGCCACTGGCTGCAACTCATGACTCACTTCGACTCGCGACTCATCTGGGCTCACTGTACTAAGGGGCCATCCTGGGAGTGTCTGCTTTGATTTCAATTAAATAAAGTGTTTTCCTCCTGGGCTCACTCACGAATCTTGACTCATGACTGATCTGTTCTCAATCACCCATTTCACTCACGACTTATCTGTAATCACTCACTCATTTGGGCTCCCTGCTTTCCTGTCAAGATTAATTTGGATGCACTCGCTCACTCACTGAGCTCAGCTATTGCTTTAGCCCTTGTTTTCCTGGCCCTATGTAGGAGGCTGCCTTTTTGCGCTTTGGTGAAGTGAAGTGACACATGGTGATTTTTACGCCTTTATTATAGACACACTCGAATATTAGGTTCTCAGCAGGCCTTAACAAAAAGTCAGAAAGGGTTTATCTATACCTCTATCACTCATGACTCTAAGATCTATATCAGTGTCAACATTTATGGTGTGCAAAATGCAAAATATACGCCAAGGCAGCTCACGCAGGAAGACAGTGCACAGAATTTTCTCTTTCGATCAGCGAGAAACATTACCAAACAACGGCTCCCGCAAGCGCCTTATTGGCACTGCAATATTTTCTCCACTTAGCTCTCAGTAACCTAAGGGAAAAGGGCGCCCACTTTCATCGCGAAAACGAAGATCACGACCTCCACAAGAGTCCGGACTCCCAACAGAGAGCATGATCTTAATGTGAGTCTTGATTCGCTCCCAACTCACTATGAGCATCAGTAGGATTTTCTTTTTACATACTGGGAAACAGACGAAAAAAACGCCGGAGTGGCAATGCTCCTGCTCCAAACGCAGAGCAGGCATTTATCCATATTTAGCGTAGTGGCCAAATTGGTATCAGCTCAGTTCAGTCGTTCAGTCGTATCCGACTCTTCGTATCATATCATAGCATCATAAATACCGATCCAGCGTTCATTATATACCTTCGATTCCGTGGGCATGTTGAAGTGTAACTAACAGGCTTAACGCGCGCGCGCGCGCGCGCGCGCGCACGCACACACACACACACACACACACACACACACACACACACACACACACACACACACACACACACACACACACACACACACACACACACACACACACACACACACACACACACACACACACACACACACACACACACACACACACACACACACACACACACACACACACACACACACACACACACACACACACACACACACACACACACACACACACACACACACACGCACACACGCAACATTTCATTTTTTCGTTACCGACCTCGTATTCTTTACCAGGGGGATGGCGCCGTATTATCCATGAGAAGGTTTACACATTCAGACTAGAGAAATGCAAAGTATTTCCCAATGTAGAATCTCCTGTTCAGAACTTTAACTTTTCTTGAACTTGAGTGGCAGAGAATATTCATTAAGAGATAAGTGAACACGCAACAGCGGGAGTCTGATTCTGGATAATATGTCCATGAGGAAATTAAAAAAAAAAAATCAGATACGGGGAAGTCGCTAGATTGTTCGAAAAGACCACTCACTTAGCATACAAATGATACTTTGGCCCCTATATACAGGGGTTATCATTGGAAAGAACTGTGCCAGAAGGGAGGACAGCCAAACAGCTTTATCTCAAGGAAGTTTCGGCATAGATTAGAGAACGAGGAAGAAACAAAGGCCACAAATGTGAATGAAGGACTTCGTTCTTGACAAGAACAATGTATCTATCCTCACACCGAATTCTTTAAAGCAGTTTCTGGCCAAGAACCGAACTGCTGTACTTGAACGCCCTCAATATTCCCTAAGAGAACTCAATCGTCAAATGACCGTGTCTTTAATCACTTGGCTGAGGAAACGGAACGGTAAATATGCTGAAGCAGCTGACAGAAATCAATCTATCCTAGCTTTATGACATGGGGAAAACAAGTCCTCATCGGTGCCCGAGGATGAACTGTGAGTAGGCTAAAAGAGAGATAATGTCTGCGATTCATGCAAATATATGGTTGAATTATATTGTCGCGTAAACAGCGACCCTTACAGTTGCGTCCGAGGTCCAAGGCGTGGCAAAGGTTCTACGAACAGCGTCAGAGTTCAGGCTCGAGGTTAGCACACTTCTTCTTCCTCTCACACTTCTGCGCTTCTTTGTCGTCAACGCATGCTACATTAGCCCCCCCCCCCCCCCCCCCCCCCCCCCCCCCCGTGCGAAAAGCATCGTCCCGATGCTAGATTGAAAGAGGGACAGAGTAAAAGGGGCTGCTATCTGGCATGAAAAGGCTTCAAGCGGACCACGTGGACCACTTCAGAACGCTTGGGACGCCGGGGCTCTGGTTCCTCGTGCGGAACGACTTCATAGTCCAGTTCACTAACGCGTCGAAGAACGCGGTAGGGGCCGAAATAACGGCGCAAGAGTTTTTCGCTGAGTCCGCGTCGTCGAATGGGGTACCAAACCCAGACAAGGTCACCTGGCAGATAGTCTGCAGTCCGCCGCCGCAGGTTGTAGCGTTGTGCATCTCGGCCTTGCTGCTGCTGTATTCGCACCCGTGCAAGTTGACGGGCCTCTTCGGCACGCTGTAGAAAAGAGGCGACATCATCATTTGGACTTTCGTCTATGTGGGGCAGCATGGCGTCGAGCGTGGTCGTCACTTGTCGGCCGTAAACTAGGCTGAATGGAGTCATGTTGGTAGTTTCCTGAACGGCGGTATTGTATGCAAGTGTTACATACGGTAATACTTCGTCCCATGTCTTGTGATGGACGTCCACATACATTGAAAACATATCGGCAATGGTCTTGTTCAAACGTTCTGTCAGGCCGTTTGTTTGCGGGTGGTATGCAGTCGTGCGACGATGATTGGTGCGACTAAGAACAAGGATATGCTGGATGAGCTCTGCAGAAAATGCAGCTCCTCTGTCAGTAATGAGTACTTCTGGTGCGCCATGTCTCAGGACAATTTGAAGAACAAAAAATTTCGCAACTTCAAAAGCGGTAGCACAAGGAAGAGCAGCGGTTTCTGCGTAGCGGGTCAGGTAGTCAGTAGCTACTATAATACACCTGTTCCCACAGGTGGAAGTAGGGAACGGTCCGAGCAAGTCCATCCCTATTAGCTGGAATGGTCTGGACGGTGGCGTAATTGGCTTCAAAAGACCGGCTGTCCTCAGAGGCGGAACCTTTCGACGTTGGCAGTCACGGCAAGTTCGAACATAATGCGTTACATCGCTTGACAAACGAGGCCAGTAATACCGTTCTTTAATTCTGGATATCGTTCGAGTGACTCCCAGGTGGCCGGATGTGGGTTCGTCGTGGCAGGCTTGAAAAATCTCATCCCTTAAGCTTGCTGGTACAACGAGGAGGTATTGGCGACTGTTGGCTGTAAAATTCTTCTTGACGAGAACGCCATCACGGAGACACAGAGAAGACAAAGTACGACGGAAAGGGCTAGGGACCATGCTGGCGGCACCTTGAAGAAAGTCGATTACCTGGCGAAGTTCGGGATCATTCCGTTGGTCATCGGCAAAATTGTCTGAACTAATTGCACTCAGAAATGCGTCGTCGTCACCTGAGGCGTCCGAAGCTGGTTGTACAGGAGCACGAGACAGGCAGTCAGCGTCTAAATGCTTACGACCTGACTTGTAGGTTACAGTGATGTCGTATTCTTGAAGTCGTAGGCTCCATCTTGCGAGACGTGCAGAAGGGTCTTTGAGGGTTGTCAGCCAACAAAGCGCATGATGGTCGGTCACCACTTTGAAGGGTCTGCCGTACAGGTATGGTCGAAACTTCGAAATAGACCACACGATGGCCAGGCATTCCTTTTCAGTGGCAGAGTAGTTTGTCTCAGCCCTAGACAAACCCCGCACCTCCACCAGATGTCGCGTAAACAGCGACCCTTACAGTTGCGTCCGAGGTCCAAGGCGTGGCAAAGGTTCTACGAACAGCGTCAGAGTTCAGGCTCGAGGTTAGCACACTTCTCCTTCCTCTCACACTTCTGCGCTTCTTTGTGGTCAACGCATGCTACAATATTAGCGTCCTTACTTAATAGGCACGCCCCCCACCCCCCCACGCCTCTTATTGTTGTTAGGGCTATTTCTTCCCTCAACGACTACGAAGGAAAAAGGAAACAGATACGCACTGTACGAATAAACGAGATCAGGAGAAGGGACGTTTTGCCACGCTAAGCCAGACTTGAAATGAACGGCCTGTCTGGCTGCTTTCTCATTAATGCTGTCACGCCAAACGTTCCTCCGGGAGCCGAGCGGAGTTGCGCCTGAAGAACGTGAACGGACTCGCATCGGACGGCGCGATAGCAGCAGCCGGGAGACGGCTCGGCCGCGTCGAACGCGCGAGACACTTGAACGGCAGCTGCGGGTGACGCGTTGGGCGGCTCCGGCACCGCTCAACTGCTGGCCGCATCGAAGCGCCGCTGGGGGTGGCTCCGGCGCGCGACCGACTCGAATCTTGGCTCGCTGCACATGTGGGGTGCACTGTAATTTCCTATGATCCGCGTCCGCTGAGGCGTCTTACTATCGACTTAGCCACGCGCTCGAAAAAAAAAAAAAGAAGAGAAGGCAAGGACACACTGCTTCTTTTCTCCTGTGTGTTCTGCTCTCCCTCCCTATGTTTTTCCTACGAATCATTAACGCTCTCTTCAAAGAGGGATTCTGCATGTGTTTCTTTTTGTTTTCATACCGAAAATGGTGACCTCTAAAGTCATTAAGAATTTAGCGAGCGCGTAAACAAAGAGTTAGTGCACGCTTCTCGATGGAGATCTTTTGTTTTCGAGAAAGTTGCCTCGCTGGTAAAGAAAACATACGTAGACGCGTTTGCAGTTATGAAGGAAGCTAAGGGTCGAAAGGTAGCTCAGCCAGGCACAGCGGACAATTGTCGCACAGTAAAATCAAACAGTTTTTTTGCGAAAGAGAGAGAGAGAGAGAGCAGCTCCGCCGGCCACCGAAACTAGTCAGGAAAATGGCATTCTGTCAACCAGGGAAGTCTGCCTTATAACTTTTAAGCCCGTTTCCAAAATGCTTTTTTGGGATATCGGTGCTTAATCTGAAACTTCCGGTAAAAGTTTCATACGCCTTTCAAGGATATTGCGTGCAACGCATCCGCTTCGCGCGGAGAGAGCGCAGACACTATCCGACTCAGCACAGCTGCAAGGGGGCCACCGTGTTACCTCGCGCGAGTGCCGGATGTATTCATCTCAAAGCACTTACTTATTTATGAAACTTGAAAAATCGCTTTTCAAGAGCACAACCATCATTTTTTTATTCATTTATGAAACCTGCTAGCTACGAGGCAAAACAGAAAGTCAGTAGAAAAAGATTTCTCTGCACTAAGGAACGCCGGCAGCGGCTGCCACTTACTCTACGGTCATCCATTCAGTGACCGGTGGCGGCAATGTGCCTTTTCCGCTTGCGTTTAGAGGTGGCGCTTTTGTGAAGAGTAGTATTCTAACCCGCTTTCAGAATCTTCCGGCGCCGTGCAATTCACGAATTCCGGTTCGTGCGCCACTGTAAGCTTTAAAAGAAGGAGGAGGATGGGTTTGAGGGCGGAGGAGAGAGTAGGGGGGCGTGCCTCTGTCGGCGCGAATTCAAGGCGACAGCTAGCTCATGCAGAGAATAAGCGGATTTCGAACGAGGCTGTTTCTGTGGACGACGGCGTTCCTGTGGGATTTCGCGGGCTTGCGCTGCGTGTCCAAGCTGCAAATGGAAAGCGGGGCTGAAGAAGCGGCGAGGTGTGCGAGGAACGTCGATGGATGGAACTGCGCGCACGCGAGATCGCACTGACGGGGCGGCGAAATTCATTTACTGTCGGAGACATCAGAGAGCGGTGTATTATTATTGCAGCTGAAAGCATACACAAAACTCCCAAGGACCGTTCTGGGGTTCGCAGTGTTTTTTTTTTTTTTTTTTTTTTTTTTTTATGAAGCAGTACCGACTCTGTGAAAATTTAGGTTGCCAGCGCGACGCATTTGTGCTGCCGTCGCTGCTGTGTACTGCACGTAGGAAATAAAATTCTTAGCATTTATAGGCTGTATTTTGTCGCGCGCTGAGACCAGCTTACCGGGGCCGTCTATGTGTGAGATTGAGCTACTCTGACAGTCGTGGCAATCCGATCTTTTGAAAGGCCGAAGTGCCATATATGCTCCACTTCTTAGGGAGAAAATAGTGCGTGCAGTAAGGACAAGCGGCTTAACCTTGCATGTTCCATTTTTATCGATTCCTGTCACAATATTCATTAAAAAGGACACTGAGCGCAGACATCAAGAAATATTTTGTTTCTTGGAAAAACTGGTGATTTGGCTGTTCTTGGCTATGCTGGTATGTTTTCATGCTTTCAAAAGGCGTACAAAGTCCTCATTGAATTTGATTTAGAAAAGGTTTTTTTCCTGCCGCTTGGCTCAAAGTCTTCGCATCACGACCAAAAAGGAATTTCTTACAAGTGTTTTTGAGTGAATGCGGCGTGATGTAGCCTCAGAGATCTGCGTGAACAACAAAGGCTTGGCGTCATCACAGTTTGGTTTTGATAACGACGTGTTGCGGCATTGCGTGTATCCCTTGTAGTGTGTAACAAGCTCTGTGTTCTTTGAGATTGGCCTGTTCCTTCAATGAGTATTCAGCGTCTCTTTAATACCAGCACGATACTATCTTTGCTGCACTAGAAATGTGATGTCAAATGTAGTATAGAGCGCACGTTTAATTTCGAAATTACTGGTTGAAACCAAATGCGCAGATTTCGGTTGATTGTTTTTCAAGCTGTTGAGGACGCCTAGAAAAGGAAGAGTGATCAGTTTGCGTGTGCTACGTTTGGCTGCTTTGTGCTCTGTTCCGCCATTTGGTTATGTTAAGACACAGCCGCGCTCTCGAGGGAGAATCTTTCTAACAGCCTGCTTATTCACCGTGGAAGCAATGGGAGCTTTTCTCCTTGAGTTGCGTTTTCCGCCGCCGCACGGAGCGCGACCACCTAACCGTTCGCTACACTCCTGCTTTTTTTTTTTTTTTAATCGATATATATTGCCTCCGGGCATCAGTAGGGTATGAGATGAAGGATGAATAAACGTTTAAATGAATGGAAAAAGGTTGATTTATTTTATGAAGTCAAGAAGTGAGCGATGATGAGTTCCCTGCGTCCAAGTGACATATGAGGCAGGATTGGTTGCTGAAAGGCCAGCTATGCTCAGGTGCCGGATTCGTGTTGGTTTGAGTGCTGGGCAGTACCACAGCAAGTGGTGGATGTCGGCCTCAACATCTTCGTATTTACAAATCAGGCACCCTGGGCGGGGATATAAGTGTTAGGCAGCGGTAGGTGGTTTTTTCGCCTGGTTTCGTGTGTCATCCGCTTGATTGTTATTAATAAGCGCAGCATCGAAATGAAAGTTGTTTTGTCGCCAGTTGTCGTCAGTTGTCGACAGTATATTTCACGCGTGAATGAAGTCTTTATAGCAAAATTTACCGGTTAGAACCATCAGAAGGACGGCTCATTCTTCTTCGTCAAAATTACGCCAACATATACGACAGATACTGCTGTCTTAAATTCAGGAGATGGTGTACTGATTTATTCTTTGCAACAAGCACTGAAATTAAGCTTTTTAATGCAAGGTTGGCATGGATGGCTTCTCTATGGGGTTCAACATCCCAAAGAAACTCAAGCTGTGAAGAGTGCCGTAGTGGAGGTCCCAGAAATTTCTATCACTTAGTGTCCCTTAATGTGCTTAGTACACGGGTGCATTGACGGTATCGCTTCCATCGAGGACGCGGCCACCGCGGCTGAGATAGAAACCGGAAGGTGGAAACAGGCCCAGCTGGGAAGACCGTATAAGAAGAAGCGCTCCCTCGCAACCGGCCGTGGTTATGGTTGGTGCCACGAAATAGGGATCCCACTTCGGGAAGTGTTTTGACGCGTTAAAAGAGACCTTTATTACTCACTGTTACAGAAACCCCGTTATGTATGCTAAGAATCATTAAAACTTCGCCACAACCAACCAGCTGCATTTTAACCTAACCTGAGGTCTTACCATCCGGCGGACACACATCCGATCTTTCCGAGCACCCTCACGTCCTGCAAAACACCTGGATACACGCACAATATGAGGTTTATTTCATGTTGATGCAGGATCGCCACTCGGAATCTTCCACATCAACTTTCGGTCCTCCGGCTCAATGAGGAAGGTAGTCATGGTCCGTAAATTATTTCCTTCTGAGAACTCTATTGTAACTCCCTCTTCCGTTTCAATAGCCTGTGCGGCGGTCGTGTACTCTCTGGTCTCTCGCATGCTTCCTCCCTATACCTTGGCATTGAAGTCACCCATATGTACAGTCTAGTGCCTATGTACTGCACTCACTGTTTAATACATGTCTTCATAGAAGTTTTCGACAAACCGGCCATCATAACGGGATGCAGGCACGCAGGGTTGGATCGCTTTCAATTTGTAGCTCTTATTAAGTCGAATTACGTTACCTTGTAGCGTTTCGATAATGTTATAGAACTTCCCTATGCTATTAGCTTATCCTTATTAATAATTAATATAGCATACTACATGTCAGATGTTTGGCGCTGTACATGATTCACCTGTCCTCATCTCCCTAAGACCCAAGATACTGTTGCGTGCCTTGCACAGCTAAGATGCTAAGCTTTGCCACAACAGCGACTAAGCCTGCCTGCCTGCCTGCCTGCCTGCCTGCCTGCCTGCCTGCCTGCCTGCCTGCCTGCCTGCCTGCCTGCCTGCCTGCCTGCCTGCCTGCCTGCCTGCCTGCCTGCCTG